>NC_069070.1:46802853-47405106 GCF_025698485.1 Gossypium arboreum | reverse complement strand
CTGACATTGTATTTGCGTTGAAAATCTAGAGACATCACTTGTATAGTGAGAAGTGCCGAATATTTACTGATCATAAAAGTTAGAAATACTTGATGACTCAGTAAGATTTGAACTTGAAGCAAAGAAGATGGCTAAAGTTGACTAAAGATTATGAACTAGTGATCAATTATCACCCGGGTAAGGCAAACGTAGTTGCTAATGCTTTGAGTAGAAAATCTTTATTTGCATTAAGAGCTTTGAACACTAGTTTAACCTTATCAGATGATGGTTTTATCTTAGCTGAATTAAGAGCTAAGCCAATGTTTCTAGAAGAAATTTGTAAAGTTTAGAAAGATGACAATGAATTGCAAGCCAAAAGAGTTCAGTGTGAGTCAGGTATAGAGTCAGATTTTCAGATCAATTCTGACAGTTATTTAATGTTCAAAAATCAGATATGTGTACCAAAGAATGATGAGCTTATTTGAAATATTTTAGAGGAAGCACATAGCAGTTCCTTATCTATTCATCCAGGTAGTACAAAGATGTATAATGATTTGAAGAAAATGTATTGGTGGGTAGGAATGAAGAGAGATATCTCAGAGTTTGTTTCTAGATGCTTTATCTGTCTGCAGGTAAAAGCCGAACATCAAGTACCTTCAGGTTTATTGCAACCTGTGTTAGTTCCTAAGTGGAAATGGGACCGAGTTGCCATGGATTTTGTGATAGGATTGCCGTTGACACCGAGACAAAAAGATACAATATGGGTTGTGATTTATAAGCTAACTAAGTCGCCTCATTTTATTGCAGTTCGTATGGATTATTCACTTGACATGTTGGCCGAGTTGTATATTTCAGAGCTAGTCAGACTACATGGAGTACCATTATCAATTATTTCAGATAGAGACCCGAGATTCACTTCACTATTTTGGAAGAAGTTATAGGAAGTTTTGGGCATAAAGTTGAGTTTTAGTACATCTTTCCATCCTCAAACCGATGGTCAATTAGAAAGAGTTATTCAGATACTTGAGGATATGCTCAGATGTTGTGTCTTAGAATTTCAAGGTAGTTGGGAGAAATATTTGTCGTTGGTAGAGTTTTCTTATAATAATAGTTACCAGTTAAGTTTGAAAATGTCGTTGGTAGATTGCTTAAAAATAGCGTCAGATAGACAGAAGTCTTATGCAGACTTGAAAAGAAAAGAGATTGAGTCTCAAGTTGGTGACAAAGTGTTCTTAAAAATAACCCCGTGCAAGAAAGTCTTTAGATTTTGCAAGAAAGGCAAACTAAGTCCACATTTTATTGGACCGTTTGAGGTGACTGGAAGAGTTGGACCATTAGCATATCGGTTAGCTTTGCCACCAGAGTTAGAGAAGATTCATGATGTGTTCCATGTGTCCATGTTACGTCGTTACCATTCTGATCCTTCACATGTGATTTCACAGACAGAGGTTGAGATTCAACAAGATATGACTTATGGTGAAGAATCGGTAAAGATTTTAGCTCGAGAGGTCAAGCAACTGAGGAACAAAAGTATTGCACTTGTGAAAGTATTATGGAATAGGCATGGGGTAGATAAGGCTACATAGGAGCCTGAAGAGGTTATGCAAAAATAGTATCCAAATCTTTTCACAGGTAAGATTTTCGAGGACGAAAACCCCTAAAGGGGGGAGAAATGTAACATCCCAAAATAGGGCCTAAATGGAACAGTGATTGCGAAACCACGAATTTGAGATAGAAAAGTTTATTTTGATTAATTTTTATAATTTACCGAGTGATTAGATGCATGTGTTAGAGTATCGATGGAAAATTTTATAGATAGCATGCTTAATTTACCTACTAGGGCTTAGCTGCAAAAGTTGATAAATATGAGTTTTAGATGCTAAAGGATTAAATTGAAGAGCATAATTGAAGTAGAGGTCCTTAAATGGTAATTGTACCATTACGTATTCATGGACAAAAATGGACATACATAGATAAAAATAACTAAAGTTTTAATGAAGAGTATTTTAGTCATTTGGTAATTAAAAGATTAAAAAAGGGAAAAAGATGGCAAAATGTGCCCATCTTCTTCATTAGGCTGAAATTTCAAGGGTTCTTCATAGTTAGGGTTTTTTCAAGCTTCCAAGCTTCATAGTAAATGATTCTAAGCCCGTTTTTAATGTTCTTTACGTTTTTGAAGTCCCAGTAACTTGATTTAGCTTATTCTAGCAATAATTTAACCTAGGGTTCGTATTTGGAAAAATAGCCATAGGTGAAATGTTTTTATTTTGATGTTTTATGGTAGAATATGAAGCTTGAAATTATGTTAAACGACTTGAGCTAAGTGATTTTAAGCGAAAACGAGTAAAACAACATAATCGGTAAAAATACCTAATGTTCATAAGTACATGTTAGCGTGGGAATTTGATGTTTTCATAGGTAAATAAATGATCAGCATGTCATAAAACATAAGAATTAGGGATAAAGTTTCATTTCCGAGCCTTGGGGAAAAAGTGTAAATATGCAAATGTTTAAGTGTAAATTCATAATTTTGCCAAAGTTATAGTTAAGGATTGTTTTAATAAATGTGAATATTAAATAAGTTAAATTTTCTATTATAGATCAGGAAGAACGAAATTTAGGGTTAGACCGAGGAAAGAAAAAGGTTGAAGACTAAATCAATATATTTGATCGTATTTTTTATCGAGGTAAGTTTGCGGTAAATAAATGGAATGTTTTATTATTTATAATTAATGATGCTATTTTCAGTATCTATATATTTATTTTGTAAATTTATTCCTTGATGATTCAAGCAAGAATTAATGGAGACATGATACTTAAAAGTCCCGGTTGAAGACAATTGTTTTTCGGCTGATCTGATGCTGTTGCCCTTTGATGGATTTGATATAATTCTGAGTATGGACTGGTTAACCTTGCATGATGCTGTTGTGAACTGCAAACGAAAAACTATTAATTTGAGATGCAAGAATGATGAAATGGTCAGAATTGAATCTAGTGATTTGAATGGATTGTCTACTGTGATATCTTCGATGAAAACTTTGAGTATTGTAAGAAAGGGTTATGAAGCCTACTTTCCTTATGTGATTGATTCGAGAGTGTCAGAAAAGAAAGTTGAATCTATGCCTGTTGTCTGTGAATTCCCTGATGCATTTCCTAAAGAACTTCTGGGATTACCTCTGACTAGAGAAGTTGAATTTGGCATTGAATTGCTACCTGGTACTACTCCGATTTTTATAGCTCCGTATAGAATGGCTCCAACTGAATTGAAAGAACTAAAGTCTCAGTTGCAAGAATTAACCGATAGAGGGTTTACTAGACCTAGTTTCTCACCTTAAGGTGCTCCCATTCTGTTTGTGAAAAAAAATGGTACAATGAGAATGTGTATAGATTATCATCAGTTGAACAAAGTGACTATCAAGAATAAGTATCCCCTACCCCGAATTGATGATTTACTTGATCAGTTGAAAACAGCTGCTGTGTTTTCAAAAATAGATTTGAGATCAGGTTACTATCAGTTGCGAGTAAAAGACTCAGACATTACAAAAACTGCTTTCAACACGAGGTATGGCCACTATGAATTCTTAGTTATGCCTTTCGGATTAACTAACGCACCTGCTATCTTTATGGATTTGATGAATAAAATTTTTAGACCGTATCTAGATCAATTTGTTGTTGTATTCATTAATGACATATTGATTTATTCACATGATGAATCCAAACATGCCGAGCATCTGAGATTAGTACTACAGATTCTGTGAAATAAACAGTTATATGCGAAGTTCAGTAAATGTGAATTCTAGTTTCGAGAAGTTGGTTTTCTGGGTCATATTGTATCAGCATTTGGTATTCGAGTTGATCCGAGCAAGATTTTAGCTATTCTGGATTGGAAACCTCTGAGGAACTCTCTAAAGTCCATATTTTTCTAGGACTTGTTAGTTATTATAGAAGGTTCACAAAAGGCTATTCTATGATTGCAACTCTGTTGACAAAGCTGCTTCAAAAAGATGCTAAATTTAAGTGGTCTGAAAAGTGTCAAAACAACTTTGATCAGTTGAAGACTTTGTTTACTGAAGCTCCGGTATTGGCACAACCTGAATCGAGTAAAGAATTTGTGATATACAATGATGCTTCGTTGATCAATTTGGGATGTGTTTTAATACAAGAAGGCAAATTCATTGCTTATGCTTCGAGATAGTTGAAGCCGCATGAAAAGAATTACCCGATGCACGGCCTTAAGTTAGCTACGATTGTGTTTGCTTTAAAAATCTAGCGTCACATCTGTTTGGTGAGAAATTTCATGTTTATTCCGATCATAAAAGTTTGAAATATCTAATGACTCAAAAAGATATGAATCTATGACAGAGAAGATGGTTAGAACTGCTAAAAGACTACGAACTTGTGATTGATTATCATCCGGGTAAAGCAAATGTTGTTGTAGATAATTTAAGTCAGAAATCATTATTTGCTCTGCGTGCGATGAATGCTCATTTGGTTCTGTCAAATGATGGTTCAATTTTAGCGGAGTTAAAAGCGAGACCTTTGTTTTTACAGCAGAGTGTCGAAGCTCAGAAGATTGATAAGGAAATTTTAGCTAAATGAGCTCAGTGTGATGTAGAGTCTGATTCAGAATTCAGAGTTGAAAAAGATGATTGTCTTAGATTTCGAGATAGAATTTGTGTCCCGAGAAATCCAGAGTTAATTCAAATGATTTTGAGTGAAGCTCATAACAGTTGGTTATCTGTGCATCCGTGTAGTACGAAAATGTATAATTATCTGAAACAACATTATTTGTGGTCCGAAATGAAAAGAGATATCTCAGACTTTGTTTCTAAATGTTTGATCTATTAGCAAGTTAAAGCTGAACATCAGGTGACATCTGGTTTGTTACAACAGATTATAGTTCCGGTGTGGAAATGGGATCGAGTGAAAATGGATTTTGTTTCAGGTTTACCCCTATCTTTGAGAAAGAAAGATGCTATCTGGGTTGTAGTTGATCGATTGATGAAATTAGCTCATTTTATTCTGGTTTGATCCGATTACTCACTTGATAAATTAGCTAAGTTGTACATTTCTGATATCGTGAGATTGCAAGGTGTGCCATTGTCTATAGTGTTAGACAAAGATCCGAGATTCACATCACGATTCTGTAAGAAATTACAAGCTGCTTTGGGTACTAAATTGCACTTCAGTACTGCTTTTTACCCGCAAATGGATTGTCAATCTGAACGGATTATTCAGATACTCGAGGATATGTTGAGATGTTGCACTCTTGAGTTTGAAGGTTCGTTGGATCAATATTTGCCTTTGATTGAATTCGCTTATAATAACAGTTTTCAATCGAGTATCAAAATGGCACCATATGAAGCTTTATATGGTCGCAAATGTCGTACACCTTTATATTGGACTGAGCTCAGCGAAAATAAGATTCACGGAATTGATTTGATAAAAGAAACCGAACAGAAAGTAAAAGTGATCCGAGATAGTTTGAAAACAGCTTTTGATTGTAAGAAATCTTATGCGAATTTGAAAAAGAAAAGACATTGAGTTTGAAATCGGTGACAAAGTGTTTTTAAAAGTATCTCCATGGAAGAAAGTACTTCGGTTCGGTAGAAAAGGCAAATTGAGTCTGAGATTCATCGGGCCGTATGAGATTACCGAGTGTATTGGGCCAGTCGCATATAGATTATTGTTGCCACCAGAGTTAGAAAAGATTCATGATGTGTTTCACGTATCGATGTTTCGACGATACAGTTCTGATCCTTCGCATGTGATTCCTCCGTCTGAGATTGAAATTCAGTCTGATATGACTTACGAAGAAAAGCTAATTTATATCTTAGCTCGAGAAGTTAAAGAGCTGCGAAATAA
The DNA here is from genome assembly GCF_025698485.1 of Gossypium arboreum. Lineage (NCBI taxonomy): Eukaryota > Viridiplantae > Streptophyta > Magnoliopsida > Malvales > Malvaceae > Gossypium > Gossypium arboreum. The sequence continues at coordinate 47,399,262 of NC_069070.1, read as the reverse complement.
TAAAATTTCGTTAGTAAAAGTGATGTGGCATCGACACAATATTAAAGAGGCCACGTGGGAGCTTGCAGATCCTATGAGACGACAATATCCAAATATGTTTAACGGTAAGATTTTCGGGGACGAAAATCCTTAAGGGGGAAATTGTAACAGTCTGGTTTAGACCCTAGTCGGAACAGTGGTTTCGGGACAACATATCCACGTCAGAAAAATATTTAAATATTATTTTTCGTTCTTAAGATGTGTGAATTAGCATGTGTGAAGGTTTCGTTTGAAAATTTAATCATTTGAGTGCTTAATTTGTTAAAAGGACCTAATCATGTAAATTATAAAAAATTGCATGTTGATTGTTAAAGTGCTTATTTGATTTCTCTCATTAAAAGAGAGGTCCTTATCATGTAATTTGACCATTGGAAGTTTGAATGGACATAAATGGGCATTACTTAGTGGATTTTAAATGATATTAATAAGGCCATTTTCGTAAAATGTATATTAATATGTGATTAATAAAACAAAAACTTAAAATTTGTTCATCCATTATCATTCATAGTCGAAATTCAAAGAAAAAGAGAAGGAATAAAAGCATTTAGGGTTCGGCTAAGTTAAAGCTCAATTAAGGTATGTGTTTTGATCAGTTTTTGATAATTTCTACGTTTTTTGTAATCGTTGCTTCGAATACTATCAAGCACGTGTCTCAATTTCTAATTTTTTTTATGATTTTGAAATGTGTCATGGATGAATTCATGAGCTTTATGTTGTTATATGATGAAATATGAAAGTTTGATGTTGGGTTTATATGTTTTGTCTCTGGATTTTTGATGAAATTGAGTAATTTGGGCTAAATTGTAAAAATGTAATTTTAAGGGACTAAAATGTGAAATAAATGAAATGTGTGGACTTGTATGAGAGCTATGAATATTCGGCCAAGCATTAATATATGCAAATTATGTGTATTTTGTGATTTTAGGAATTAGGGACTAAAGTGTCAAAATGTGAAAATGTGAGGGTTAGTTTGCAAATTGCCTAAATTTGTGTTTATGGATTGTTTTGAATGAATGTGTGATTAAGTGAGTCAAATTTGAATTTATATAGATCAAGAATTAAAGAAAACGGAATTAGATCGGGAAAAGTTGAAAGTCGTCGAGTAGTCGATTCAGTTTATCCGAATCCTTACCGAATCCGTACGAGGTAAGTCCATATACAAATAAGCTTGTTTAAATTGAATTATTATTATTCATTTGATATTGAATTGTGATGAATGAATATCCAAGCTAAATATGCTATCCGAGAAAGTATCGGCAAAGTTTCAGCGTCTGAAATGCCCCGTACGAACCCTAGGAATAGTTAGGATACATATGTCATGACATAGGATTTCGTTATGTGATTTCGTGTAAGACCATGTCTGGGACGTTGGCATAAACTTCTATTTTACGTGTAAGACCATCTCTGCTACATCGACATCAGATCTGATTTTGTGTAAAACCCTGTTAGGGACAATGGCATCGATGTTTGATTACATGTAAGACCACATCTGGAACGTCGGCATTATATATACTTTTTGATCTATCCGCGTATCCTTACGTTTCCGAATGGTTCAAACGGGCATTCCGAGAAAATGAATAACTTTGTGAAATCATATCAGATTCAAGTATGTTTACTTTGTATAGCCTATTTGAGAATGAAAGGTAAGTATTTGAATTTGAGATTTGTGTTAGCATTGGTATACAAAGTATAAATGATTTGATGATACTTATTTGCTTTGAATGATATGTTTATTTGTATATGGCTTACTAAGATTTTGAAAGCTTACTTTGTCTGCGTTTGCATTGTTTTATAGATATCGAAACTATTGTAAGCTCGGGGATCGTCGAGGATCGTCGCCACACTATCAAACCTTATTTCGGTACTTTGAAAATGTATATATTGAAGTATGGCGTGTATGGGATAGAAGTGTTTAAATTATGTTTTTTGATGTATATATTTAGCCATGTGATATGGCTAGTTTGTGTTTGAACTTATAGTTTGATAATGGAATATGATATGTGATGCTAATGTGAAATTGTGGTATGTTTTGGTTGGCCAAAAGAAATGGTCAATGTTGAGAAGTTTTGGTAAGTTTTGAGCATTTGATTGAATGATGTATTGATCATATGTTTAGGTATGATTTTAGTTTAAGTTTTGGTATGAATTGATTGATGAATTAAGATTTGAAATGATTAATAATGTTATAGCATGAATTATGTATGGTTTGGTATATATATTGGCTGAAATGGTTGTGCATATATGTTCGGTTTGGTGCTTGTAGGTTGACCCAAATTGGGGTGGCAAATTGGCTATTCGAATGGCCTATTTTTGTCCACACGGATAGAGACACGGGCGTGTGTCTCAGCCGTGTGCGACACACGGCTATGTGGCACAGTCATGTATGTAACACCCCTTACCCGTATCCGTCACCGGAACAGGGTACGAGGTATTACCGAATCATAGTACATACCATTAAATAAAACCAAGACAAAAATATGGCATACAATTAGATCATGAATCATTATAACATATGCCTTTAATAATATTAGCCAATTTCAAAGGCTTCGAACAAAATAATCGGTCAAATACTATACTTAATATTTTAAAACCTAGACAATTATGACACGTAACAAAATAACTAAGTCTACTATACATGCCATAATTCAAAATGTTTAATTCAAATACCCAAAATATTGATAGTGCAGGTAGATCTTCAACGATCCTTGACTCCTGTGCAAGCTAGACGACACTATAAGACAAAAGAAAGAAAAGAAGGTAAGCTTATAGCTTAGTAAGCAAGTATGTAAATAATGAATAAAGAATCTAATATTTTACACAATAACTCAAGTGTATCTACTTTTAATTTCACCATTTATTCCACTTTGGTAAAGCTGTCTCTACTGCGTCATACTCACTAAATAAATCATAACGCAAGTTACAAAACTCGAAACTAAAATCTGTAAAATTTTCCTGAAACTAGACTTATATTATTTCTTACTAATTTTTTCTAGAATTTTTGGTCCAGCCAATTAGTACAGTTTATTAGTTAAAATTTTCCCTCATTATACAAATTTCATTGATTTGACCTCTGTTCACTACGAATTGAATTTCCCCCAGTACACAATTCAAATAGCCATAAAATTTGTTTCATTTAAAACTATACTCAATAAGGAATCTATAAATATAAACTATATTTCTTAATTAGTTTTGTACAATTTTTAATGATTTTTCAAAGTTAGAACAGGGGATCACATAGTCATTCTGAGCAAGTCACACACAAATATAAATATATCAAAATATAGAGTTCCTTTACTTGCTCTGTTACTTTTACATGAAAATAGACTCATTAAGCTTTAAATTCATATCTCATTCAGCCTCTAATTAAGTTCCTACTATTTTTGGTGATTTTTCAAATTCATGTCACTGCAACTATCCAAAACAGTATTATTGCTAATTCACTCTTTCACACTTTCTTTGCATTAACCTCATTTAGCCTACATATCACAATTCACTTTCACCACATTTCATACATCACAAGTGTAGGTTCATGATTACAATGTCACTATAAAATCATCCCGTTGAACAATTCGGATCAATCCTTGATACTTGGTGGTTTCAGCACACAGCTCCACCATCATATTTCATATAATTCGGCTCTCTTGTACACATGGTGAACACTTAGTACCACCCATGTGACCTAGCCAATTTATCTCGTAGCTCTCTTGTCTACATGGTGTCCTTCACTTGGAATCACACATGCGACCTAGCTACATTTATCCTCTCCCGTAGCTCTCTTGTCTACATGGGATACATCCCGTATCACACATGTGACCTAGCTACTACATAGTATCTCGTAGCTCTCTTGTACACATGATGTGCACTCAGCACCATACATGTGACCCAGCTACATTTCATGTGACAGCCCAAAATTGACCCTAGTCGGAAGGTGGTCTCGGGACCCCAAAACCGAGGCATAAAAATAATTTAAAATTTATTTCGATGCCTATAATATGTGTGTATTCATGTATGACATTTTTTGATGATTGATTTAGTGTTATAAAGGTGAATTTCACTAGAAAGGACCTAGTAGTGAACTTTGAAAGTATGATGGGGAAATGTGTGATGACTAATTAAAGCATGCATGCAAAATAATGGACTTGCATGTCAAATTCCCCTTTGTACAAGTGATGGCCGGCCATGACAAAGAGATATGGGCTAAACATGTCATGAAACATGTTTTGTTGGGCATTAGGAGAAATAATAAACAAATAAGCATGGGTAAGAAAAGAATGAAAAAATGTGTGTGAGTGTGGTAATCCCCCTTGCCGTGAGTTGAGAAAGAAGGAAGAAAAAATTTGTTGTGTTCATCCTTTCTCATCTTTTGGCTGAAAATCATAAGGAGGAAGAAAGAGGATTTTTGCTTCATGCTTGGTTTAGAAGAGATCTAGAAGGTGATTTGGCTAAATTGGCATCAAGATTAAGGTATGTATGAGGTTGTGTTAGGAGTTTCATGCATGTTTTGGTTGCTAACTTGATGTGCATGTTAGCCATGGCTCAAATCTTTGTTATGCCATGGAAATGGTATTTGGCCAAAGTTGTTATGGTGATAAAGCCATTGCATGCTAAGTGTGAAGCTTGATGATGATGCATGCAATGATGGATTGTCTACTCATGAGTAAGATTTTGAGTTTTCTTTTGTTTAACCATGATTGAAGTTGAAAAGGGCATGATTGTCATATTCGCCATGATGCATTCATGAGCATGGTTCATGCTTCTTGCATGTTAGTTAAAATTTGTGTTTTGGATGGCTATGGACACCTTGAAATTCGCCATGCTCATATATGTATATATATGTTTGCACATGATGTTTTGGTTGTGAACTAAGGGATGAATATGTTTGTTTAAAGAAGAAGATGTTGAAGAATGATTGTGAAATTGCAAGCACATTCGCCTAGCACACATATGAGTGCTTGATGCTATAATATAAGTTTTGAGCTACAATATGCAAAGCATTAACTAGTAAAATGCATGCTGTTTTTGTGAGGTATTATGCATAATTGGCCTCAACATGGACATGAATATTCGCCTTGGGTAGCCTATTGAAGGCCTTAGCTTTTCCTTGATGCTCGAATGAATTGTATTGAATTGCTTGATGTAGTATAAAATGTGCATGACCATTGTGTATTCAAGCTAAAGGGTGGCCATATGACCATTTAAACTCCTTGTCATATTCGCCATAAGCTAGCACAATGAGGTTTTAATAAATTGAATTTGTTTGAATTAGCTCAAGAGCTTAGAGGGCCACAATTGGACAAGGGAAGGAAAAAGTGATCGAATAGCCGTAAAAGCCGCTCGACAACATCCGAGGTAAGTCCTCAAGAAGTGACCTTAATTGAATTATGTGGAATGAAATATGGATGTATTGATTATTGATTTATGTGTATGAGTATTCAATGATACCCGGCTAAGTCCCAAGGCGATTATGCTAATGATTATAATTGTGTTTGAGCCTTAGTAACGAAAATGAAATATGTATGTCCAATGATTATTGATGTATGTGTGCATGAGAAATTGAATGATATCCGGCTAAGCCTCAAGACAATTATGCTGGAAATTATAACCGGTTAAGACCAAGGCAATGGTGCTAGTGGCTATATCCGGCTAAGACCAAGGCATTCGTGCGAAGTCATTCTATCCGGCTAAGACCAAGGCATTTGTGCAATCGTGATATCCGGTTAAGTCCCGTGAGGCCTTGGTGCGGGTTACCATATCCGGCTATGTCCCAAGGCGTTTGAACGAGTAGCTGTATCCGGTTAAGCTCAAGGTATGTGATTTGAAAATTATAAGCTTGTTGGAAAATTTCAGCTAATACACTTGTGAAATTTCCCAATAACAAGGTAAGTGTGGTGTGTGCTTTATGCGCTAGGAGTAAGAGCGTATGCATATCCGCTCCTATGATGGAACGAGTTATCGGCCTTAACGAAGCCGTTATTTGTGTATGAACCTAAGAGTTGGGATGGTGAAGTAAGTATGATTATGTGAATGTGTATTAGTGAAATGATGTATTTGGTTATGAGAATGTAATGCTTTAATTAAAGCTGATTTTATTCCTTGAGACTTACTAAGCATAAAAATGCTTACCCCGCTGCTTTGGCTCTCGGCCTTATAGATTTTGCTCGATAGCAATCGGATTCGGGATCATTAAAGTCAAGTCATCCACACTATCAACGCCTCTATTTTGGTATAAATTTTGGTTGAACTTTGAAATGGCATGTATAGGACTACCCTTGTTGGTTTAAAAATGTGGTGATGTATATGTGTACGGCCATGCTAAAATGGCTCGTAAAAGTGAAGAATGAACTTAGACTATTTGCGGTTTGTATATATATATATGGTGTCATGATGTGACTATGAATTGGAAATGGGAATGTTGGTCACATGATCAGCCATTGGCATGGTTAAAATGATCATATGTGGACCTATGTATGGCAAGACTAGTTGGTTCATGGAGACTACAAAATAGGTAAGACCTACCTTAAAAACAGATGCTGCCAGCTGCAGTAACGTGAATGTGAAAATCACCAAAATTTGTAGGAATGGTATTAAATAGTGAATCAGCTATGTAAATGAACCTTGATGAGTCTACTTTCATATGGAAGAAACGAAATGGTCATAGGAGTTACTTGTTAAGAGATATTAAAGCTATTGTGAGACAGGGCCAGAATGGTTTCTGGGTCCCCTGTCGCAACTTTAAAAATTTACTATAAATTATCCAGAAAGAATTAGGAGTCATGCCTTATATGTGCAGATTCCATTTTGAGTCTAGTTTCATTAGAAACAAACGGCACCAGTATTAAAGCCCTGTACAGAGAGATATTCAAGTTGTAACACTCGAAGGTCAGAGCTGTCGATCCCTGTAACAGGGGTGACTTTAACTAATAAACTGTACCAATTGGCCCGACCAAAAATTCTAGAAATAAATCCATGGATGGATATATGAGTCTAAATTTAGGGAAAATTTACGAAACCAGTTTCCGAGTTCTTAAACTCGAGATATGATTTTTAAGGCGACAGTGACGCAGTTTTCCAGCCCGACTGGAAATGTCAAATTGGTGGGCAAAATATGTGGACTTGACTTGTTAACCCCTCATGTCCGACACCGGTGATGGTCTCGGGATCGGGGTCTTACAATTTTATTGGTATCAGAGCCACGGTTTAGTCGATTCTAGGACTACCGTGAGGTGTTTGGGGTCTAGCTATACATGCCATTAAATGATGAATCGATAGTGTGGTGATTTCTGACAATTTGACTTTGAGTTTGTTTATAGCAATGGATCCCGATCCCAACCGAGCAATAGCTGATGATGGGGAGAGTGTGGCGCCTTCTCCGCACAAGGGACAGCGCCATGGACTCTCAACCTATGGCCAGCAATCCGAATGATGAGGCTAGGCAAGCCTTTTATAGTGTGATGAACGAATGGTTTAACCAATACATTCGAACTAACACTACTGTTCCACAACCTCCATTCCCGACAAATGCAACCCCAAGACCTACAATACCTCCCAGAATCGACCAAATAAGGTCAAGTAAGCCCCAATCGATAGGATTCAAAAACATGGGGCCACTGAATTTAAAGCTACGGATGATGATGATGCCGAACGAGCTGAATTTTGGTTGGACAACACTATCCGGTGCTCGATGAGCTATCTTGTACACCCGATGAGTGCTTAAAGTGTACCATCTCCTTGCTACGTGATTCCGCCTACTATTGGTGGAGTACTCGACTTGTGGTGCCTAAAGAGCAAGTGACACGGGAATTCTTTCAAACCGAGTTCAAAAAAAGTATATCATCGAGATTCATCGACCAAAAGCGAAGGGAATTTCTTGATCTTAAGCAAGGTTCTATGTCTTACCGACTATGAACGAAAATTTGTGAGGCTTAGTCGATCTGCTGAGAATGCATTTCGTCCGAGCTATTATGTGTAAACGCCGAGGATGGGCTGAATGATGATATAAGGATGTTCGTTGGCATTCTCGAAATACGAGAGTTCGTAGTACTTGTTGAGCGAGCTTGTAAAGTCAAGAGCTTAGGAAGGAGAAACAAAAGCTGATGTGGGAACCGGAGAATTCGAAGAGGTCCTCGGAAAGTCTCTTCAACAGCATCAAGAGATTTCGAGATGATGTGAACCGGCCTAGAGGCGCTTTGGGCTTTTCTAGACGAGGACGCGATCGACCCCTGTGACCACACGAGTCACTTGATCGCCATGATGGTGGAAATGATCGCCGAGAGAGGCGGAGTGTCAACATTGTGACAAATGGCATTCGGGAGCTGTTGGTTTCGTGATCGCCCTCGCTATAAGTGTGGATCGGCCACCACTTTATGAAGGATTGCCCGAGGATGCTTGAATGTAATGTGAGTCGAGTGGAAACCCGGTGCTACCATCGCCGAGGTAGGCCACCTAGAAATATGGGCAATGTCGTTGGCGGTCGAGAGGATTTAGAGATGCTACCATCGATCCGAGGCTCGTGCTCCTGCGAGGACTTATGCCATACGCGCACGCGAGGATGCCGCCTCCGGATGTCATTACCGGTGCTTTCACTCTTTTCAATACTAATGTGATTGCTTTGATTGACCCCGGTTCTACTCAATCTTATATATGTGAAACCTTAGCATCCAAGAAGACTTTGCCTATTGAGTCTCATCGAGTTTGTAATTCGGTGTCAAACCCTTGGGTCATTACGTGCTTGTCAACAAAGTGTGCAAGAAAAGTCCCCTAGTGTTCCGAGGTTCTTGTTTCCGCGGACTTGATGCTTTTGCCGCTCGATGAATTCGACGTTATTCTTGGTTTGGATGGGTTGACCATGCACGATGCGGTCGTAAATTGCAAAAGCAAGACTATCGATTTGAGGTGCGCGAATAACGAGATAATCCGGTCGAGTCTACGGACTTAAAGGGTTGCCACCGTAAATATCGCAATGTTGGCCCGAAATATGTAAGAAAAGGGTGCGGCGTACCTTGCGTATGTGCTCGATGACAAGGAATCGTAAAGGAAACCCGAATCTCGCCATGGTTTGTGAATACCGGATGTTTTCCACAAGAATTACCGGGTTTACCACTGCTCGGAAATAGAATTTGGCATCGAATTGGTACCGGTACCACTCCAATTTCGATAACCGTCAGATCGTATGGCACCAACGAAATTAAAAGAGTTGAAAGCTCGCTTGCAAGAATTGGTGGATAGAGGTTTTGCTCGCCCGAAGTTCTCGCCTTGGGGTGCACCAAAGTGTTGTTCGTGAAGAAGAAGGATGGAACCATGCGGTTGTGATCGACTATCGTCGACTTAATAAAGCGACGATAAAGAACAAATATTCGTTACCACGTATCGATGACTTGTTCGATCAATCAAGGAGCCTCGGTGTTCTCGAAAATAGATTTGAGATCGGGCTATTATCAATTGCGAATCCGAGATTCGACGTACCCAAGACCGCCTTGAACGAGATATGGTCACTATGAGTTCCTAGTGATGCCGCTTTGGGCTCACTAATGCCCTCGCGGTATTTATGGATTTAATAAATCGGATCTTCGCACCATATTTGGATCGATTCAGTAGTCGTGTTCATTGATGACATCTTGGTCTATTCAAGAAATGAGATCGAACATGCTGAACACCGCGTTAGTGCCGCAAATTTTACGGGATAAGCAATTATATGCTAAGTTCAGCAAGGGTGAGTTCGTTAAGAGAGGTTAGCTTCTTGGGTCATGTGGTATCTACATTGGGTATTCGAGTCGACCTGAATAAAATTTCAGCCATACTTAATTGGAAGCCTCCAGAAATATTACTTGAGGTTCGAGCTTTTTGGGCTTGCCGCTTATTACCGACGATTTGTAAAAGGTTTCTCAACGATAGCCACACCGATGACGGTTACTCCTAAAAGGATGTTAAGTTCGAATGGATTTGAGAAATGCCAAAAAGTTTCGATCAATCAAGACTTATTTGATGAAGCCCCAATTCTAGTGCAACCCGAATCGGCAAAGAGTTTGTCATCTATAGTGACGCCTCCTCCTTGGGTTAGGTTGCGTATTGATGCAAGAAGGTCGAAGTTGTGGCCTATGCGCCGAGGCAATTGAAGCCACACGAGAAAAATTATCCGACCCATGATCTCGAATTGGCCGCCATCGTGTTCGCTTTAAAGATTTGGCGACATTACTTATTTGGTGAAAGGTGCCATGTGTACTCGGATCACAAAAGTCTCAAATATTTGATGACCCAAAGAGACTTAAATCGCAACAAAGACGTTGGCTTGAACTGTTAAAGGATTATGAGCTGGTCATTGACTATCACCCCGTAAAGGCGAATGTGGTTGCGGATGCCTTGAGTCGTAAATCATTATTCGCTTTACTGAGCGATGAACGTGCACTTGTCTGCTCGATCCGATAGTGTGTTAGTAGCTGAATTGAAAGCCAAACCACTATTGATACCTCAAATTCGAGAAGCTCGTAAAGTCGACGACGAGTTGGTGCAAAACGGCCGAGTGTGTTCGAACAAGGACTCGAATTTCAAATCGATGATGACGATTGTTGGAGGTTCAAAAGTCATCTGTGTGTTCCAAAGAATTCGGAACTCATTTCGATAATTCTGAATGAAGCTCATTGTAGCCGAATAGCAATCTACCCGGGGAGTACGAAGATGTACAATGATTTGAAACGTCGGTTTTGGTGGCATGGTATGAAGCGAGACATCTCCGACTTTGTTTTGAGATGTTTAATATGTCAACAAGTGAAAGCGGAACATCAGGTGCCTTCAGGATTACTTCAGCCAATCACGATACCCGAATGGATAATTCAGATACTTGAGGATATGTTAAGATGTTGCGTCCTCGAGTTTAGTGGTTCATGGGAACGGTATTTGCCGTTGATTGAATTCGCTTACAACAACAAATTTTCAATCAAGTATTAAGATGGCACCCTACGAGGCCTTGTACGGTCGTAAATGCCGTACACCATTGATTTGGACCGAGCTTGGTGAAAGCAAGATTTTCGGTGGATTTGATTAGAGATGCTGAATGAAAGTGAAAGTAATCCGTGAAAGTCGAAGATAGCCTCCGATCGTCGAAGTCGTGACGCGGACCAAGCGTAAGGATATCGAGTATCGTGGGTGACAAAGTGTTTCTCAAGGTATCGCCTTGGAAAAAGATACTCGATTCTACCGTAAGGGCAAGTTGAGCCCGAGGTTCGTTGGGCCATATGAGATATCCGAATGTCGGTCCAAGGGCATATCATTTGATTTTGCCCCGAACTTGAAAAGGTTCACGATGTCTTTCACGCTTCGATGCTTCGACGCTATAGATCCGATCCATCGCACGTGATTAGTCCATCGTAAATCAAATTCAAGCTAATATGAGTTATGAGGAAGAACCGATTCGTATCCTATCACGAAAGTGAAAGAGTTGCGAAACAAGCGGGTTCCGCTAGTAAAAGTGTTATGGCTCAAGCACGGGATAGAAGAAGCTACTTGGGAGACCGAGAACTCTATGAAAGAGCGATATCCAAACCTATTTACCGTAAGATTTTCGGGACGAAAATTTCTTAAGTGGGGAGAGTTGTGACAGCCCAAAATTGACCCTAGTCGGAAGGTGGTCTCGGACCACAAAACCGAGGCATAAAAATAATTTAAAATTTATTTCGATGCCTATAATATGTGTGTATTCATGTATGACATTTTTGATGATTGATTTAGTGTTATAAAGGTGAATTTCACTAGAAAGGACCTAGTAGTGAACTTTGAAAGTATGATGGGGAAATGTGTGATGACTAATTAAAGCATGCATGCAAAATAATGGACTTGCATGTCAAATTCCCTTTGTACAAGTGATGGCCGGCCATGACAAAGAGATATGGGCTAAACATGTCATGAAACATGTTTTGTTGGGCATTAGGGAGAAATAATAAACAAATAAGCATGGGTAAGAAAAGAATGAAAAAAATGTGTGTGAGTGTGGTAATCCCCCCTTGCCGTGAGTTGAGAAAGAAGGAAGAAAAAATTTGTTGTGTTCATCCTTTCTCATCTTTTGGCTGAAAATCATAAGGAGGAAGAAAGAGGATTTTTGCTTCATGCTTGGTTTAGAAGAGATCTAGAAGGTGATTTGGCTAAATTGGCATCAAGATTAAGGTATGTATGAGGTTGTGTTAGAGTTTCATGCATGTTTTGGTTGCTAACTTGATGTGCATGTTAGCCATGGCTCAAATCTTTGTTATGCCATGGAAATGGTATTTGGCCAAAGTTGTTATGGTGATAAAGCCATTGCATGCTAAGTGTGAAGCTTGATGATGATGCATGCAATGATGGATTGTCTACTCATGAGTAAGATTTTGAGTTTTCTTTTGTTTAACCATGATTGAAGTTGAAAAGGGCATGATTGTCATATTCGCCATGATGCATTCATGAGCATGGTTCATGCTTCTTGCATGTTAGTTAAAATTTGTGTTTTGGATGGCTATGGACACCTTGAAATTCGCCATGCTCATATATGTATATATATGTTTGCACATGATGTTTTGGTTGTGAACTAAGGGATGAATATGTTTGTTTAAAGAAGAAGATGTTGAAGAATGATTGTGAAATTGCAAGCACATTCGCCTAGCACACATATGAGTGCTTGATGCTATAATATAAGTTTTGAGCTACAATATGCAAAGCATTAACTAGTAAAATGCATGCTGTTTTTGTGAGGTATTAAGTGCATAATTGGCCTCAACATGGACATGAATATTCGCCTTGGGTAGCCTATTGAAGGCCTTAGCTTTTCCTTGATGCTCGAATGAATTGTATTGAATTGCTTGATGTAGTATAAAATGTGCATGACCATTGTGTATTCAAGCTAAAGGGTGGCCATATGACCATTTAAACTCCTTGTCATATTCGCCATAAGCTAGCACAATGAGGTTTTAATAAATTGAATTTGTTTGAATTAGCTCAAGAGCTTAGAGGGCCATAATTGGACAAGGGAAGGAAAAAGTGATCGAATAGCCGTAAAAGCCGTTCGACAACATCCGAGGTAAGTCCTCAAGAAGTGACCTTAATTGAATTATGTGGAATGAAATATGGATGTATTGATTATTGATTTATGTGTGTATGAGTATTCAATGATACCCGGCTAAGTCCCAAGGCGATTATGCTAATGATTATAATTGTGTTTGAGCCTTAGTAACGAAAATGAAATATGTATGTCCAATGATTATTGATGTATGTGTGCATGAGAAATTGAATGATATCCTGCTAAGCCCCAAGACAATTATGTTGAAATTATAACCGGTTAAGACCAAGGCAATGGTGCTAGTGGCTATATCCGGCTAAGACCAAGGCATTCGTATGAAGTCATTCTATCCGGCTAAGACCAAGGCATTTGTGCAATCGTGATATCCGGGTTAAGTCCCGTAGGCCTTGGTGCGGGTTACCATATCCGGCTATGTCCCAAGGCGTTTGAACGAGTAGCAGATCCGTTAAGCTCAAGGTATGTGATTTGAAAATTATAAGCTTGCTGGAAAATTTCAGCTAATACACTTGTGAAATTTCCCAATAACAAGGTAAGTGTGGTGTGTGCTTTATGCGCTAGGAGTAAGAGCGTATGCATATCCGCTCCTATGATGGAACGAGTTATCGGCCTTAACGAAGCCGTTATTTGTGTATGAACCTAAGAGTTGGGATGGTGAAGTAAGTATGATTATGTGAATGTGTATTAGTGAAATGATGTATTTGGTTATGAGAATGTAATGCTTTAATTAAAGCTGATTTTATTCCTTGAGACTTACTAAGCATAAAAATGCTTACCCCGCTGCTTTGGCTCTCTGTCTTATAGATTTTGCTCGATAGCAATCGGATTCGGGATCATTAAAGTCAAGTCATCCACACTATCAACGCCTATTTTGGTATAAATTTTGGTTGAACTTTGAAATGGCATGTATAGGACTACCCCTTGTTGGTTTAAAAATGTGGTGATGTATATGTGTACGGCCATGCGAAAATGGCTCGTAAAAGTGAAGAATGAACTTAGACTATTTGCGGTTTGTATATATATATATGGTGTCATGATGTGACTATGAATTGAAATGGGAATGTTGGTCACATGATCAGCCATTGGCATGGTTAAAATGATCATATGTGGACCTATGTATGGCAAGACTAGTTGGTTCATGGAGACTACAAAATAGGTAAGACCTACCTTAAAAACAGATGCTGCCAGCTGCAGTAACGTGAATGTGAAAAATCACCAAAATTTGTAGGAATGGTATTAAATAGTGAATCAGCTATGTAAATGAACCTTGATGAGTCTATTTTCATATGGAAGAAACGAAATGGTCATAGAGTTACTTGTTAAGAGATATTAAAGCTATTGTGAGACAGGGCCAGAATGGTTTCTGGGTCCCCTGTCGCAAATTTAAAAATTTACTATAAATTATCCAGAAACAATTAGGAGTCATTCCTTATATGTGCAGATTCCATTTTGAGTCTAGTTTCATTAGAAACAAACGGCACCAGTATTAAAGCCCTGTACAGAGAGATATTCAAGTTGTAACGTGCGAAGGTCAGAGCAGTCGATCCCTGTAACAGGGGTGACTTTAACTAATAAACTGTACCAATTGGCCCAACCAAAAATTCTAGAAATAAATCCATGGATGGATATATGAGTCTAAATTCAGGGAAAATTTACGAAACCAGTTTCCGAGTTTTGAAACTCGAGATATGATTTTTAAGGCGACAGTGACGCAGTTTTCCAGCCCGACTGGAAATGTCAAATTGGTGGGCAAAATATGTGGACTTGACTTGTTAACCCCTCATGTCCGACACCGGTGATGGTCTCGGGATCGGGGTCTTACATTTCATCTATATTATTCAATCTTTCCGAAAGTTCAACCGGGATTTCTCCCACTATTACTTATTTCCATTCTTTCAATAGTCGATTTATGATTCAAAATCAACTAAAATATATAAAATAGGCCGAAATACAAAAATGTAAATGAAGTTAACGTAATATTTACATACAAACTTACCTCGGTGCAAAATATAGAAATTTTGCAATTTAGTCCAAAACCTTTTCCTTCCCCCGTTCGATGTCGATTCCATGCCTTTCTTGATCTATAACAACACATTTAGCTCATTTAACACTCATACTATTTATTTCAATCCAAAAATCACATTATGCAAAAATTACATTTTTGCCCCCTAACTTTTACAAAATTATGATTTTTCCCCTAGGCTCGGAAATTTAATTTCAGCCCTTATTCTTATGTTTTATGGCATGCTGAACATTTTTCTCTTCTACAACAACATCAAATTCTCACTCTAACATGTACTTATGAGCATTAGGTATTTTTACCGATTATACCGTTTTGCTCGTTTTCACTAAAAATCGCTTAGAAAAGATCGTTCTCCTAACCTCAAACATTCATATTCTACCATCAAACATCAAAATACATGCATATCATTAATGGGTAAATTTTTAAACATAAACCCTAACTTGAAATAATGGTAGAAATAGGTAAACCGAGCTACGAGGATTTCAAAAATGTAAAGAACATTAAAAACGGGGCTTGAATGCACTTACTATTGAGCTTGAAAGCTTGGAAAAAAACCTAGCTATGGTGCCTATGAGAGTTTCGGCCAACTTGATGAAGATGATACCAAATTTTGGCTTTATTTTCCCATTTTATTATTTCATTTACCAAATGACTAAATTACCTTTCATTAAAAACTATGATGTTTTATCTTCCTTTAGGTATTTTTGTCCAAACTAGTATAATGGTCTAATTACTATACAAGGACCTCCACTTTAAAAACACATTATTCACAAGTACTTAGTACCTTTGTGAACTAGAACACACATTTTACAACTTTTGCAATTTAGTCCTGAATATCAAATTGGACCCTCTATCGATAAAATTTCTAAAAATAACTTTCACACAGTCATGAAATCATGCCATACACCTTAAAATGATAATAAAACTATTATTTCTATCTCAAATTTGTGGTTTCGAAACCACTATTCTGTTTTGGCCCTAAATCGGGCTGTTACAACTCTTCCCCCCTTTAGGGATTTTTGTCCCTGAAAATCTTACCGGTAAAGAGGTTTGGGTACTGTTTTCTCATGGCTTCCTCCGGTTCCCACGTAGCTTCTTCTACTCCATGTCTTTGCCATAACACTTTCACTAAAGCTATGCTTTTCTTTCTCAACAGTTTCACTTCTCGAGCCAAAATCTTAATCGGTTCTTCATCATAGGTCAAGTCAGATCGAATCTCAATTTCTATTGGAGAAATTATATGTGAAGGATCAGAACGATAATGTCGCAACATTGATACATGAAACACATTATTAATTCTTTCTAACTCTGCTGGTAAAGCCAACCGATATGCCACTGGTCCAATCCTTTCAATAATCTCGTACGGCCCAATAAAACGCGGACTCAACTTGCCTTTTCTGGCCAAATCTCAGAATCTTTTTCCCATGGTGACACCTTCAAGAACACTTTATCACCCACCTGAAATTCAATCTCTTTTCTTTTTAAATTTACATATGACTTTTGTCGATCTGAAGCAGTTTTCAAGCAATCACGAATTACTTTTACTTTCTCTTCAGTTTCTTTAACTAGATCAACTTCGTGAATCTGTTTCTCACTAAGTTCGGTCCAATATAAAGGAGTCCGACACTTGTGACCATACAAGGCTTCGTATGGTGCCATCTGTATACTCGACTAAAAACTGTTATTGTAGGCAAATTCAACCAAAGGTAGATATTTCTCCCAACTGCCTTCAAATTCCAAAACACAGCATCTAAGCAAATCTTCGAGTACTTGGATAACTCTTTCTGACTGACCATCTGTTTGTGGATGAAACGCGGTACTAAAGTTTGACTTTGTTAACCTATCAATCACTACCCAGACAGCATCCTTCTTTCTAGGAGTCAGAGGCAAACCAGTTACAAAATCCATGGTAATCCTATCCCATTTCCACTCAGGCACCATTACCGGTTGGAGTAATCCTGAAGGCACTTGATGCTTAGCTTTTACTTGTTGACAGATCAAACACTTGGTTACAAATTCAGAAATGTCCTTTTCATGCCCGCCACCAATATAATTTCTTTAAATCATTATACATTTTGTGCTACCGTGGTAAACTAACAAACACCACTATCGCCTCATGTAATATTTTCTCAATCAATTCATCATTTTCGTACACATATCCCGTGGTCGAAACATCAAACAAATCATCCGTCCAACTCGAAAATCGAGTTGTAACCTGATTCGCATTGAGTTCTCTTGGTTCGCAACTCACTATCATTCTTTTGAGCATCACAAATCAACTGGAGAAATAACGGTTTAGCCCTCATCTCTGCTAAGATTGACCCATCATTAGACAATGCTAACCCCGTATTCATGGCTCTCAAAGTAAAAAGAGATTTCCTGCTCAAGGCGTCAGCAACTACATTTGCTTTTCCCGGATGATAATCAATCACTAGCTCATAATCCTTCAATAATTCAAGCCATCTCTGCTGTCGCAGATTCAAATCCTTTTGATTTATCAAATACTTTAAACTTTTGTGATCAGTAAAAATTTGGCATTTTTCACCATACAAATAATGTCGCCAGATCTTCAAGGCAAAGACAATAACGGCCAATTCCAAATCATGTGTAGGATAGTTCTTCTCATGCGACTTTAACTGTCTCGAGGCATAAGCTACCACTTTACCCTCTTGCATCAGTACACATCCAAGGCCTGACAATGATGCATCACTATAAATTACTTAACTCCTTCCCCGGCTCGGTCAGATCAAATTGGTGCTTCATCAATCGTGCTTTCAGCTTTTCAAAACTCTGCTGACATTTATCAGTCCATTCAAACTTAACATTCTTTTGTAGCAACTTAGTCATAGGAGAGGCAATCATTGAAAATCCCTCGACAAAACGTCTATAATACCCGGCTAAGCCTAAAAAGCTTCTAACCTCGGATACATTCTTTGGCGGTTTCCAATCAACGATCGCGGAAATTTTGCTCAAATCCACCCGAATACCATCACCTGAGACTATATGCCCTAAGAATCTGACTTCACGAAGCCAGAACCCACTTTTACTAAACTTAGCAAACAGTTTCTTTTCTCTCAAGATCCGCAATATGGTCCTCAAGTGTTCGGCATGCTCAGACTCGTCCCGAGAATAAATTAGAATGTCATCTATGAACACTACTACAAACTTATCCAAATATGGCTGAAAGATTCGATTCATCAAGTCCATAAATATAACTGGAGCATTTGTTAAGCCAAAAGGCATCACAAGAAACTCATAATGTCCATACCTTGTCCTAAAGGCGGTTTTCAGCACATCCGACTCCTTAACTCTCAACTGGTAGTAATCGGACCTCAAATTGATCTTTTAAAACACTGCTGCCCCCTTTAACTGATCGAATAAATCATCAATCCTCAGTAACAGGCCCTTGTTCTTTATAGTCACCTTATTGAGCTAACGGTAATCAATGCAAAGTCTCATTGAGCCATCCTTCTTCTTTACAAATAATACAGGAGCACCCTAGGGAGAGAAACTCGGTCTCACAAATCCTTTGTCTGTTAACTCTTGCAACTGAGCCTTCAATTCTTTTAATTCAGTCGGAGCCATTCTATATGGAGTAATCGAGATTGGTACAGTCCCGGGCAACAAATCAATGGCAAACTCTATCTCTCTGTCTGGAGGCAACCCTGGCAATTCCTCTGGGAATATATCTGGAAATTCATAGACTATTGGCACTGATTCTAGCTTCAATTCAGACATCTCAGTATTCATTACATAGGCAAGATAAGCTTCACACCCTTTCCTCATGTATTTCTGAGCAGACATGCTCGAAATCACCATAGGCAATTTATTTGATTCATCTGTTTCAACCCACAGAATTTCACCATTTTCACATTTCAACTCTAGTGTTTTCTGTTTACAATTTACCTTGGTATCATACAATGTCAACCACCCATTCCCAAGATAACATCAAACTCATTAAATGGTAACAAGATCGATTAGCCGAAAAACAGTGACCTTGAATCATTAATGGGCAATTCTTGCAAACCTTATCAACTAGCACATATTGGCCTAAGGGGTTCGACACTTTAGTCGTAAACTCAGTATACTCAACAGGCAACTTCTTATTAGATATTAAATTCACACAAATATAGGAATGAGTAGACCTGGGATCAATCAATGCAATAACAATAGTATTATAGAGAGAAAATGTACTAGTAATGACATCGGGAGATGATGCATCCTCTCGGGCACATATGGAATAAGCTCTAGTAGGCGCTCTAGCTTCTGATCTCGCCGTTGAATCTTTCATCACAGTTTTACTGCTAACCCTACCTCTAGTATTTCTCAGTGGTCTACCTTTGCTAGCGGTAGTACTCTGTCAAGCACTCTGAAATTTCTCTTCTTTAACTTTCTCCGGACAGTCTCTGATAAAATGCTTACGAGAACCACAACTGAAACAAGCTCGCTCGTTACCCCAACACTCACCAAAATGTTGCCTTCCACATTGCTAACATCGGGCTTTCTAGGCCGCACATTACCACACTTGCTATTGAAGTAGCTTGAGCTTTAGACCCCGAATATGCCTTACCACTATCTCTGTGTGAGTCCCCAGCTGAGACTGTCATTCGAGGGTTTATCTCTTTGGACCTCTTTGATTGAGATTGAAATGACTTGCTTATTGGCCTCTTTCTAGCATCTCGAGCCTCAATAGCAGCTTTTCTTCTTTCTTTGTTCAATTCTTCGGCTTTAAGAACTCGATCAACCAATACTACAAATTCTTTTAGCTCCAAAATTCCCACAAGCACTTTAATGTCCTCATTTAGCCCATCCTCAAATCTCTTGCACATAATAGCTTCAGTGGATACACATTCCTGGGCATACTTGCTGAGTCTTACAAATTCGCGTTCATACTCTGCCACAAACATCTTGCCCTGCTTCAATTCAAAGAACTCCTTCCATTTTTGATCAATAAATTGTTGACTTATGTATTTCTTTCTGAATTCTTCCTAGAAGAAATCCCAAGTAACCTTTTCTTTTAGCACCACTGCTACCAAAGTCTTCCACCAATCAGTAGGCCGAATCTCTCAAAAGTGATACAACACACTTTAAGCACTCCTCGGGTGTACATGAAAGCTCATCAAATACACGGATAGAATTTTCAAGCTAGAACTCTGCCTTCTCGGGATCATCATCGATCTTTGCTCTAAACTCTTCGACCCCTTGTTTTCGAATCTTGTCAACTGGAGGCTTGTTCATTCTTACCAAATCTATGCCTTGAGCAGCTACAGGAACCGTTTGCGGTATGGGAGGGGGTGGAGGAGGTTGAGCATTTGGGTCTGCTCAAATAAACTCAGTATACCAATTTTTCATCATTTGGAGAAAGGCATCCCGAGCCTCATCTCCCTGTCTCAATGTCTCAGGTCTAATTTCTACAGGTGTGGTCCCTTGTACGGAGCCGGTGCATTACTAGCAAGATCATCACCGCAGCCTCGCCAGATCCATTACTATATTAAAACAAAACACAGTTTAGAATAATCAGGAGTCACCACACTATCACAGTATATTTATGGCATGTATAGCTAGAGTTTTACACACACTTTATTAGTCCGAGAACCGACTAAGCCATAGCTCTCCTACCACTAAATGAAAAACGCCTTACCCGTATCTGTCGCTGGAACAGGGTACGAGGTATTATCGAATCATAGTACATACCATTAAATAAAACAAAGATAAAAATATGGCATACAATTAGATCATGAATCATTATAACATATGCCTTTAATAATATTAGCCAATTTCAAAGGCTTCGTACAAAATAATCGATCAAATACTACACTTAATATTTTAAAACCTAGACAATTATGACACGTAAAAAAATAACTAAGTCTACTATACATGCCATAATTCAAAATGTTTAGTTCAAATACCCAAAATATTGATATTGCAGGCAGATCTTCAATGATCCTTGACTCCTGTGCAAGCTAGACGACACTATAAAACAAAAGAAATAAAAGAAGGTAAGCTTATAGCTTAGTAAGCAAGTATGTAAATAATGAATAAAGAATCTAATATGTTTACACAATAACTCAAGTGTATCTACTTTTAATTTCACCATTTACTCCACTTTGGTCAAGTTGTCTCTACTACGTCATACTCACTAAATAAATCATAACTCGAGTTAAAAAACTCACAATTAAAATCCGTAAAATTTTCTTGAAACTAGACTTATATTAATTCTTACTAATTTTTTTCTAGAATTTTTGGTCTAGCCAATTAGTACATTTTATTAGTTAAAATTTTCCCTCATTATACAAATTTCATCGATCGACCTCTGTTCACTACGAATTGAATTTCTCCCAGTACACAATTCAAATATCCATAAAATTTGTTTCATTTACAACAAGACTCAATAAGGAATCTAGAAATATAAACTATATTTCTTAATTAGTTTTGTACAATTTTTAATGATTTTTCAAAGTTAGACCAGGGGATCACATAGTCATTCTGAGCAAGTCACACACAAATATAAATATATCAAAATATAGAGTTCCTTTACTTTCTCTGTTTCTTTTACATGAAAATAGACTCATTAAGATTTAAATTCATATCTCATTCAGCATCTAATTAAATTCCTACTATTTTTGGTGATTTTTCAAATTCATGTCACTGCAACTGTCCAAAACAGTATTATTGCTAATTCACTCTTTCACACTTTCTTTGTATTAACCTCATTTAGCCTACATATCACAATTCACTTTCACCACATTTCATACATCACAAGTGTAGGTTCATGATTACAATGTCACTATAAAATCATCCTGTTGAACAATTTGGATCAATCCTCGATACTTGGTGGTTTCAGCACACAGCTCCACCATCATATTTCATATAATTCGGCTCTCTTGTACACATGGTGAACACTTAGTACCACCCATGTGACCTAGCCAAATTATCTCGTAGCTCTCTTGTCTACATGGTGTCCTTCACTTGGAATCACACATGTGACCTAGCTACATTTATCCTCTCCCGTAGCTCTCTTGTCTACATAGGATACATCTCGTATCACACATGTGACCTAGCTACTACATAGTATCTCGTAGCTCTCTTGTACACGTGATGTGCACTCAGCACCATACATGTGACCTAGCTACATTTCATCTATATTATTCAATCTTTCCGAAAGTTCAACCGGGATTTCTCTCACTATTACTTATTTCCATTCTTTTAATAGCCGATTTATGATTAAAATCAACTAAAATATATAAAATAGGCTGAAATACAAAAATGTAAATGAAGTTAACATAATATTTACATACAAACTTACATCGGTGCAAAATATGGAAATTTTGCAATTTAGTTCAAAACCTTTTCCTTCCCCCGTTCGAGGTCGATTCCATGCCTTTCTTGATCTATAACAACACATTTAGCTCATTTAACACTCATACTATTTATTTCAATCCAAAAATCACATTATGCAAAAATTACATTTTTGCCCCCTAACTTTTACAAAATTATGATTTTGCCCCTAGGCTCAGAAATTTAATTTCAGCCCTTATTCTTATGTTTTATGACATGCTGAACATTTTTCTCTTCTGCAACAACATCAAATTCTCACTCTAACATGTACTTATGAGCATTAGGTATTTTTACCGATTATACCGTTTTGCTCGTTTTCACTAAAAATCGCTTAGAAAAGATCGTTCTCCTAACCTCAAACATTCATATTCTACCATCAAACATCAAAATACATGCATATCATTAATGGGTAAATTTTTAAACATAAACCCTAACTCGAAATAATGGTAGAAATAGGTAAACTGAGCTACGAGGATTTCAAAAATGTAAAGAACATTAAAAATGGGGCTTGAATGCACTTACTATTGAGCTTGAAAGCTTGGAAAAAACCCTAGCTATGGTGCCTATGAGAGTTTCGGCCAACTTGATGAAGATGATACCAAATTTTGGCTTTGTTTTCCCATTTTATTATTTTATTTACCAAATGACTAAATTACCCTTCATTAAAAACTATGATGTCTTATCTTCCTTTAGGTATTTTTGCCCAAACTAGTATAATGGTCTAATTACTATACAAGGACCTCCACTTTAAAAACCCATTACTCACAAGTACTTAGTACCCTTGTGAACTAGAACACAAATTTTACAACTTTTGCAATTTGTCCTAAATATCAAATCGGACCCTCTATCGATAAAATTTCTAAAAACAATTTCACACAGTCATGAAATCATGCCATAGACCTTAAAATGATAATAAAACTATTATTTCTATCTCGAATTTGTGGTTTCGAAACCACTATTCCATTTTGGCCCTAAATCGGGCTGTTACACGTGTGTCCTCTGGGGTACCCTACAATTGTAAGTTAGACTCGAGCACGGCCAAGGCACACAGGCGTGTGGCTAGCTGTGTGGCCCAAGTCATCTCGACCACGGCCAAGGCACACGGGCGTGTCTTGTGGCCGTGTGAACAAGATAGTATGTATGCCCTGTTTTGACACGTCCTAGACACACGGGCATGTCTAATGCCGTGTAAGGCACACGACCTGATTACACGAGCGTGTGACGTGTATTTGTTTGAAAAATGTTTAAGTTCTGGAAAAAATTTATATGTGTTCGGTTTAGTCCCGACTCATTTCTAATGTATGTTTTAGGTCTCGATGACCTATATAAGGGACTCTATATTGATATTTGATCTCTGATACTTTGATGATTATGAAATGAATGTTAATAGTTCCGATTCATCTGGTAATGCTTGTAAAGTTAGAAACGAGCCAAAAATTAGAAACGAGTCAAAAATCACATACCAAATTATCTTGTAAAGTTTCTGAAACCTCAAGGTCTAAAAATGCTTTCTTTCTTCTTACAATTCAGTGAAGAAGACATAAAAATGATGATAATAACTTTTGTTTTTATTTAATTTATTAAATTACCATTTAAACCTTGGTTAATAATTAAATAAAACATCAAATCCATCCCCATATTTTTCTACTAACTCCTTAATAGTTTAATTACCATTTAAGTCCTTTACCATTACTCATTAAGCCATTTAATCACTCAAATCTTATAGTGATCAAATTTTACATCCTTTACAATTTAGTCTTTTTTAATTAATTAACTATCGAAACAGTAATGTTTCTTAACGAAACTTTAATACAACCTTAATAACACTCTGTAAATATTTATAAAAATATTTATGGCTGGGTTTATAGAAACGAGGCCCTGATACATCATTTTCTAAAACCACTTGACTTTAGGGTCTTACTAGTTGAACTTAATTAATCATTTATATAACATAAATTACCAAATCAAAAACCTTTTTAAAACCATATTTGACTCGTAAATATTAAATAATAATATTTACAAACTTACTTGTTGGATTTTTTGCCCCGAAACCACTATTTCCCATATTTGACTAGTAAATATCAAATAACAATATTTACTAACTTACTTATCGGATTTGTGGCCCCGAAACCACTGTCTCTGACACCATTAAAAAACGGGATATTACAACTCTTCCCCTTATGAAAATTTCGTCCTTGAAATTTCTCGCCTGATAATAGCCATCATGTCGAGTCTTTCTTCCACCTTTTTAATGGTAGTGCATAAATAAATCAATCATAACTCGTTTCGATTCAGAACTCATATATGAACTTGATGCTATATCTGGACTTAACTAAACAACTATGATGTTCTCCTGTCATAACTTTATCATCAGTAATATTGAGAAATTTCCAAAAATCATCTATCAAAGCATAATCGAAAGAAAACCCAAATTATCAGATTCCAGGAACATTAGACAATTCATAGCGTTTAGTTAAAGTTTGTAATTTTCACAACAGACTCTAACTGATGTTTCCGATGCATCTGCATCTGTAACTTTTTACCGATGAATGTTCCATTTCACGAAAAGCTTCAAACAATATCATTTAAATACAAGTGTGATAGTTGTAACTATTGAAACAATTTTAACTACTAATAACATTTCCTGATTATAACTGATCTGATTGATATATTCCTATATCATGTCTTTTAGAATATGAATCCTTCATTTTGACTATCAGTCTATTTACCCTTGAATCTGTAAAATTTATTCCTGAATCTAGAGATGTACTTGAATATATATATACAACTCATCTAACTTTTTTTAGTGAATAATCCGTTCTGACTAAAACAGTTGAGTCAATCTTATCAGTCGCATAATAACATTTCTAAATAATTCTTTCTTCTTGTTGTCAAGATATCCCAGACACAAAGTCTATCATAATACCATCATAATACCAACTAAAGATCATCACAAACTGCATTAACTCATACAAAATATGATATAATCCGAGATTACCTGGCTAATAGGAATCAATATGTAAGATTAAGCTCGATCTTCCACTATCTATACTTTTGTCATTACCTATCCCCTTCATGAAAGCTTTAAATGGGATATACAATAAAATAATTTAAATTATTAACATTGAGGCTTTGAATCATATCGAAGCTGCAACTAATAAACCGTAATTTATACACATTTTTATCCCATGCTTGGCACATTTTATGGATGATTTTTCCTTAGATTTGGTGAATTTGATGCTTCTAATGCCTTAATTTCATGTTTTATACTTAGGAGAGCATAGGAGAGTGAAAGGAATGAGAAACGGGCCAAAAACGGAGAAAATGGGCCAATGTACGAAATCAACATGGCCTGGACTTCCTCACACGGGTAGACCACATGGTCGTGTCTATTTGGTAGAATCGAAGCACGACTCACACGGTTGGACCACACGCCCGTGCCTATTTAACAGGCTTGACCACGGCCTTAAGTAATCGCACACGGGCATGTCCCTGTCGAGCCCAAGTTGAGTTCAATTCAGAAAAGGCCAATTTTGAGGGTTCTTAGGCATTCCAAAGCCTATAAATACACCCTAGAGGAGGAGGAAAGGGACACACACAGAGGAGGAAGCACGGAACTGCTCAAGGAAAGCCGATTGATCCATCTCAGAAGCCAGATTCATCATCAAGACTAAAAATCTCCCCTTAATTTCCCTTCAGGAGTTTTGGGTTTTTCTTTATGTTTTGTATTTATTATTCTTCTAAGATGTTTACCTTTTTAGTTATGAACTAAAACCCCTAAATACCTAAGGGGAATGAAACCTAAGACTGATCTTGTTATTATTATCTAAATTGTAAGATAAATATTTGACTTGTTCTTAATTATGTGTTCTGAATTCTTGTTTTGATATTCCAGGATATTGGTTCAAGTTAAGCTCTTATTCAGAGGAGGAATAGACCCTATCTAAGAGTACATTTGTCATAACTAAGCGGAGTTGATTGCGCGCCTAGAGATAGGGTGACTAGATTTTGTCGGATTAGGGTGAAACCTAATAAGGGGATCCATAGATCGAGTTAATGAAACCTTAGAGAGTTAATTAGAAAGAGATTTCAATTATTCAACCTAGGGTTAGACGTTGTTAGTCTCGAGAGGGATAATAATATAACTTAGGGATTTCTATAGATCAAGTCAAATGAATAAATCGTCCGATTCAAAGTCAAATAACAAGTGAAGTCTAGGTAGATTTTTCCTTAGGTATTGTCTTAATTCAATCATTTTTCCTAAAGTAATTCCCCAATTCTATTTTCTGTGAATTCTTAGTTTAGTTAATTAGTTATTTAAAACAAACCACATTATTCTTAGGCTAGATAATAAAAAGACAGTCATTACTAGTACTTTTAGTTCCTTTGGGTTCGACAATCCGGTCTTGCTAAAGCTATACTACTGTTCGATAGGTACACTTGCCTTCATCGTGATAATAGTTAGTTTCAAGAACAATTCATTATAAATATTTAAAACCAGTCACGAATATCACGTATCAAATTTTTGGCGCCGTTGCTGAGGAACTAAGGTATTAGGAACACTTGATTTTTATTACTTTAGCCATTTACTTTTACTGTAATTTAAATTTTATTCTAACTTTTACTAATTCTTCTTTTTCCCTTTTTCTGGCAGGTTCTTATAGTTTATGACTAGAAGAAACCCGTTAGGACTATTACTTTTTGACAGTGAGATCGATCGCACATTTCCCAGAAACCAAAGAGAAATGAGGTGAAGTTTAAGATACATAGAGAACGAGGAAGAGGACGATACTTCAACCACAATTGAGGAGATGGTTGAAAACCAAGAAAATCCGCTACCTTTTGCGATTGCTGTTAATCAAAATCCTGCTCTGCGTATGATTATGCTAAACCTAATTTAACAGGAACTGAGTCAAGTATAGTTAGACCTGCTATTGCTGCAAATAATTTTGAACTGAAACCTACATAATTCAAATGATACAACAGTTTGTTCAGTTTCATGGTTTGCAGGACGAGGATCCCAACGCTCACTTGGAAAATTTCTTAGAATTTTTCGATACATTTAAAGTCAATGGCGTTTCTGATAATGCCATACGTCTTCGGTTGTTTCTCTTTTGTTAAGGAATAAGGCTAAACAATGGTTGAACTCGTTACCACGAGGGTCAATCACTACTTGGGAACAAATGACCGAAAATTTTTTATTAAAATATTTTCCACCGGCTAAAACAGCCAAATTACGTAATGATATCTCTTCTTTTGTGCAGATGGATTTAGAAACACTCTACGATGCATAGGAGAGATACAAGGACTTTTTGAGAAGGTGCCCTCACCATGGGTTACCACTTTGGCTACTGGTTCAAACGTTCCATAATGGCCTAAATCCTTCGACTCGGTAGATGATTGATGCAGCCGTTTGGAGGAACTATTAATAATAAGACACCGAAGGCGGCTTATGAATTTATTGAGGAAATGTCACTGAAAAACTATCAGTGGTAAGTTATGAGAACAAAGCCGACGAAAGCAGCCGGTATTTTCAACCTCGACGTGGTTACTATGCTATCCAACCAAGTAGAAATCTTAAATAAAAAGATTGACGGTTTGTGTGGTTCTACTAAGGTACATCCAGTAATGAGGTGCGATTCGAATGGAGGAGGAGCGTGCACAGAATATCAACCCTTCAACCCTAGCATCAAAGAGGAACAAGTCCAATATATGGGTAACAATAACTCTAGAATCCCAAAATAACCCATATAGTAACACTTATAATGCAGGTTGGAGGAACCATCCCCAATTTCTCGTGGGGCGGACAAGGAAATCAAAGGCCACAACATCCTCCAAGTTTTCAACAACCACCTTACTAGCAGGAGAAAAAGTCAAACCTTGAGGAGATGCTAACAAAACTTATATTGGTGTCAAAAACTCATTTTTAGAATACCGAGACAGCACTTAAGAATCAACAAGCATCGATCCAAGGGCTTGAAACTCAGATTGGACAGCTTGCCAAGTTGATTTCTAAACGACCACAAGGTAGCTTGCCTAGCAACATAGAATCTAACCCAAGGGAGCAACTCAACGCGATTACTAGTCAAGATGAGGAAGGGTTAGTCACACCTAAACCAGAACCAAGGCAAGAAACTGAGATAAGCAAAGGTAAAGGTAAGGTAGACCACAATGAGCAGAAATCGGTAAGTACAGAATACAAACCTCGTGTGTTATACTCTAATGCGACAAGGAAAGACCGCTTAGATGAATAATTTGGTAAATTCCTTAAACTCTTAAAAAAATTACATATTAACTTACTGTTTATTAAAGCTCTATCGCAGATGCCAAACGCAATGAAATTTTTAAATGAGCTTTTAGCAAATAAGCGGAAGTTGGACGAGGCTTCGCATGTGAAGCTAAGCGCAGTTTGCTTAGCTATTCTACAGAATAAACTGCCCAACAAATTAAAAGATCCAGGGAGTTTCACAATTTCTTTCTTAATTGGTAGTTTAGATGTTAATAATGCATTAGCTGATTTAGGGGCTAGTATTAACGTCATGCCTTACAAAATGTTTAAACAACTAGGTCTTGGGAAACCCAAACAGACTAGGATGAGCATTTAATTAGCAGATAAAACTATAAGATTGCCTAGGGGTATTATTGAAGATATGCAAGTTAAAATTGATAAATTTATATTTCCCATTGACTTTGTTGTTCTAGACATAGAGGAGGATAGTAACACTCCTTTGATTTTAGGAAGGCCTTTTTTAGCAACTTCTAGAATGATTATTGATGTTGGCACAAGTGAGCTCACACTTCGTGTGGGAGACGAAACAATCACCCTTCAAGCTCGCAGTTCCGGCAACACATCGAAAATTGAAGGTGATTGTCTAAACCATTCTACTCAAACTAACAATATGGTGCAACCTACTTTGCAAGAAATGAGTTTGAAGGAAGTACATAAGCCATTTTCAAGCAATAGTAGAGGACCAATTCATGAAGAACGAAGGCTACAAATCAAGGAGCTAGATGAATGGCAAACACATAAACTGAGAACACATGATAAACCAAAACTATGCTAGAACAAGCTCAATACCTTTCAAAATCAACTTAAGGTTGGAGATAAAGTTTTATTAGATGTCGCAGATCCTCACATTGCCACTGCCAAACCAGACGAAGAAACCCCTCTTTCGGTACTTAGCATTTTCCCTTTCGATACAGTCGAGGTAAGTCATCCCAAGTTCGGCACTTTTAAGGTAAACAATACCCGCCTAAAACCTTATTTTGATGAGATTCACAACAGGAATGAGGAGTATAAACTCCTCAAACCACCATGACCATTCAATGGAGAGGTAAGTTGAGCTTAGACTATAAATAACCGCTTCTCGGGAGCCAACCCAAGCACTAACAATATTCCTTTCTTTAAATTTTAGTTTTTAAAATCTAACATACTAACCAAATCATTGAACACAGGCTTTTCAAAACCACACGGCCAGGCACACGGGCGTGCCGAAGGCCGTGCACATACCACGGGATGCAACACGGCTGTGCGATGTAGCCATGTGAAAACAGGGAAAAAATTTCTTTCCCAACACGGGATGCGATAAGTAGCCACGGCCGTGCGACATGGCCGTGGGCGAAACTGTCAAAATAACACGGGCATATAACACGCCCGTGTTTTGAAACCGTGGGTAAACCTGTCAATTTAACATGGGCGTGCGCCTACATACACGGGCATGGGAGAAGCGAACGGAGATCGACACGGCTGTGCCATATGGTCGTGTACACCAATGCGCCTAATTTTAAAAATTACGACACGCACGAGCTGAGCTTAGAGCACACGGGCGTGTCCCACGACCGTGTGCCCCAATTTCTCTATAACCACCTATTATTTATTTTATTTTATTTTTATCTCTATATTTTGAAATTATTTTTTTAATTTCCTTTTAATACTATTTCATTCTGAGTTTTTACAATTTTTATTCTTCGGCTATTTCATTACGAGTAATTATGCTTCCGTGTACCTCTTAAAGAGTTCCTGATTTTATCATAGTCAGAAAGAGCTCCAAAGCTCATCCTCTCATAGGAACTAAAAACTCCATAGAGAAAGGACTTATGGACTAATGAACCTCTACCACTACCGGAGTATCCTCCTCCACCCTTACGCCGATTGTTCTCCAAAACTCCAGTTCAAGGAAATTCATTCATCACTCAGGAAGTTTCACTTCTCTCCCTATCTTATATTTACATTTTTTTCTATATATATATCTTTGTACATTGAGGGCAATGTACATCTTAAGTGTGGGGGGTATTCATTTCACTATCAGAAAAATCCCTGAATGATTGCCTTGTTCTCTTGAAAAGCTCTCATATCATGTTTAGGATAAATTTTGATTGATTTATGATTTTTATTGATATATCTTAAATTAAAACATAAGCATTCATGCATTTTTTATTTAAACTTTAAGACATTAGAGAATTAAGCATGATAAGTTGATTTTTAAGAATTTAAAATTTTAGGTTGTTTCCCCAAGTTTAGGTATTACCTTGAGTTGGAATTCACAAGTTTGAACATCAAAAAGCCATAATTTTTGTGAGATCTTGAGCCTTTAGAGCATTTATTATTTCTTTCATGCTCACTTTCATTATGAGTGCGTCAGTATTGAATTGTTATTCTAGAACTTGCTTGGTTATGCATGTCAAGACCACACCATTTGATTTGTTATGTCAGAATGAGAAAGGCACTTAAGTTTAACCCACTCACTCCATAAAAGCCTACCTTCACAACTAACCCTTAGTGAACCCTCTTGAGCCTAACAACCCATTCATTGATGTACCCTCAATATTAACCCATAAGACATTATTGTTCAAATCCCCTAAATTAATTTGATCCCTATTTTTATCGAGATTTGAGTTGGAATAGTTGCTTAGCTATGTTTTATTCTATTTTGTACTATGACTTGTTCTTAAAAAAAATGCATGTATATATTTTAGTAGTAGTGATCTTCTGAGCTAAAGAGTTAAATTCCACACTCTGAGAAAAAGCTCTGTTGTATGCAATTGATGACTAGTCATTTTTCTAGTTAGGCAATTTTCAATTCAATCTTGATTCTAACCCTTTCTTTCAACTTGTGACTACACCCTCTAACCAAAGCCACGTTACAACCCTCTAAAGACCTTTTGATTGATGTTTCATCTCAATTTATAGTGGTGGAGATTTGATTTTTATGCAAGCCTATGGTAATGACTTTTCATTATTGACTATTGAGTGCTTCATTTATTGTCCTTAAACACCTCGAATGATTTGAGTCAATCTTTAGTGAGGATGTGAAACTCTATGACATTTTGAATCAAAGGTAATTCCTTAGACTAGGGGAGGCACCTATGTTTTCATGATAAAGTACTCAACTTGGAATGTTTGAAACTTTGATGTTCTTTCAGTTGAATTTTCAATGTATGATTACCTATGGATTATTTTGAGATATTATCGATAGAAATTAAAAGTTGAGAAGAATTTATTTTGATTATGAGTTGAGGATTTTGCTTGAGGACAAGCAAATGCTTAAGTGTGGGGGTATTTGATAAACCGTAATTTATACATATTTTATCCCATGCTTGGCACATTTTATGGATGATTTTTCCTTAGATTTGGTGAATTCAATGCTCTTAATGCCTTAATTTCATGTTTTATACTTAAGAGAGCATAGGATAGTGAAAGGAACGAGAAACGGGCCAAAAACAGAGAAAATGGGGCAAAGTACGAAATCAACACGGCCTAGACTTCCTTACACGGGCAGACCACACGGCTGTGTCTATTTGGCAAAATCGAAGCACGACTCACACGGGTGGACCACACGCCCGTGCCTATTTAACAGGCTTGACCACGGCCTTAAGTAATCGCACACAGGCATGTCACATGGGCGTGTCCCTGTCAAGCCTAAATTGAGTTCAATTCGGAAAAGCCCAATTTTGAGGGTTCTTAGGCATTCCAAAGCCTATAAATAAACCCTAGAGGAGGAGGAAAGGGACACACACAAAGGAGGAAGCAGGGAACTGCTCAAGGAAAGCCGATTGATTCATCTCAGATCGGATTCATCATCAAGACTGAAGATCTCCCCTCAATTTCCCTTTAGGAGTTTTGGGTTTTTCTTTATGTTTTGTATTCATTATTCTTCTGAGATGTTTACCTTTTTAGTTATGAACTAAAATCCCTAAATACCTAAGAGAAATGAAACCTAAGACTAATCTTGTTTTTATTATCTGAATTGTGTGATAAATATTTTACTTATTCTTAATTATGTAATCTTAATTCTTGTTTTGATATTCCAGGATATTGATTCAAGTTAAGCTCTTATTCAGAGGAGGAATAGACCCTATCTAAGAGTACATTTGTCATAACTAAGCAGAGTTGATTGTGCGCCTAGAGATAGGGTGACAAGATTTTGTCAGATTAGGGTGAAACCTAATAAGGGGATCCATAGATCGAGTTAATGCAACCTTAGAGAGCTAATTAGAAATAGATTTCAATTATTCAACCTAGGGTTAGACGTTGTTAGTCTCGAGAGGGATAATAATATAACTTAGGGATTTCTATAGATCAAGTCAAATGAATAAATCGTCCGATTCAGAGTCAAATAACAAGTGAAGTCTAGGTAGATTTTTCCTTAGGTATTGTCTTAATTCAATCGTTTTTCCAAAAGTAATTCCCCAATTTTATTTTCTGTGAATTCTTAGTTTAGTTAATTAGTTATTTAAAACAAACCACATTATTCTTAGGCTAGATAATAAAAAGACAGTCATTACTAGTACTTTTAGTTCCTTTGGGTTCGACAATCCGGTCTTGCTAAAGCTATACTACTGTTCGATAGGTACACTTGCCTTCATCATGGTAATAGTTAGTTTCAAGAACGATTCATTATAAATATTTAAAACCTGTCACGAATATCACGTATCAGCAACCATTTGATGAATTAAAACTATAGTGCTTTAATAAGACTAATGTTACAATCCGTATAGATAGAACAGTACATCAACCATCAATAGTGCATTCCGAAACAAAAGGGGAAAATTGAATATTGTCCCAATAGCAACCAGTGTAGTAAGATCTATATTATCATGCTTACATGATCTAATTAAGAATTATACATGTAATAAATATACTTATCTCAAGTCAATATATATCCTTTATAGATGAACCACATTTGATAGAATAGACCATAAGAATGATAAGAAAGTCGATATAAAGAACTCCAAGATATAAAGCTCTACTGAATTCCTGAAAATGCAACCCATATTGAATGATAAAGAGATTGATGATACCCCAGAAAAAATCCAGAAGAAGAATATTGCTTATACGCATTGGAAACAGTTGTGACGGAGACAACATAAATTGCACATATATATAAAGCAGAGCAACAACCAGTAGAAATAGAAAAAATATCATCATATGAGTCTTATCGTCTAGTCTTCTACTGAACATAATGGAATAGAATGCCAAAGAAAAATAGAGTAATGTTGATCATTAATCAACCAAACTAACAATACCTTTGCATCATGGTTAGCTAGCATTCCCATATGATAAGAATCACATCTGAAGATGAACAATTGCATATGCCTCTGAGGATAAAAGAACATATAGAATGCCTAGAAGAAGAACATATAGAATTCCTAGAAGAGATCATTTTAAGATACTTGGTCATAATAGCTACATTAAGATAAATTTACAATTCAAACATTATTTCACTAACTACTAAAGTCACCGATGATCCTACATTATCCCATTCCACTAAAGAAATTAGTTTAAAAGAAATCCCAGTTAACCCGTTCTTTGGATACTATCCCTGACAAAGTCGATTATCAGTAACGAATTTATTCCTTACTTGCTAACCAATTCTAGACTCTGACCACATTATTACTCAATTAACCGCTGAGCTCTTCATTTCCCTTTTTGAAGACTTAGGCAACATAAGTCTTGTAAATTTTGTTTTAAAAGACTTTAAGGCCGAGGGCGCGGAGGTCATAGCACTACTAAATTTAATTTTCATATATACACATCAAACATATATTTCATTATCAACATAATATTATTAATCTCTACTCTTACCTTTATGAGTTTCTGCTCAACAATAGCAACTTTTTAATCAGATACTTGAGTATCACTTTCAGTATTATCAGAAATAGCTCAGTTGGAAAACATCTCTGTCTAAAAATGAAGCAAATCTCATTAGAGTCAGGAGATTATCACACTACCACAGGTTATATAATGGCATATATTTTCAAACTTCATACATGCTACGTTTAGTCCGAGAATAGACTAAACTATAACTCTTATATCACTAAATGTAACACCCCTAACTCGTATCTGTCGCTGAAATAGGGTTACAGAGCATTACTATAAAAACGTAACTTATAATCATTCATTTCTAAACATTTCATAAATCATATCATATTTCATTCAAACACATGCATATTGTCCCTTATTTGACCCCACGAGGCCTTAGAAACACTTTAAAAATGATTTGGGACTAAATTGGAAACATTTAGAACTTATTAGAAACAGATAGAAAATTTCACACTGTAGGGTCACACAGCCATGTGGCCAAGCCATGTGACTCACACGGCTGAGACATACGGCTGTGTTCCACTCATGTCCGTGCCTGTGTAACTTATTGACTTGGGTTACATGGTCAAGCCACACGCCCATGTGCTAGGCCGTGTAACTTTCAAAAAGCAACCTTTAAAACCTACAGGGGACACACGGCCATTTCGATACATGGCTGAGACACACGCCGTTGTCTTAGGCCGTGTGGACAAGAAATAGGCCAAATGCAAGTCATTTTTTTCACCCAATTTAAGTACACACTTACAAGCCATTTGCACCTTTGACCAAGACATCAAAAGATACCAAAACATGCACAAAATGACTAATTCATATGATCAAAATACATACAACCTGTAACACCCCAAACCCGGCCTGGAAGTTTGGCTCGAACTTGGTGTGTCACATTGAAGTGTTTTTCAAAACCATGTTTCCATTAAAACCCTTCTTAATAATTAAAACTTATACCCTTTTAAACCTTGTTAGAAAACCTCAATTTGAATAACATTCTTAACAACTTTGTAAAAATCTTGGTAGTTGCGAAACTTACTTTAAAAACAATTGCGGTTCGTGATGTTTTGAATAACGATGAGTGCTTTGGAAAATCGTGTTCTAATACTAGCAATTATAAGAACAATAAATAAAATTCCAAATTTGAAATCCGAAAATTACAACGGCTTTACTACAACCCACATAAAATAATTTAAAGGTAATAATCAAAAGCGTAACATAAACAAGTGTGTGGCTTCCTCCGAGCCCCTAGCAACCCCAATCCATCTAAGGTGGAAATTACGAAAGGTTAATAAGCGGGGTGAGTTTACGAAAACTCGATGTGAAATCCCTACTATAAAAAGGAATCAACATCTAAAAGAATTAAAAGTCCGCCCCACCTTACTTACAATTTCAGTACCAATCGGTCTTAGCCCATTACAATGCATACACGGATGGACCTTAGCCTATTACGAATAAGAAACATTATCGAATTGGAACCAAAATGAGAATCGAAATCGTAATCGATGTAATCGTAATCGTAATCAATATTAGTAATGTAATCGAATCGAATCGAATTAGGTGACGAATCGTAATCGAAATCGATATGAAATTAGAATCGAATCGGTATTAGTAATGTAATCGAATCGAATCGAATTACGTGACGTAATCGTAATCGAGAATCGATGTAATCGTAATCGTAATCGATAGTAATGTAATCGTAATCGAATCGAATTACGTGACGTAATCGAATCGAATGTGAATGCAATCCCAACCCAATCCACCAGTATACACCCCGTACCAACCTTACACCATGTGGGAGACAACTCGACCCACCCATCCGCCACACACGTAATTTGCGGCATGGTCGCTGAGCAGAATATCGTGTGAGTCACCAGATCTGAATATTGTGGTAGAGCCACCGAATCGATAATGTGGCAAACCTACCTAACGAATCGTGGCACAAAGCCATAGATAATCAGAACAACTTCGCAGATAGCCATCGATGTGATAATATAATTGGCGCACACCTTCGGTAAATATGATCGACACGTAGTCGTCAACAAAATGTTAGGCACATAGCTACATGTAAATACGTTTGGCACGGCCATAGTCAAGATGGCACAAAGCCATATTTAGGTTGGCACGAGCCATTAATAACGGGTCTATAATCGACGAAGCCCACAACAACGGCACACGACCTTGTGGCGTGATCGGCACTTAGCCATCGATCGGTCAGCGATATTGTGACAGAGTCACCAAATCTGATATTGTGGCGAGCCACCGAATCAGATATTTGTGGCATAGCCACCGAACGCTTCCTCCGTACAAAATCCCAACCCATGCAACATGTCATGTATGCGAGAATGTCATGCCCATATTTGAATCAAACAATCACAGTCAAGTCATTCATATCACCAACATATATTCACAATCAAATCCACAAACACACAAATCCAAGTCACCACTTGCCCACAAGGGCAAAATAAGGTCATTTAACACCCTAGGGCAAAATGGTAATTTTACCCCACAAGGGTATCTCGGTAATTCTACCCTACAGGGGTATTTTGGTATTTCTACCCTACAAGGTTATTTCGATAATTCTACCCTATAGGGGTATTTTGGTAATTCTATCCTATAAGGGTATTTCAGTAATTCTACCCTATAGGGGTAT
This sequence comes from Gossypium arboreum, assembly GCF_025698485.1. Taxonomy (NCBI): domain Eukaryota; kingdom Viridiplantae; phylum Streptophyta; class Magnoliopsida; order Malvales; family Malvaceae; genus Gossypium; species Gossypium arboreum. The sequence goes on along the minus strand of NC_069070.1, from coordinate 47,362,082 downwards.
TTCGAAAATTCTACCCTACAGGGGTATTTTAGTAATTTCACAATCAAGGGTAAAACGGTAATTTTAAAAATCGAGGGTAAAACGGTAATTCTATAAATCGAGGGTAAAACGGTAATTCTGTAAATCGAGGGTAAAATAGTAATTCTGTAACTGAGGGTAAAACGGTAATTCTGTAAACTGAGGATAAAACGGTAATTCTGTAAACTAAGGGTAAAACGGTAATTTTGAAAATCGAGGGTAAAACGGTAATTTTAAAAATCGAGGGTAAAACGGTAATTCTGTAAATCAAGGGTAAAACGATAATTCTGTAAATCAGGAGTACTTTGGTAATTTTACAAGTCGAGGGCATTTCAGTAATTGGTAAACTAAAGTATTCTAAACATGGATAACAATACGAATGGGCCTAAAGCCTATTCTCGGCCCAAATGGGCCCACACGCTCGTGTGGCCCTTTTAGCCCAAACCTAGCCACAGATATGCGATTCACCTAGCCTAATCCAATATTTACTACACAATCAAACAACTTATCCAATTGGGCCCGTAGGCCCATTGGGCCCACATGGCCCCTTTTGGCCCATCGCGGCCCGAAGTAGCCATCCAACAACAAGAGTAGTGATAAATACACACCTGAATGGAGACTGGAGTTAATCCACGCTCCGAGCACTCTTAGCCGACGCCCAACCCAAACAAGCACGCCATAAAGCGAAAGGGATCAGTCAAGAAAGGTACCTTTACTCTCCTCATGGTTCTCTCTATTTAAAGCCAGCTTCCTATCCACTCTTATGTTAGCTTCCCGATGTGGGATCCCTCCAACATCAGAGTTTAAATTCAACACCAACTCTTGCCGCCCCCTATTAGCAAAATAAATGCTTTTTGCTTGCCATGGGATTCGAACCCATGCCTCCCCTCAAATGCTCCACACGCCACTTGCCACTAAGCCATAAGGTTTTTTGTGTCACAATTTCTCCAACAATATTCTTAAGGCCTACCTACTACACCTAGGGTTTGATTCACCTTAAACCAAATTTTTTGCTAGAGTCCGTGTTTAAACCGGGACTTCTCCAACACTTCTCAACACACTTAACCACTAAAACAAGCCTTCATTAACGAAATTTGCATGCACAACAGAATATTATAAGCTGCCTTCAACCGCTCCCATGCTCAAGGCCCAAAACTTCTAGGCCCAAATTCAGGGTGTTACACAACCAATATGCCATATAGGCATCGCAAAAACATACATCAAAGACACTTGAACATATGCATATTTAACCATTCATAAACTAACTTGTTTCCATACCAAAACATATCACAATGGACACATATCAACCATACCATATTAGATCATTCCATATCAAAATAACCTTACCACTTGGATCGCTTCTCACATGCATCAAAACCATTTAAATGACACAAATCTAGTCATTTCCAAATGGTTCCAACAACCAACATATGTACTTACCATATTTCGTATCATGCACCACTATTCAAAACCTTTCCAAAGCATACCATAACTTGACCATGTTGAGGTAAATTCATCAACTACCATTTTAGCAATTCAAACACGCATTAATACATTGTCAAAATAACACACATCAATAAGGTATCAAAAGTACCAAGGTTACATCAACCAAAATGACATATACATGCCAAACTCATCAACTAACATAAAACACAAGTCCATCTATACATGCCATTATAACCTTGATCAAGACATCAAAATCTACCAATATAATCGTTGAATAGTGTGATAAATCTCTAACAAGCTTCCAAACTGATTGAGCTTCCGATAATTTGTAAAGTAAAGGAAAATAACTACGTAAGCAATGAATGCTTAGTAAGCTTGTATAAACTTTAAACATGACATTTCATTTAATAATGAACTTTATAGGGTAATTATATTATAAACCTATACCAACTTCACAAAGTTTATCAAACTTTAGAACCATCAACTCATAAATGAGTAAGTTCATCAATATCACATATATTTTTCATTCCTAACATAATAGGATTTTATAAGACTTTGAACCCTTCCATTTACTTATTTTCCATTCCATTTACTTACCTTAGCTTAAATAACAACATCAATTCACTAATTAGTATATTTTTTCATGAACTCGGTATATTCATCGATAGCATATGTAAATTTCCCACATATAAGTACATCATTCAACTCATCATTTCCTTTTTATCATATTGCATTTAAACTATGAACTTTCCATTTCATTACCTTTCCTTACCTGTTTCATATGCATAACACACAAGACATAAGCATAACATTAACCATGGCTACAAGCTAGTGCATTCAAACATAGCTTTTTTAAAATCAACTGCATGATAAACCATTTCATAAGAAATTACATACTTTAATACTTACCACCCTTTCATGAACATAAGCATATTTCTATTTGGAAACTTGTCATTTCAATGCATAACTTTATAAGTAAACATAATACAAACCAACCAATAGCTTGGCACAAGCCTAAGCGTCATCAAAAACATATGTTAGTGCATCAATTCATAATTCACTTGAATTAACATAAGATAAGTTATTGAAAATGAATAAACTCACTTGAAATCATCAATTTTATGAACATAGATATACTTTCATTTAACATTCTCTTTTCATTCATTTTCTTAGTTTTCATGATATAAGTCATTTGAATGCTTACTTTTCCTTCCCTTTTCATGCCCGTTGAACCACTTAATATAATATCAGATACTCGAAAAAGCTCACACAAAATGTGCTAAACATATGGTCGAAACCATTCCTTTTCATCATTGTTCACTCGAGCCATAAATGGGTCTGTTCACACAAGCTAACGGTCGAAATGTTGCTACACAATGCTGCTCACACAAGCTGATGAGTATCCGCAACAAATGTTGGAACTTAGCCATCGGTAGGACATTCAAGACCAACACCCTGAACATGGTAATTTGGGTTGCTAACAAAAGCTGGCGGTCGAAATGTAAACTACACGATGCTGCTCATGTGACAGCCCAAAATTGACCCTAGTCGGAATGTGGTTTCGGGACCACAAAACCGAGGCATAAAAATAATTTAAAATTTATTTTGATGCCTATAATATGTGTATGCTCATGTATGACATTTTTTGATGATTGATTTAGTGTTATAAAGGTGAATTCCACTAGAAAGGACTTAGTAGTGAACTTTGAAAGTACAATAGGGAAATGTGTGATGACTAATTAAAGCATGCATGCAAAATAATGGACTTGCATGTCAAATTCCCCTTTTATAGGTGATGGCGGCCATGACATGGGTTATGGGCAAAGAAAACATGTTGAAACATGTTTTGTTAATGGAGCATGAAAGAAATGATTAATAATTAGATGTGGGAAGAGAAACAAAAAAAAATGTGTGAGAGTGTAGCATTCCCCCATTGCTTAGTGCAACTAAGAAGGAAAACAAAAAATTTTGTTCATCCTTGTTCTCTCCTTTTGGCCGAAAATACTAAGGGAAGAAGAGATTTTTGCTTCATTTTATTTGTTTAGAAGAGATCTAGAAGGAGATTTGGCTAAACTTGCACCAAGATTAAGGTATGTATGAGGTTGTGTCATGAGATTCATGCATGTTTTAGTTGCCAACTTGATGTTCATGTTAGCCATGGTTCAAATCCTTGTTATGCCATGGAAGTGGTATTTGGTCAAAGTTGATATTGTGATAAAGCCATTGCATGCTAAGTGTGAAGCTTGATGATGATGCATGCAATGATGGATTGTCTACTCTTGAAATTTCTTTGTAGCCATCTTGAGTAAGACATTGAGTTTTCTTTTGTTTAACCATGATTGAAGTTGAAAGGGGCATGATTGTGATGTATTCGGCCATGATGCATTCATGAGCATGGTTCATGCTTCTTGCATGTTAGTTAAAATTTGTGTTTTGGATGGCTAGGGACACCTTGAAATTCGGCCATGCACATATATGTATATATGTTTGCACATGATGTTTTGGTTATGAAGTAAGTGATGAATATGTTTGTTTAAAGAAGAAAATGTTGAAGAATGCTTGTGAAATTGCAAGTACATTCGGCCTAGTACACATATGATGTGGAAATCTTGGAATTTATTGTTGAATTGGTGCAAGTATGACTAAGTATATTCGGCCTTAGGTAGCCTATTGATGGCCTTAGCTTTTCCTTGATGCTTGAATGAATTGTATTGAATTGCTTGATGTAGTATAAAATGTGCATGACCATTGTGTATTCAAGCTAAAGGGTGGCCATATGACCATTTAAACTCCTTGTCATATTCGCCATAAGCTAGCATAATGAGGTTTTAATAAATTGAATTTGTTTGAATTAGCTCAAGAGCTTAGAGGGCCACAATTGGACAAGGGGAAGGAAAAAGTGATCGAATAGCCGTAAAAGCCGTTCGACAACATCCAAGGTAAGTCCTCAAGAAGTGACCCTACTTGAATTATGTGAAATGAAATATGGATGTGTAATGATTATTGATTTATGTGTGTATGAGTATTTGAATGATACCGGGCTAAGTCCCAAGGCGATTATGCTAGTGATTACATTTGTGTTTGAGCCTTAGTAACGAAAATGAAACATGAATGTCTAATGATTATTGATGTATGTGTGCATGAGCAATTGAATATCCGGGCTAAGTCCCGGCGACATTTATGCTGGAAATTATATCCGGTTAAGACCAAGGCAATTGTGCTAGTGGCTACATCCGGCTAAGACCGAAGGCATTCGTGCGAGTCGTTCTATCCGGGCTAAGACCAAGGCATTCGTGCGTGGTTATATCCGGTTGTATTCAAGAAGCTTGGGCTGGAGGTGAGTGTTGGCTGCTGTAATAAATTCCATTAGTACGCTCGAAAAGCCCAAAGAATAAGGTATGATTATATGTGCATTGGAAAAGTCGACATGCTTGAGCAACATTCACTCAATCGACTAACAATTTCAGCTATTGAATTGGTTGATACCTTGTGAAAGTATATAATGATGAAGTGTGAAGTAAGAATGATTATGTGAATGTGTATTAATGAAATGATGCATTTGGCTATGTGAATGTATTGCTTTAATTAAAGCTGATTTTATTCCTTGAGACTTACTAAGCATAAAAATGCTTACCCTCGTTGCTTTGGCTCTCTGTTTTATAGATTTTGCTCGATAGCAATCGGATTCGGGATCATTAAAGTCAAGTCATCTACACTATCAAAGCCTCCATTTTGGTATAAATTTTGGTTGAACTTTGAAATGGCATGTATAGGACTACCCTTGTTGGTTCAAATATGTTGTGATGTATATGTATACGGCCATGCGAAAATGGCTCGTAAAAGTGAAGTCTGAACTTAGACTATTTGCGGTTTGTATATATATATATGGTGTCATGATGTGATTATGGATTGGAAATGGGAGTGTTGGTCACATGATCAGCCATTGGTCTGGTTAAAATGATCATATATGAACCTATGTATGGCAAGACTAGTTGGTTCATGGAGACTACAAAATAGGTAAGACCTACCTTAAAAACAGATGCTGCCAGCTGCAGTGACGTGAATGTGAAAAATCACCAAAATTTGTAGGAATGGTATTAAATGGTGAATAAGCTATGTAAATGAACCTTGATGAGTCTACTTTCATATGGAAGAAACGAAATGGTCGTAGGGGTCACATGTTAAGAGATATTAAAGCTATTGTGAGACAGGGCCAGAACGGTTTCTGGGTCCCCTGTCGCAACTTTAAAAATTACTATAAATTATCCAGAAAGAATTAGGAGTCATTCCTTATATGTACAGATTCCATTTTGAGTCTAGTTTCATTAGAAACAAACGGCACCAGTATTAAAGCCCTGTACAGAGAGATATTCAAGTTGTAACGCGCGGAGGTCAGAGCAGTCGATCCCTATAACATGGGTGACTTTAACTAATAAACTGTACCAATTGGCCCTACCAAAAATTCTAGAAATAAATCCATGGATGGATATATGAGTCTAAATTCAGGGAAAATTTATGAAACCAGTTTCCGAGTTTTGAAACTCGAGATATGATTTTTAAGGCGACGGTGATGCAGTTTTCCAGCCTGACTGGAAATGTCAATTGGTGGGCGAAATATGTGGATTTGGCTTGTTAACCCCTCGTCCGACACCGGCGATGGTCTCGGGTTCAGGGTGTTACAATTTTATTGGTATCAGAGCAACGGTTTAGTCGATTCTAGGACTACCGTGATGTGTTTGGGGTCTAGCTATACATGCCATTAAATGATGAATCGATAGTGTGGTGATTTCTGACAATTTGACTTTGTGTTTGTTTTTAGTAATGGATCCGATCCCAACCGAGCGATAGCTGATGATGTGGAGAGTGTGGCGCTGCTCCGCGCAAGGGACAATGCCGGTGGACTCTCAACCTATGGCCAACAATCCGAATGATGAGGCTAGGCAAGCCTTTTATAGTGTGATGAATGATTGGTTTAACCAATACATTCGAACTAACACTACTGTTCCACAACCTCCATTCCCGACAAATGCAACCCCGCACCTACAATACCTCCTAAACCCGACCAAATAAGGTCAAGTAAGCCCCGATCGACGAGGATTCGAAAACATGGGGCCACTGAATTTAAAGCTACGGATGATGATGATGCCGAAGCGAGCTGAATTTTGGTTGGACAACACTATCCGGTGCTCGATGAGCTATCTTGTACACCGATGAGTGCTTAAAGTGTACCATCTCCTTGCTACGTGATTCCGCCTACTATTGGTGGAGTACTCTGACTTCTGTGGTGCCTAGAGAACAAGTGACTTGGGAATTCTTTCAAACCAAGTTCCGAAAAAAGTATATTAGTTAGAGATTCATCGACCAAAAGCGAAGGGAATTTCTTGATCTTAAGCTAGGTTCTATGTCGATTCCGACTATGAACGAAAATTTGTGAGGCTTAGCCGATCTGTGCGAGAATGCATTTCGTCCGAAGCTATTATGTAAAAACAGCTTGAGGATGGGCTGAATGATGATATAAGGATGTTCGTTGGCATTCTCGAAATACGAGAGTTCGTAGTACTTGTTGAGCGAGCTTGTAAAGCCGAAGAGCTTAGAAAAGAGAAACAAAAAGTTGATGTGGGAACTAGAGAATTCTGAAAAAGGTCCTCGGGAAAGTCTCTTCAATAGGTATCGAAGAGATTTCGAGATGATGTGAGCCGGTCTAGAGGCGCTACGGGCTTTTCTAGACGAGGACGCGATCGACCCCCTGTGACCACACGAGTCACTTCGATCGCCAGTGGTGGAAATGATCGCCGAGAGAGGGCGGAGTGTCTGCATTGTGGCAAATGGCATTCGGGGAGCTGTTGGTTCCGTGATCGCTCCTGCTATAAGTGCGGATCGGCCGACCACCTTATGAAGGATTGCCCGGGGTTGCTTGAACAAAATGTAAGTCAGAGTGGAAACCCGGGTGCTACCACTGCTCGAGGTAGGCCACCTAGAAATGTGGGCAATGTTAGTGGTGGTCAGAGAGGATCTAGAGATACTACCATCAGATCCGAGGCTCGGGCTCCTGCTAGGACTTATGCCATACGTGCACGCGAGGATGCTGCCTCTCCAGATGTCATTACCGGTACTTTCACTCTTTTCAATACTAATGTGATTGCTTTGATTGACCCTGGTTCTACTCATTCTTATATATGTGAAACCTTAGCATCCAAAGACTTTGCCTATTGAGTCTCTTGAGTTTGTAATTCGCGTGTCAAACCCTTGGGTCATTACGTGCTTGTCAACAAAGTGTGCAAGAAAAGTCCCTAGTGTTCCGAGGTTCTTGTTTTCCAGCGGACTTGATGCTTTTGCCGTTCGATGAATTCGATGTTATTCTTGGTTTGGATTGGTTGACCATGCACGATGCGGTTGTAAATTGCAAAAGCAAGACTATCGATTTGAGGTTGTGAATAACGAGATAATTCGGGTTGAGTCTACGGACTTAAAGGGTTGCCACCGTAATATCGGCAATGTTGGCCCGAAATATGTAAGAAAAGGGTGCGGCGCGTACTTTGCGTATGTGCTCGATGACAAGGAATCGAAAAGAAACCCGAATCTGTGCGCGTGGTTTGTGAATACCGGATGTTTTCCTGAAGAATTGCGGTTTACCACATGTTCGGAAATAGAATTTGGCATCGAATTGGTACTGGTACCACTCCAATTTCGATAGCTCCGTATCGTATGGCGCTAACGAAATTAAAGGAGTTAAAGCTTCGGTTGCAAGAATTGGTGGATAGAGGTTTTGCTCGCTTGAGTTTTTCGCCTTGGGGTGCGCCGGTGTTGTTTGTGAAAAGAAGGATGGAAGCATGCGGTACATGCATCGACTATCGTCGACTTAATAAAGCGACGATAAAGAACAAATATCCGTTACCACGTATCGATGACTTGTTCGATCAATGAAGGAAGCCTCGGTGTTCTCGAAAATAGATTTGAGATCGGGCTATTATCAATTGCGAATCCGAGATTTGGGCGTGCCCAAGGCGCCTTGAGCGAGATATGGTCACTATGAGTTCCTAGTGATGCCGTTTGGGCTTACTAATGCCCTGCGGTATTTATGGATTTAATGAATCGGATCTTGAGACCATATTTGGATCGATTCGTAGTCGTGTTCATTGATGACATCTTGGTCTATTCAAGAAATGAGACCGAACATCTTGAACACACGAGGTTAGTCTTTGTAAATTTTACGGGATAAGCAATTATATGCTAAGTTCAGCAAGTGTGAGTTACGGTTAAGAAAGGTTAGCTTCTTGGGTCATGTGGTATCTGCATCGGTATTCGAGTCGACCAATAAAATTTCAGCCATACTTAATTGGAAGCCTCAGAAATATTACGAGGTTCGAGCTTTTTGGGGCTTGCTTAGGTTATTACCGACGATTTGTAAAGGTTTCTCAACGATAGCCACGCCGATGACGGCTACTCCAAAAGGATGTTAAGTTCGAATGGACGGAGAAATGTCGAAAAAGTTTCGATCAATGAAAACTTATTTGACGGGAGCCCCAATTCTAGTGCAACCCGAATCGGCAAAGAGTTTGTCATCTATAGTGACGCCTCCTCCTTGGGTTAGGTTGCGTATTGATGCAAGAAGGTCGAGTTGTGGCCTATCGTCGAGGCAATTAAAGCCACACAAGAAAAATTATCCGACCCATGATCTCGAATTAGTCGCCATCGTATTCGCCTTAAAGATTTGGCGACATTACTTATTTGGTGAGAAGTGCCATGTGTACTCGGATCACAAAAGTCTCAAATATTTGATGACCCAAAGAGACTTAAATCTCGACAAAGACGTTGGCTCGAGTACATTAAAGGATTATGAGCTGGTCATTGACTATCACCCGGAAAGGCGAATGTGGTTGCGGATGCCTTGAGTCGTAAATCATTATTCACTTTGACGATGAATGTGCACTTGTGCATTCGATCCGACGGTGTGTTAGTAGCTGAATTGAAAGCCAAACCACTATTGATGCATCAAATTCGAGAAGCTCGAGAAAGTCGACGACGAGTTGGCTGCAAAACGAGCTGAGTGTGTTCCAAACAAGGACTCGGAGTTTCAAATCAATGATGACGATTGCTTGAGGTTCAAAGGTCGTCTGTGTGTTCCAAAGAATTCGGAACTCATTTCGATAATTTTGAACGAAGCCCATTGTAGCCGAATGGCAATCCACTCGGGGAGTACGAAGATGTACAACGATTTGAAACGTCGGTTTTGGTGGCATGGTATGAAACGAGACATCTCCGACTTTGTTTGAGATGCTTAATATGTCAACAAGTGAAAGCGGAACATCAAGTGCCTTGAGATTACTTCACCAATCACGATACCCGAGTGGAAATGGGATCGAGTCACAATGGACTTTGTATCCGGACCCTTTGTCGTGAGTAAGAAGGATGCGGTTTGGGTCGTTGTAGATAGATTGACTAAGTCGGCTCACTTTGTCCCCAGTCGTCGGACTTTTCAATGGACAAACTAGCCGAATCAGACGCGTTTCTCAGTTGTGAGATTGCACGGGTGCCTATTTCCATCGTGTCGGATAGAGATCCGAGGTTTACCTCGCGATTTTGGAAAAAGTTGCAAGAAGCTTTGGGTACCAAGTTGCATTTCAGCACCGCCTTTCACCCCCAAACCGATGGTCAATCCGGCGGATAATTCGGATACTTGAGGATATGTTGAGATGTTACGTCCTCGAGTTTAGTGGTTCATGGGAGCGGTATTTGCCGATGATTGAATTCGCACAACAACAACTTTCAATCAAGTATTAAGATGGCACCCTACGAGGCTTTGTACGGTCGTAAATGCCGTACACCATTGTTTTGGACCGAGCTCGGTGAAAGAAAAATTTTCGGTGGATTTGATTAGAGATCTGAGCGAAAAGTGAAAGTAATCTCGAAAGTCGAAGATAGCCTCCGATCGTCGAGTAAGTCGTCAGCGGATCTGAAGCGTAAGGACATCGAGTATCGGTGGGAGATAAAGTGTTTCTCAAGGTATCGCCTTGGAAAAAGATACTCGATTTGGCCGTAAGGGCAAGTTGAGCCCGAGGTTCATTGGGCCATATGAGATATCCGAGCGAGTCGGTCCGGTGGCATATCGTTTGATTTTGCCCCCGAACTCGAAAAGGTTCACGATGTCTTTCATGTTTCGATGCTTGACGCTATAGATCTGATCCATCGCACGTGATTAGTCCATCGAAGTTGAAATTCAAGCCAATATGAGTTATGAGGAAGAATCGATTCGTATCCTATCACGGAAGTGAAAGAGTTGCGAAACAAGCGGGTTCCGCTAGTGAAGGTGTTATGGCTCAAGCACGGATAGAAGAAGCTACTTGGGAAACCGAGAACTCTATGAAAGAGCGATACCCAACCCTATTTATCGGTAAGATTTTCGGGACGAAAATTTCTTAAGTGGGGAGAGTTGTGACACCCAAAATTGACCCTAGTCGGAATGTGGTTTCGGGACCACAAAAGCGAGGCATAAAAATAATTTAAAATTTATTTTGATGCCTATAATATGTGTATGCTCATGTATGACATTTTTGATGATTGATTTAGTGTTATAAAGGTGAATTCCACTAGAAAGGACTTAGTAGTGAACTTTGAAACTATGATAGGGAAATGTGTGATGACTAATTAAAGCATGCATGCAAAATAATGGACTTGCATGTCAAATTCCCCCTTTTATAGGTGATGGCCGGCCATGACATGGGTTATGGGCAAAGAAAACATGTTGAAACATGTTTTGTTAATGGAGCATGAAAGAAATGATTAATAATTAGATGTGGGAAGAGAAACAAAAAAAAATGTGTGTGAGTGTAGCATTCCCCCCATTGTCGTGCAACTAAGAAGGAAAACAAAAAATTTTATTCATCCTTGTTCTCTCCTTTTGGCCGAAAATACTAAGGGAAGAAGAGATTTTTGCTTCATTTTATTTGTTTAGAAGAGATCTAGAAGGAGATTTGGCTAAACTTGCACCAAGATTAAGGTATGTATGAGGTTGTGTCATGAGATTCATGCATGTTTTAGTTGCCAACTTGATGTTCATGTTAGCCATGGTTCAAATCCTTGTTATGCCATGGAAGTGGTATTTGGTCAAAGTTGATATTGTGATAAAGCCATTGCATGCTAAGTGTGAAGCTTGATGATGATGCATGCAATGATGGATTGTCTACTCTTGAAATTTCTTTGTAGCCATCTTGAGTAAGACATTGAGTTTTCTTTTGTTTAACCATGATTGAAGTTGAAAGGGGCATGATTGTGATGTATTCGGCCATAATGCATTCATGAGCATGGTTCATGCTTCTTGCATGTTAGTTAAAATTTGTGTTTTGGATGGCTAGGGACACCTTGAAATTGACCATGCACATATATGTATATATATGTTTGCACATGATGTTTTGGTTATGAAGTAAGTGATGAATATGTTTGTTTAAAGAAGAAAATGTTGAAGAATGCTTGTGAAATTGCAAGTACATTCGCCTAGTACACATATGATGTGGAAATCTTGGAATTTATTGTTGAATTGGTGCAAGTATGACTAAGTATATTCGGCCTTAGGTAGCCTATTGATGGCCTTAGCTTTTCCTTGATGCTTGAATGAATTGTATTGAATTGCTTGATGTAGTATAAAATGTGCATGACCATTGTGTATTCAAGCTAAAGGGTGGCCATATGACCATTTAAACTCCTTGTCATATTCGGCCATAAGCTAGCATAATGAGGTTTTAATAAATTGAATTTGTTTGAATTAGCTCAAGAGCTTAGAGGGCCACAATTGGACAAGGGGAAGGAAAAAGTGATCGAATAGCCGTAAAAGCCGTTCGACAACATCCGAGGTAAGTCCTCAAGAAGTGACCCTACTTGAATTATGTGAAATGAAATATGGATGTGTAATGATTATTGATTTATGTGTGTATGAGTATTTGAATGATACCCGCTAAGTCCCAAGGCGATTATGCTAGTGATTGCATTTGTGTTTGAGCCTTAATAACGAAAATGAAACATGAATGTCTAATGATTATTGATGTATGTGTGCATGAGCAATTGAATATCCGGGCTAAGTCCCGACGACATTTATGCTGGAAATTATATCCGGTTAAGACCAAGGCAATTGTGCTAGTGGCTACATCCGGCTAAGACCAAGGCATTCGTGCGAGTCGTTCTATCCGGGCTAAGACCAAGGCATTCGTGCACGTGGTTATATCCAGTTGTATTCAAAGAAGCTTGGGCTGGAGGTGAGTGTTGGCTGCTGTAATAAATTCCATTAGTACGCTCGAAAAGCCCAAAGAATAAGGTATGATTATATGTGCATTGGAAAAGTCGACATGCTTGAGCAACATTCGCTCAATCGACTAACGAATTTCAGCTATTGAATTGGTTGATACCTTGTGAAAGTATATAATGATGAAGTGTGAAGTAAGAATGATTATGTGAATGTGTATTAATGAAATGATGCATTTGGCTATGTGAATGTATTGCTTTAATTAAAGCTGATTTTATTCCTTGAGACTTACTAAGCATAAAAATGCTTACCCCGTTGCTTTGGCTCTCTGTTTTATAGATTTTGCTCGATAGCAATCGGATTCGGGATCATTAAAGTCGAAGTCATCTACACTATCAAAGCCTCCATTTTGGTATAAATTTTGGTTGAACTTTGAAATGGCATGTATAGGACTACCCTTGTTGGTTCAAATATGTTGTGATGTATATGTGTACGGCCATGCGAAAATGGCTCGTAAAAGTGAAGTCTGAACTTAGACTATTTGCGGTTTGTATATATATATATGGTGTCATGATGTGATTATGGATTGGAAATGGGAGTGTTGGTCACATGATCAGCCATTGGTATGGTTAAAATGATCATATGTGAACCTATGTATGGCAAGACTAGCTGGTTCATGGAGACTACAAAATAGGTAAGACCTACCTTAAAAACAGATGCTGCCAGCTGCAGTGACGTGAATGTGAAAAATCACCAAAATTTGTAGGAATGGTATTAAATAGTGAATAAGCTATGTAAATGAACCTTGATGAGTCTACTTTCATATGGAAGAAACGAAACGGTCGTAGGAGTCACATGTTAAGAGATATTAAAGCTATTGTGAGACAGGGCCAGAACGGTTTCTGGGTCCCCTGTCGCAACTTTAAAAATTACTATAAATTATCCAGAAAGAATTAGCAGTCATGCCTTATATGTACAGATTCCATTTTGAGTCTAGTTTCATTAGAAACAAACGGCACCAGTATTAAAGCCCTGTACAGAGATATATTCAAGTTGTAACGCGCGGAGGTCAGAGCAGTCGATCCCTATAACATGGGTGACTTGAACTAATAAACTGTACCAATTGGCCTGACCAAAAATTCTAGAAATAAATCCATGGATGGATATATGAGTCTAAATTCAGGAAAAAATTTACGAAACCAGTTTCCGAGTTTTGAAACTCGAGATATGATTTTTAAGGCGATGGTGACGCAGTTTTCCAGCCTGACTGGAAATGTCAATTGGTGGGCGAAATATGTGGATTTGGCTTGTTAACCCCTCGTGTCCGACACCGGCGATGGTCTCGGGTTCGGGGTGTTACAGCTCACACAAGCTGATGAGTATCCGCAACAAATGCGAGACCTCAGCCATCGATAGAACATTTAGGACCAGCACCCGAAACATGAAAACCCTAATGACATGTCATTTGTATCCTATATATTCCTAAGGTTCAAATGGGGCTCGATAATCGTCAAAACATCGTTGGATTTCCATCGTTTCTATACATGATAATTTGCATAATAACATATATATATTGGTTCATTTACATTAGAACAACACATTAAACATTCAATTTAATCAACATTTATGTTATTATAGTTCATACAAACTTACCTGACTAAATTACAGAAATGTCGAAGTACATGGGCTATTTGGTAATGTTCCATTCTCCTCGAGTTTCCACTCTATCTTGATATAAATTAATAATTTCATTCAATTTATTAATTTATATAGTAAAACAACTTATTTTATGCAATTTATTTTTTTTACATTTTTACAAAATTGCCCTTGATATTTTACTTTTATTCAATTTAGTCCTTGAGCTTAAACATGCAAATTAACTATTTTTATTGCAAACCCATGCAAACCGAATATTAATAGCATCCATTTCAGCCCATTTTTGCAACAATGTCACATCAAGTCCTTGAACTATTTCAATTTCAACAATTTAGTCCCTAATCGACAAATCCATCAAAAATCACTTAACAAAATACTTTTATACACTAACCAACACTTAAAATTCATTAATTAACATCAAAAGTCACAAAGAATCATCAATGGAAACATTCAAAATCTTTAACAGATTCAAAAACGAAGATATGGGCTAGTTACACCTAGTTGCAACGATCTCAAAAACATAAAAATTATTAGAAATAGGCCAAAAATCACATACCAAATTAGCTTCTGAATCATTTTTTTCTTCTTACAATTCAGTGAAGAAGACATGAAAATGATGATAATAACTTTTGTTTTTATTTAATTTGATTTAATTTATCAAATTACCATTTTAACCTTGGTTAATAATTAAATAAAACATCAAATTCATGCCCATATTTGTCCACTAACTCCTTAAATGGTTTAATTACCATTAAGTCCCTATACTATTACTCATTAAGCCATTTAATCACTCAAATCTAATAGTGATCAAATTTTACATCATTTACAATTTAGTTCTTTTTAATTAATTAACTATTGAAACATTAAAAATTCTTAACAAAACTTTAATAAAACCTTAATAACACTCCGTGAATATTTATAAAAAGATTTACTACTCGGTTTATAGAAATGAGGTCCCGATACGTCATTTTCTAAAATCACTTGACATTAGGGTCTTACTAGTTAAACTTAATTAATCATTTAATCACATAAATTACCAAATCAAAAACCTTTTTAAAACCATATTTGACTTGTAAGTATTAAATAATAATATTTATGAACTTACTTGTCGGACTTGTGGCCCCGAAATTACTGTTTTTGACACCACTGAAAAATAGGCTATTACTATAATATCCCGAATTAGGGCCTAATCGGAATAGTGGTTTCGGGACCACAAATCTGAGATAGAAATAATTATTTTATTATCATTTTAAGGTCTATGGTATGATTTCATGATTTTGTGAAAACTTCGTTTAGAAATTTTATCGATAGAGGTTCCAATTTGATATTTAGGACTAAATTGCAAAAGTTGTAAAATGTGTGTTCTAGTTCACAAAAGGTACTAAGTACTTGTGAGTAATGGGTTTTTAAATTGGAGGTCCTTGGATAGTAATTAGACCATTACTTTGGACAAAAATCCTAAAGGAAGATAAAACACCATAGTTTTTAATTAAGGGCATTTTGGTCATTTAGTTATTAAAATGAATTAAAAACAAAATTAAAAGCCAATTTTTGTCCATCTTCAACCCCTTGGCCGAACTTCACATGAGGAAGACATATCTAGGGTTTTTCAAGCTTCCAAGCTCGATTGTAAGTCCATTTTAGCCCCGTTTTTAATGTTCTTTACGTTTTTTGAGTCTCGGTAACTTGATTAAGCTTATTCTAGCAATAATTTAACCTAGGGTTTATATTTGGAAAAATACCCATAGTTGAAATGTGTTTATTTTTATGTTTTATGGTAGAATATGAAGCTTTAAATTGTGTTAAACAACTTTTGCTAAGCGATTTAATGTGAAAACGAGTAAAACGACATAATCGGTAAAAATATCTAATGTTCATAAGTACATGTTAGAGTGAGAATTTGATGTTTCCATAGAAGGGAAAAATGATCAGCATGTCATAAAACATAAGAAAATAGGATGAAGTTTAATTTTCGAGCTTTGGGGAAAAAGTGTAATATGTAAAAATATAGGGGTAAAAATGTAATTTTTCCAAAGTTTGAGTCAAGAACTGTTTTAATAAATGTGAGTATTAAATAAGCTAAATTTTTTATTTTAGATCAAGAGAAACAAGATTCGAGTCATGATCGAGGGAAAACTAAAGTTTATGAGGAATAGGCTCGATTTCTAACATTTTGTACTGAGGTAAGTTCATGTGTAAATGTAGTAACATAAATGTCATTTTAAGTAATTTAATGTTATTTGTATGATATGATGATTATTATCATGAAATATTATGCCTTGTGGATTATTATTTAGTAATATGCAAATTATGTGAGCTACTTGATAAATATGAAATGCTACCAAGTATCGGTTCTAACATTCCGTGGAAGACAGCAAAGATGTGTGATTGAGGAAAATCTCGTTTGAACCTTGGGAATAGATTAGGATTCAAGTGACATGTCACTAGGATATTTGAGTTCCGAGCTCGTTGAGTTGAGTCCGAGTTCGTGAGATGTAACTAGGCATCCGAACTCGTTGAGTTGAGTCCAAGTTCACTTATGGATGCGAACTCCCGAGCTTGTTGAGTTGAGTCCGAGTTCGCTTATGGGCAGGTTACATGATAGCTTGGCTACATAATTTCCGCAGGCTATTGAGTCTGTTTAGCTGCAGGTATGGCACTTATGTGCATGCAATCCGTGTATCCAAATTATATTTCGATGTGTTCAATGGGTGAATCTTAAGTAAATAAGGAGAATACTTAAGACAAAGGTGACATGTTGGTAAGTGTGGTGAATGATAAAATTTGGACAGGTATGCGTTTAAACCCTCGGCTTGAGAACTTGGTATGATGAAATCGTGGTAAGATAGTAAATGCAAATGTAACATGAATGTCTTAGTGATATTTATACAAATGATGTTTTATGTTGGATTGCATGATTATGTTACTTGCTATTTACATGTGAACTTATTAAACATTTATGTTTACTCCCTCCTTTCCATTCTTTGTAGTTTTGACAAGCTATCTTAGAAATTGGGAACGGTCGGAGGCTCGCTCACACTATCAGTGGACCATTTTGGTATAATGGCTTGTATATTTTGAGTATGGCATGTATAGCATTATAATCATTTTGTGTATATGATCTTATGATATGGCCATTGGGTGGTAAGGAAATTTTTGGTAATGATTATCCATTGGAATGGCTAATCAAGATTATATCTGGTGTTATGTGTACTTAATGTGCTATCTAATCCATGGAAATTCATAAAAAGGTGAAATTTGTTATAAAACAGAATCATACAACAACAATGATGTGAGTTTGAAAAATTATTAAAAATAGTAGAGATAGAATTAGATGATGAATAAAATATGAAATTGAAGCTTATTGAGTATGTTTTCATATGGAAGAAACAAAATAGGCAAATGAGTAGTATTTTATGAGAAATTTGAGTTTTGGTAGAACAGGATCAGAGCAATTTCTAAATCCCCTGTTCTGAATTTATAAATTCACTAAAAATTGTAAAAAAATAATTAGGAGTCAAATTTTATATTTATAGATTTCTTATTGAGTCTACTTTTAAAAGAAATAAACAGCATAGTCATCTAAATTCTGTATAGGGAGAAAAGTGATTCGTAGTGAACAAAGGTCTGAGCAATTGAACACTGAAATGGGGGAAATTTTTACTAATAAACTGTACTAATTGGCTTGACCAAAAATTTTGGAAAAAAAATTAGTAAATAGATATATGAGTCTAGTTTCAGGAAAAATTTACAGATTTTAATTTTGAGTTTCATAACTCGAGATATGATTTTTTTTAGCGACTGTAACGCAGATGGGCAGTTTATTACGAAAGGTGAAATAAATTGTTTGAAATTGTTTAAGTGATAATTTAAGTCTGTTAACACCTCGTACTCGATTCTGATGACGGTCTCGGGTAAGGGGGTGTTACAATTACGGTGATGCAGCATTTCGTATTTGGGCTTGGCGACCAAGCTGGGTGTAGGGTGTTACATCGCAACACCAAGATCCGGGTGTCACAATAGTGAAGCCTAACAAGGAAAAATTCCAAAGGGAAATTTTCACTCCATCAAGCCTTAAGTCAAAGTTTAAGTAACGACATAATTGTCATTGTTAGGTTAAATTAGAAAATACTATAAAGACTACTTTATAAGTCTTTTTGGAGAGTTAGAAAAGAAGGGTAAACAATTAGACTTTTACTTATCATATTTTTTTTAAATTAGATTTTCTCATTTCTTTTTACTTTCTTATTCTTTTACTTATCATCTATTCTAAATCTTTATGTATATTTTTCTGATCAGTGTTCGTACATTGTGGCGCGATTAAGTTGTTGATGTTGTCACTGAGAATCATAATGATGATATTGTGTAGTCAAGTTAATTGCTCTTAAGACAATATTAGTAGAATGACGAGAAAATTAAATAAAAACTCTACAATCTACAATCTAACTAAACTATAAAAGCCTAATATTCTAAAAAAAAAAACTAGTTTAAAGCCTAAAATGAAATCCTACGATTTGACTAGATGCAAAAAACTTAAAAAAAAACTCCTAAAATAATTCTAAAACACAAATTAACTTGAAAAGTAACCAAACAGCTAAAAATCTAACATACTAGCCACTCAAAATCCCAAGAACAGAAGTAAAAATCAAAACATTTACTAAAAGTCAATTTTTATTTGATGTAGTAATTATTATGATAATATATAATAAAAATACCGTACATAAAATTTGTATTTAAATATTATTTAATTATACCAAAATATATAAGGTGATACTAAAATATATTTTGGTATACAAATTTCTAAAATACAATATATAAAAATGAGATATACTGAAGTATATCTAATTTTGCATCCCAAAGTATATATAAAATTTCTAACAATATATCAATACGCACTATTTTTGTTTGTGTGTGTCCCCACGCTCAATTTTATCTTCAAATTATTTTTCTCCTGCTCTTGTGGCCTTAGTATACCAAAATTTTTATGATGATGCCAATAATTTTAATGTGATATTAATATTTCTAATACAATATCGAAATTTCTAAATGGGTATCAAAATTTTTCTGTGTATCTTGTTAAATATATTGATATCTAATAGGTATTCAATTAAAAATTTGTATTAATTAAAATTTTCATATCATGTTAGAAATATTTTTATTTGTTAAAATTTTGGTATTGCATTGATATAGCTTAAAAATTTTGGTATCACGTAGAGATATTGGTATTGTTTAAAAAATTGATAATACATTAAAAAATTTGTATGACATTAAAAATTTTGGTATAAATTAAAAGTATTGCTTTCGAAATTTTAACATCTATTAAAAATTTAAAAATATTGATATTGTGTTGGTATCGTATTAGAAAGTTTAATATTAATTTATAACCTGTTAATTTCATCCAAATTTTCTAAATGTTTTAAGCGTAAAGTGGAAAGCATACGCTTAATTTTAATTGAAAAAATTAAGAAAGGCAGAAATAGGAGTCACTAAGTAAAAAGAAGAAAAAAAGCAACTAAATATTATTGGAATCCAATAAGGTTTTCAGCTTGGCACATGCGATTGTCACATATTATGTTTTTCAAAGAAATTTGTCTAACAAAATGTATACTCGTTTATATGTTTAAATATTTCCCTTACTTTCTAAAAGATGTTTGACATGACAGGATGTTAATCAAGGGATCCACTAAGTTTGTTTTTTCTTGGATGGTTTTCCACGTGGAGTCTCTTAAACTTCAAATCGTGGTTCTAATTCACTACAGATAAGACCGGAGCCAAGAAAAGGGAGACTCATTAGTTACTAGAGAATTCCAACTTGTAGTGATAAGAAGTTACGGCTCAAATCTTGATTTACAAAGAGATTTTAAGTTTGAATTCTCTATATTTAAATAATTTCAAAAACAAACGCATACACAAAATTTACAGGTACTTCATACGATTGTGTTGAGAATTACTAGCAGAGGTTATAGAAGTTATCGGTACTATTAAAGAATGGGACAAAGCTTTGATATGGCATAGAGTGTTCGAAGACTTTTTAGAGATTAAGAGAGTTTATATAAAGAAGTTTGATTTAGATTTTCTAGGGAGTGCTAGACTAAGATATGAATTAATGGTACTTAACCTTGTAATTAAAAATTAGTTGTAAAGTCTTCAAAGACTTAAAAATTTTAAATAAATTTAGAAGTGATAGGTTGATAGTCTAATAAAAAAAAGTATATAAGAATTTTATAATTGTTTTTATAGATAATTTTTTTAATTAAAGGGGTTGATTTGACCAAATTAATTAGTTAGATATATCAAAATTAACTTGATAATACCGAATAGAATATATTCAATTCCATATATTAAAATGCAGTGTTGTTTGAATCATATCGGACTGATCGGTTAGATCGGTTGGATTAAAAATTGAATTGGAATTTTATCCAAAAAGTGACTTTGAACTAACTAAAATATCAATTAAACTGAAATTTTTGAATTTTTTTATTTTTAATATTTTTTTATTCTAACGGATAAGACCCACAGACTAGTTACATAACATGTTCAACCATTAATCTAATTTTTAAAAATCGAGACTAAAATGCAGTTTGTCGAACACTGTATAAAGACAAAAAGTAGAAGAAAAATTTAAAATTAATGCTTTCTTAAATAATTAATCAACAGCCTAACAATCTCTTTATTTAATTGCAAGACAGGGAAGTTTGGATTCAAACAGTAATAACCCAACTCCCAAATTCTTAAAAAAGAAAAAAAATCAACAGTCTCGCATATCAGCTAGAATGATGCTAGAAAATAAAAGGACTAACCCATAAATAATCAATGCACCCACAAATTTGAAGTCAATAATTCTTCAAAAGTGGAGCAACTTCAATTAATTTGTTCGACTATGGCCATCAGATGTTGGACGAACTTATTAATACACTCATCAGAGCTACCACCTTCACTGATTGCTTTCTTAGCTAATTCCTTCCATTTGTTAGCGTTACTCTTAATCTCTTTGCCTCTCTCCCCTTCCATTACTTCCTTCAAGCACTTAATCAGTTCCTCTCGCCTCACAACTCCCTCCTCATCCTCTTTGGCCCTCACTCCAATCCCCCAAATCTCCTCCACAAACTTGGCATCCGTCAATTGATCAGCCCATTTGGGCACACCCACCATTGGCACGCCAAGGCTTAGCCCTTCAAGGGTTGAGTTCCACCCACAATGTGTCACAAAGCAGCCTACGGCTGGATGTGCCAGCATTTCTAGTTGGTTGCACCATGTCACCACCATGCCCTTTTCTTTATTTGATTCTAGGAACCATTTGGGAAGTTTTTTCTGTTCCGTCTCTCTGACGATCCACAGGTAATGCAAATTGCTTTCCTCTAAGCCGCGAGCAATCTCTTCCGTTTCTTCCTTTGTTAATGAAACCATGCTTCCAAATGAAATATAGACAACGGATTGAGATGGCTTTGTTTCTAGCCATTCCATACACTCTTCGCTAAGTGGCTTCCATAAACTTGATCCGTAACCTCTGTCACCTTTGATCCTTTCATCTAGGTAAGCAGATGGTACCATAGGCCCAATCAACTTCGCTTGCCAGAGCTCTGACACGCCTATTGCTTCCTACAATAACATATAACTAAAAATATCAGTGCATATTTAAAAAACTGTGAAAAAATAATGAAAATGAAATCAATTAAGCTTTGACCAATCGTAACATGATTTTTGGACTGGCAGTATCATGATATGGTAATTCTACTTATGGTCAGCAAGGGCAACACCATGGGGACAGGGAGGGGACATAAAATGGGAAATTTGCCCTTTAACACCTCTATTGGTAAACTTACACTTTAGCTCCCAAAAATAATAAAATTGTAATTTAGTCCTTATAAAAATAGAAAAATTATAAACTAATACAACGACGTTTTCTCTCTCATAAAATCTATAATTTAACTTTAGCCCGTCAGAAAAAAAAATTTCTGGCTTGCCGGAGATCGCTAGTACTAATGTTGATCTAAACACACCTTTCCTTCCAAGTCTTCAAAGGAGTTATCCAAAACCCAATCAGCTTCATTCAAATTCGAATACTGACTCAATTTCATGGCCAAGTAAGCAGGGTAGCTATCTGGAAACCGAAGAAAAGTGGGCAGGTCACGGAAATTTAATGGAGGAAGTCCTGGTAACATTAAGGGTTTGCTTTCAGGGGTCAGCGGCAGAGCAAGCCGGCCATGATGGATGCGAGAAAATATGCTACACACAGCGGCAGAGTTGGTAAAGAAAGAAGCTCCATAAATCCCTTGCTGCTTTGCCACATCAAGAGCCCATGGCAGAAACGAGTCATACACCACACAGGTAACAGGGGTGCTAGAGTCTTTAAACTTTTGGATGAGTTGCGACAGCGATCGGGACCCTTCTTCCTTGAATGACTTAAGGTAAAAGTCTACATTTCCAGCTTGTGAAAAGCCACCTTCATCGAATCCATCAGATACAGGTTCGACCCCAATGTGAGCTGCACATATGGAATTGACTGTGTAATGGGTGGTGGCTAGTGTTGCCTTGACACCTTTAGAGGCTAAACGTTTAGCAAATTGGAGAAGAGGGTTGATGTGGCCTTGGCTTGGGTATGGCAGAAGTATCACGTGCCCTTTGAACTGCTTGTGTTCCATTTACTTTTTCTTCTCTTTTGTTAAAGCGTCTCTGTGTGCTTAATTGAAGGCTGATTGCTAGCTAGGGTGTCCTCTTATAGGCCAGAGGAAGAGAAATCTAAAATTGGTTTAAGGATTTTGTGTGAAGACAGGCACTTGACAGCAAAAGAAAAGAACGGCGAAAGCAATATTGGTACGCCTTTGATTCTGTGGTGTAAAATACGTGTTTGAGGTTCCTACACTCGCACGTGATTTCTATGTGTGAAAATATAATGATATTTTATAAGTGGAGTTCTCTAAGAATCTCTTTCGAAACGGAAAGTGCAGAAAATTTCTTTTCGACAAATTAAATTATCCATCACTAGTCAAAATAAATTTTTATTTAAATACAGATCCATTTACATTAGTTTAAAATTTAAATAGAAATAATATGTTTATATAAGGAATATATTTTTACATTATCTACATCAATGAATTATGAAATATAACAATTAAATTTTTAAAATATTAATCATATCAAAATTATAAAATTATATAAAACCATTAGTGTAATTGAATATCTCTCTATTTATAAAATAAATTATATCTATTCAATTAAATAAAAAAATCTTATCTATCAATTTTAAATCCGATTATTTTAAATAGCATTTTTAATTGTTTTATATAAAAAATTTATATAAATTAATGAAAAGAAAATATATTATTATAATAATATTTATTACTTATTAAATATTTATTATTTATTTTAACAATCAATTAATTTGAGATATCAACTTATGGTAATTATAACAGAATAGATGCAATAATTTTAAAAATATTTTTGCTCTACAAGATATATTTATATAAAAATAAAAAAAATGTGTATCATTAATATCTTTTAATATAATAATTATAGTTACTCAATTTTTCTAATCTCGCCTATTGAATTCGATTATATATAGTAGAATAGGGTCCATTTGATTGTTGTAAAATAGTAGACTAAAATTTAATATTTTCAGTAGTTTTATTTTTAAATATGTTTGACAACCTTAAATTAAAATTAATTGATAGATTTTTTATAAAAAGTGTGATAAATGATAAATAAATAAATGCTTACATATCACTTAATCGAAAATATGTTTAATTCTTTTTAATTTTTTAGATTATATTATCCTTTAAACATTTTTTGCTCACAAATTTCTTTTTAAAAAAAAAACAAGAAAAGTTAGAATCAATTAAATTATACTAAAGGGATTAGCTATGAACATATGTACCCTTCTTCTCTATTAAAGGTATTTTAGCCATTGAATCTACTCCTGCGTTTTCTTCTTTAAGGATGTATTCAAGTGTCCAATCTTCAATATTCATCAAAAGATGATGAATGCGCCTGATTATCATTGACTTCTAGGGTGTTGAATCCAAAATTTGGATAGCTTCAATTGTTAGAATTGTAAAATAAATCTAAAATAAAACTGTAAACTGTATACCAAGATCTGTCATGTCAAATCATCAAGAATAAATCAAGAATAAAACTAGATGCGGAAGCATACCTGAATCCATGAATTCCTTGATATTTACGGAGATTGGGGATTTGATCTTAAAAATTTGCACACAAGAAATTCAGAGAATATTTGTCTCTCTTTCCTAAGCATAGGATATTAAAAAATATATCTTGTTGTAATTTGGGGACCATAACCCTAACATATATAACTTTGGCACATTAGCCCTAATTCCTAATTAGCCCATCATTAATTAGAAATTGATTAGAACTTAATTATTATAGTATCTACATATATTTGACCCATACTTTATTTAATAATTAAAGCCCAATAAACCTTAACCAAATTAGATCACTTTTAATTTGGGCTAACATATAATGATAGTAAATAATAACATGTAATTACCATTATTATACATGTGATGCCCATATTTTCCAACAATCTCCCACTTGGACCACATATATATACTAATTACTCTATTAGTTTACATGTCATTATATAACATTCTGAGCTCAAAATTTTATTATCTTATCCAAAAGGTATATCGAACAATCTCGTCCATTAATTATGTTAACATAGAACCAAGGCGACTTTCGTTACATATATCGTAACTAAATCCATCCCTGATCACATATATTAACACAACCAAATGACATAGATCAAGTATGGATGTGTAGCATGAAAATTACATGCAATATGATTTAAACATGTATATTTCCAATTGGTCCTCCTTAGTGAGATCAAACCTGACCAAACTCAGAGTGTGAATAAACCAAATAAACTTTATTTTTGTAGAAAATAAACTTATATCTGTAAACTAAAATAACTACAAATTTTCTATAACATAAAAGCATTTAAAAGTACAAAATCCCACTAAAATCAAATATCCTTAAATGACATTACACCCTTATGAGTAGTGTACTCTTATAAAACCTTAGGTGCAGTCCCTTAGTAAACAGATCCGCAATCATGGAGTTTGTCCTAATATGTAACAACCCGATTTAGGGCCTAATCAGAATAGTGGTTTCAGGACCACAAATTCGAAGTTAGAGAAATTATTTTATTATTATTTATATGTTATAGCATGTTTTTAAGAGTGCATGAAAAATTTGGTGAAGAAATTTTAGCGTTTGCGAGCCTAATTGTGAAAAAGGACTAAATCGCATAAAGTGCAAAAGTCCTAAATTGATAGCTAAGAGTGTCAAATAGCTAGAGGACCTAAATTTGGGGTCTTTAAAATACAATTAGACCCTAATTTAGAGCTTGGCCAGCCATGGGAGACAGTTTGGTCAAAAAGTTCAAATTTGGTTAGGTTTGGTGGCTAATTCGACTAAAATAGAAATAAAATAAGAAAAAGATGATATCATGTGACAACCCGAATTAGGGCCTAATCGGAATAGTGGTTTCGTGACCACAAATCCGAGATAGAAATAATTGTTTTATAAATATTTTGGGGTTTATGATATGATTGCATGATTGTGTGAAAATTTCGTGATGAAATTCTATGCCTAAAGTGTTTAAATTGAAAGTAGGGACTAAATCGAATAAGTTGCAAAATTTGCATACTAGAAATTTTAGTATGAAATTGTTTTGAAATATTTATTAGGAGGTCTTAAATAGCAATTCTACCAATTTTAAGTTCATGGACAAATTTAGGACATGGAAGGAATTTTGGAAAGTTTAGTAGTAAGGGTATTTTAGTCATTTTGATATTAAATGAAATAAAATGGGAAAAATAACACAAAATAGTCATCTTCCCATTTAGTTGCTGCGAAACTTCACTCTCTCCATAGCTAGGGATTCTTCAACTTTCAAGCTCCATAGTAAGTGATTCTAAGCCCGCTTTTAATGTTCTTTACGTTTTGGAATCCGGAAGCTCGATTAAGCTTATGCTAGTAATAATTTAACCTAGGGTTCATATTTGGAAAAATACCCATAGGTGAAATTTGTGTATTTTGATGTTTCATGATAGAATATGAGGTTTTAAATTGTGTTAAATAATTTGTGCTACTCGGTTTTAAGTGAAAACGAGTAAAAGCAGCATAATCGGTAAAAATACCTAATGTTCATAACTATATGATAGAGTGGGAATTTGATGTTGTTGTAGAAGAGAAAATGTTCAGCATATCATAAAACATAAGAATAAGGGCTGAAATTAAATTCCGAGCCTAGGGGCAAAATTGTAATTTTGTAAAAGTTAGGGGCAAAATGTAATTTTTCTACAATGTGATTTTTGGATTGAAATAAATAGTATGAGTATTAAATGAGCTAAATGTGTTATTATAGATCAAGAAAGGCGCTGAACCCGACCTCGAGCAGGGAAAGAAAAAGTTTTGGACTAAATTGCAAAATTTCCATATTTTGCACCAAGGTAAGTTGTATGTAAATATTACAATAATTTCATGTACATTCTTATATTTCAGCCTATTATATAAATATACTAGCTGATGTTAAAATATAAATTGACTATGGGAAGAATGGAAATAAATACGAGAGAGAGATCCGGTTGAACATTCTGGAGAGATCGAATGAAATAGAGGGCGTAGCTAGGTCACATGTATGATGCTGAGTGCACATCATGTGTACAAGAAAGCTACGAGACACCTCAGTAGTAGCTAGGTCACATGCGTGATACGAGATGTATCCCATGTAGACAAGAGAGCTACGTGAAAGATAAATGTAGCTAGGTGCATGCGTGATTCCAAGTGAAGGACACCATGTAGACAAGAGAGCTACGAGACAAATCGGCTAGGTCGCATGAGTGGTACTAAGTGTTCCCCATGTGTACAAGAGAGCCGAACTAAATGAAGTATGATGGTGGGGCTGTGTGCTGAAACCGTTAAATATCGAGGATTGATCCGAATTGTTCAACGGGATGGTTTTGTGGTGACATTGTGGTTTGGACCTACACTTATAGTGAATGAAATGTGGTGAAAATGAATTGTGGCATATACATATATACGATAAAATGGGGTTAGCATAAAGAATGTGTGAAAGAGTGAAATTAGTATTAAAACTGTTTTTAGATGGCAGCAGTGACGTGATTTTGAAAAATCACCAAAAATAGGAGGAATATAATTAGAGGTTGAATGAGATGTGAAATTAAAGCTTAATGAGTCTACTTTCATATAAAAGAAGCAGGGCAAGCAAAGGAATTCTATATTTTGAGATATTTACAATTGTAACTGACTTGCTCAGGATGAATACGTGATCCCCTGTTTCCACTTTGAAAAATCATTAAAAATTGTACAAAGCAAACTAAGAAATATAGTTTACATGCATAAATTCCTTATTGAGACTAGTTTTAAATACAACAGACTTCAGGGTTGTTTGAGTTATGTACTGAGAGAAATTCAATTCGTAGTGGACAGAGGTCAGGCCAGTCGAGCTGTGTAACAGGGAAACTTTAACTAATAAACTGTACTAATCTGCTGAACCAAAAATTATAAAAAAATTTAGCAAGAAGCTTTATGAGTCTAGATTCAGGAAATTTTACGGATATGAATTTCGAGTTTTGTAACTCGAGTTATGATTTATTTAGTGAATATGACACAGCGAGACAGCTTAATCGAAGTGGAATAAGTAGTGAAGTTAAAGTAGACATACTTGAATTGTTGTGTAAACATGTTAGATTCTTAAATTAGTATTTACATACTACTTACTAAGCTATAAGCTTACTTCGTTTTCTCTCTTTTGTCTTATAGTGTTCTCCGACTTGCTCAGAGTCAAGGATCGTGAAGATCTACCCGCACTATCATACTTTGGGGTATTTGAACTAAATGTTTTGAATTATGGCATGTATAGTAGGCAAAAATTATTTTGTTATGTGTCATATTTGTCTAGGTTTAAAATATTAGTTCTGATTTCGACCAGATTACTTTGTACAAGCCATAAAAGTTGGCTAATATTGTTCAAGATATATGTTATACGATGCATTATCAAATGGGATGACATATTTCTATCTTGGTATATGTTATGTTCGGTAATACCTTGTATCTGTTCCTGACGATAGCAGGTAAGGGTGTTACATTTAGTGGTATCGAGCTATGGTTTAGTCGGTTCTCGGACTAATAAAGTGTGTGTAAAAGTCTAGCTATACATGCCATAAAAATATTGTGATAGTGTGGTGACTCTGATTATTCTAAAGCGTGTTTTATTTTAATATAGTAATGGATCCTCAAGGAACTACTACCGATGATGATCTTTGTAATGCGCGGCTCCGCACAAGGGACCGCTACTGTGGAAAGTAGACTGAGACATTGGGACAAGGAGATGAGGCTCGGGGCGCCTTTCTCCAAATGATGAACAATTGGTATCTTGAATTTATTCGAGCAAATCCAAATGCTCAACCTCCTCCACCCCTCCTATACCTCGGGCGATTCTGTAGAGTGCTCAAGGTATAAATTTGGTAAGAATGAACAAGCCTCCGGTTGACAAGATTCGAAAACAAGGGGTCAAGAGTTTAGAGCAAAGGTTGATGATGATCCCGAGAAAGCGGAATTCGGCTTGAAAATTCTACCGTGTATTTGATGAGCTCTCATGTACACCGAGGAATGCTTAAAGTGTCTTGTATCACTTTTGAGAGATTGACCTACCACTGGTGGAAGACTTTGGTTGCAGTGGTGCCAAAAGAAAAAGTTACTTGGGATTTCTTCCAGGAAGAATTTAGAAAGAAATACATAAGTCAGCGATTTATTGATCAAAAACGGAAGGAGTTCCTTGAATTGAAGCAAGGAAAAATGTCTGTCGCAGAGTATGAACGCGAATTTGTAAGACTCAGCAAGTATGCCCAGGAATGTGTGTCCACCGAGGCCATTATGTGTAGAAGATTTGAAGATGGGCTGAATGAGGACATTAAAGTGTTTGTAGGGATTTTGGAGTTGAAAGAATTTGTAGTATTGGTTGATCGAGCTCTTAAAGCCGAAGAATTGAACAAAGAAAGAAGAAAAGCTGCTATTGAGGCTCGAGATGTCAGAAAAAGACAGATAAGTAAGCCATTTCAATCTCAACCAAAGAGGTCCAAAGAGACAAACCCTCGAATGACAGTTTCAATTGGGGATTTACACAGAGATCGTGGTAGAGCATATTCGGGGTCTAAAGCTCAAGCTACTTCGGTGGCAAGTGTGGGTAATGTGCGACCTAGAAAGCCCGAGTGTCAGCAATGTGGCAGGCAACATTATGGTGAGTGTTGGGGGACCGAGCGAGCTTGTTTTAGGTGCGGATCTCATGAGCATTTTATTAGAGACTGTCCGGAGAAGGTTAAAGAAGAAAGATTTGAGTGTTAGATGAATACCACCGCTAGTAGAGGTAGACCACCGAGAAATCTTGGAGGTGGGACTAGTAGTAGAACTGTGATGAAAGATTTAACGGCAAGATCGAAGCTAGAGCACTGCTAGAGCTTATGCTATACGTGCTCGAGAAGATGCATCATCTCCCGATGTCATTACTGGTACATTTTCTCTTTATGATACTATTGTTATTGCATTGATTGATCCTGGGTCCACCCATTCCTATATTTGCATGAATTTAGTATCCAATAAAAAGTTGCCTGTTGAATTTACTGAGTTTACGATTAAAGTGTCGAACCCCTTAGGCCAATATGTGCTAGTTGACAAGGTTTGCAAGAATTGCCCATTAATGATTCAAGGTCACTGTTTTCCGACCAACTTGATCTTTGTTACCATTTGGTGAGTTTGACGTTATCTTGGGAATGGACTGGTTAACATTGTATGATGCTAAGGTAGATTGTAAACAAAAGACACTAGAGTTAAAATGTGAAAATGGAGAAATTCTGTGGGTTGAAACAGACGAATCAAATAAATTGCCTATGGTGATTTCGCACATGTCTGCACAGAAATACATGAGAAAAGGGTGTGAAGCTTATCTGGCTTATGTAATGAATGTTGAGATGTCTCAACTGAAATTTGAATCATACCTATAGTCCGTGAGTTTCGGATGTATTTCGGAGGAATTGCAGGTTGCCTCCAAGCGAGAGATAGATTTTGCCATTGATTTGTTGCTTGGTCTTGCCGATCTCGATTGCTCCATATAGAATGGCTCATTGAATTAAAAGAATTGAAGGCTCGATTCGGGAGTTAACAGACAAGGGATTTGTGAGACCGAGTTTCTCTCCACAGGGTGCTCTGTATTATTCAGTAAGAAGAAGGATGGTTCAATGAGACTTTGCATTGATTACCGTCGACAATAAGGTGACTATAAAGAACAAGTACCCATTGCCGAGGATTGATGATTTATTCGATCGGTTAAAGGGGCCACAGTGTTTTCAAAGATTGATTTGAGGTCCGGTTACTATCACCGAGAGTTAAGGAGTCGAGATGTGCGAAAACCGCCTTTAGGACAAGGTATGGACATTATGAGTTTCGGTGATGCCTTTTGGCTTAACAAATGCTCCACCATATTTATGGACTTAATGAATCGGATTTTCCGGCCATATTTGGATAAGTTTGTAGTAGTGTTTATAGATGACATTTTAATTTATTCTCGAGATGAGTTTGAACATGCCGAACACTTGAGAACTATATTGCGATCTTGAGAGAAAAGAAACTGTTTGCCAAGTTTAGTAAAAGTGAGTTACGGCTTAGTGAAGTCGGATTTTTGGGGCATATAGTCTCGGTGATGGTATTCGGTGGATCCAAGCAAGATTTCTGCGATCGTTGATTGGAAACCGCCAAGAATGTATCTGAGGTTAGAAGCTTTTAGGCTTGGCCGGTATTATAGGCGTTTTGTTGAAGGATTTTCGATAATTGCCTCTCCTATGACTAAATTGTTGCGAAAGAATGTTGAGTTTGAATGGACTGATAAATGTCAATGAGTTTTGAAAAGTTGAAAGCACGATTGATGAAGCACCAATTTTAGTACAAATTTTAGTCGAAAAGGAGTTCGTAATTTATAGTGATGCATCATTGATGTGCCTTGGATGTGTGTTGATGCAAGAGGGCAAAGTAGTAGCTTATGCTTGAGGCGCTTAAAACCGCATGAGAAGAACTATCCTACACATGATTTGGGCCGGTCATTGTTGTTTTGCCTTGAAGATTTGGTGACATTATTTATACGGTGAAAATGCGAATTCTTCTTGATCACAAAAGTTTGAAGTACTTGATGAATCAAAAGGACCTAAATTTGCGGCGTGAAGATGGCTTGAATTATTAAAGGATTATGATCTAGTGATTGATTATCATCCGGAAAAGCAAATGTAGTTCTTGACGCCTTGAGCGAAAATTTCTTTTCACTTTGAGAGCCATGAACACGGGTTAGCATTGTCGATGACGGGTCAATTTTAGCGAGATGAGAGCTAAACCGTTATTTCTCCAGTTGATTTGTGATGCTCAAAAGAATGATAGTGAGTTGCGGATCAAGAGAACTCAATGCGAATCGAGTTATGACTCGATTTTCGAGTTGGACCGGATGACTGCTTTGATGTTTCGAGACGAATATGTGTGCCGAAAAATGATAAATTGATTCGAAAATATTACATGAGGCGCACAATGGTTGTTTATCGGTTCACCTGGTAGCACAAAATGTATAATGATTTAAAGAAGTCATATTGGTGGCGGTATGAAAAGGACATTTCAATTTGTAACTAAGTGTTTGATCATCAACAAGTAAAAGTGAACATCAAGTACCTTCAGGATTACTTCAACCGTAATGGTGCACGAGTGGAAATGGGACAAGATTACCATGGATTTTGTAACGGTTTGCCTTTAACTCCTAAAAGAAGGATCTTTGTTTGGGTAGTGGTTGATAGATTAACAAAGTCACCCACTTTATACCAATGCGTCTGATTACTCACTTGATAAATTAGCGAATTATATATTGCTGAAATTGTGAAGTTGCACGAGTACCTATGTCTATAATATCGATAGAGATCCAAGATTTACCTCGAGATTTTGGAAAAAGTTACAAGAAGCTTTGGGTACAAAATTGAACTTTAGTACCGCATTTCATCCACAAACAGATGGTCAAACGGAAAGAGTAATCCGGTACTCAAGATATGCTTAGATCTTGTGTTTTAGAATTTGGAGGTAGTTGGGAGAAATATCTATCTTTGATTGAGTTTGCCTACAATAACAGTTATCAATCAAGTATACAAATGGCACCGTCTGAAGCCTTATATGGTCGTAAGTGTCGGACTCCTTTATATTGGACCGAGCTTAGTGAGAAAGCAGATTCACGGAGTTGATCTAGTTAAAGAAACCGAAGAGAAAATAAAAGTAATTGGGATTGCTTGAAAGTCGCTTCAGATCGACAAAAGTCATATGCGATTTAAAAAGAAAAGAGATTGAATTTAAAGTGGGTGATAAAGTGTTCTTGAAGGTGTCACCATGGAAAAGATTCGAGATTTAGTCGAAAAGGCAAGTTGAGTCCGCGTTTTATTGGGCCGTCTGAGATTCTTGAGAGAATTGGACCATGGCATATCGGTTGGCCTTACCGACGAGAGTTAGAAAAGATTCATAACGTGTTTCATGTATCAATGTTGCGACGTTATCGTTCGATCCTTCACATGTGATTTCCCAACGAAATTGAGATTCGATCGGATATGACCTATGA
Organism: Gossypium arboreum; assembly: GCF_025698485.1. Classification (NCBI taxonomy): domain Eukaryota; kingdom Viridiplantae; phylum Streptophyta; class Magnoliopsida; order Malvales; family Malvaceae; genus Gossypium; species Gossypium arboreum. The sequence goes on along the minus strand of NC_069070.1, from coordinate 47,329,062 downwards.
GGAGGAACCAATAAAGATTTTGGCTCGAGAAGTTAAGCAGTTAAGAAACAAAAGTATAGCCTTAGTGAAAGTATTGTGGCACGACATGGGATAGAAGAGGCTACGTGGGAACCCGAGGAAGCTATGAGGAAACAAGACCCAAACCTCTTTCTGGTAAGATTTTCGGGACGAAAATCTCTAAAGGGGGTAGAATTGTGACAACCCGAATTAGGGCCTAATCGGAATAGTGGTTTCGTGACCACAAATCCGAGATAGAAATAATTGTTTTATAAATATTTTGGGGTTTATGATATGATTGCATGATTGTGTGAAAATTTCGTGATGAAATTCTATGCCTAAAGTGTTTAAATTGAAAGTAGGGACTAAATCGAATAAGTTGCAAAATTTGCATACTAGAAATTTTAGTATGAAATTGTTTTGAAATATTTATTAGGAGGTCTTAAATAGCAATTCTACCAATTTTAAGTTCATGGACAAATTTAGGACATGGAAGGAATTTTGGAAAGTTTAGTAGTAAGGGTATTTTAGTCATTTTGATATTAAATGAAATAAAATGGGAAAAATAACACAAAATAGTCATCTTCCCCATTTAGTTGCTGCGAAACTTCACTCTCTCCATAGCTAGGATTCTTCAACTTTCAAGCTCCATAGTAAGTGATTCTAAGCCCGTTTTTAATGTTCTTTACGTTTTGGAATCCGGAAGCTCGATTAAGCTTATGCTAGTAATAATTTAACCTAGGGTTCATATTTGGAAAAATACCCATAGGTGAAATTTGTGTATTTTGATGTTTCATGATAGAATATGAGGTTTTAAATTGTGTTAAATAATTTGTGCTACTCGGTTTTAAGTGAAAACGAGTAAAAGCAGATAATCGGTAAAAATACCTAATGTTCATAACTATATGATAGAGTGGAATTTGATGTTGTTGTAGAAGAGAAAATGTTCAGCATATCATAAAACATAAGAATAAGGGCTGAAATTAAATTCCGAGCCTAGGGGCAAAATTGTAATTTTGTAAAAGTTAGGGGGCAAAAATGTAATTTTTCTACAATGTGATTTTTGGATTGAAATAAATAGTATGAGTATTAAATGAGCTAAATGTGTTATTATAGATCAAGAAAGGCGCGGAACTGACCTCGAACGGGGGAAAGAAAAAGTTTTGGACTAAATTGCAAAATTTCCATATTTTGCACCAAGGTAAGTTGTATGTAAATATTACAATAATTTCATGTACATTCTTATATTTCAGCCTATTATATAAATATACTAGCTGATGTTAAAATATAAATTGACTATGGGAAGAATGGAAATAAATACAGAGAGAGAGATCCCGGTTGAACATTCGGAGAGATCGAATGAAATAGAGGGCGTAGCTAGGTCACATGTATGATGCTTGAGTGCACATCATGTGTACAAGAAAGCTACGAGACACCTCAGTAGTAGCTAGGTCACATGCGTGATACGAGATGTATCCCATGTAGACAAGAGAGCTACGTGAAAGATAAATGTAGCTAGGTCGCATGCGTGATTCCAAGTGAAGGACACCATGTAGACAAGAGAGCTACTGAGACAAATCGGCTAGGTCGCATGAGTGGTACTAAGTGTTCCCCATGTGTACAAGAGAGCCGAACTAAATGAAGTATGATGGTGGGGTCAGTGTCTTTGAAACCGTTAAATATCGAGGATTGATCCGAATTGTTCAACGGGATGGTTTTGTGGTGACATTGTGGTTTGGACCTACACTTATAGTGAATGAAATGTGGTGAAAATGAATTGTGGCATATACATATATACGATAAAATGGGGTTAGCATAAAGAATGTGTGAAAGAGTGAAATTAGTATTAAAACTGTTTTTAGATGGCAGCAGTGACGTGATTTTGAAAAATCACCAAAAATAGGAGGAATATAATTAGAGGTTGAATGAGATGTGAAATTAAAGCTTAATGAGTCTACTTTCATATAAAAGAAGCAGGGCAAGCAAAGGAATTCTATATTTTGAGATATTTACAATTGTAACTGACTTGCTCAGGATGAATACGTGATCCCTGTTTCCACTTTGAAAAATCATTAAAAATTGTACAAAGCAAACTAAGAAATATAGTTTACATGCATAAATTCCTTATTGAGACTAGTTTTAAATACAACAGACTTCAGGGTTGTTTGAGTTATGTACTGAGAGAAATTCAATTCGTAGTGGACAGAGGTCAGGCCAGTCGAGCTGTGTAACAGGGAAACTTTAACTAATAAACTGTACTAATCTGCTGAACCAAAATTATAAAAAAATTTAGCAAGAAGCTTTATGAGTCTAGATTCAGGAAATTTTACGGATATGAATTTCGAGTTTTGTAACTCGAGTTATGATTTATTTAGTGAATATGACACAGCAGAGACAGCTTAATCGAAGTGGAATAAGTAGTGAAGTTAAAGTAGACATACTTGAATTGTTGTGTAAACATGTTAGATTCTTAAATTAGTATTTACATACTACTTACTAAGCTATAAGCTTACTTCGTTTTCTCTCTTTGTCTTATAGTGTTCTCCACTTACTCAGAGTCAAGGATCGTGAAGATCTACCCGCACTATCATACTTTGGGGTATTTGAACTAAATGTTTTGAATTATGGCATGTATAGTAGGCAAAAATTATTTTGTTATGTGTCATATTTGTCTAGGTTTAAAATATTAGTTACTGATTTCGACCAGTTACTTTGTACAAGCCATAAAAGTTGGCTAATATTGTTCAAGATATATGTTATACGATGCATTATCAAATGGGATGACATATTTCTATCTTGGTATATGTTATGTTCTGGTAATACCTTGTATCCTGTTCCGGCGACGGTAACGGGTAAGGGGTGTTACATATCACATTCTCATCTTCTTATCTACCATATATTTTCAGCCATTTTTAGGGGTTTTGAACTCCCAAAAATTTCATCAACTTGAGGCACTCTCAAGTAAGTGATTTTTATGAGTTTCTTGATGATTTTTACATTTTTTAGACTCTTGAAGTATGAGCTTTCAAATGAGGGTACTATTTTGCAAAATGATTAAGAGTTTAGGATTTTTACATGAAAGGATTTGTAATTTTTGTTGAGTTTTTATGGAAGAAAATTAGTCTTGGGTGTCTTATAAACAACTCTTGTGAAAGGTGTTAGCATGAAAACACCTAAAATGACTATTTTGCATAAGTTCTAAAATAGATGATAAGTGTGTGTAATAATGGGGATTTTGGATTGCTATAAGTTTAAAAAGTGTTCGGCTAGGCATAAGACATGAATAAATTTGATAAAAATTGATTTTCGGACCTAAGGGTAAAATGGTCATTTTGTCAAAATCTAGGGGCAAAATGGTCATTTTATCAAAGATGTGAATGGTCCATTTCTAAATTCTATTTAGTGACTAAATAAGTACATTTTGTTATTATAGATCAAGAAATACCGAATCCAAATCTAGACCGGAGGAAAGCCAAACGAATCGACTAAATCAACTAGTTGCCACATTTTGTAATCTGAGGTAAGTTGTATGTAAATAATATAACTACATTGTTAATGTATGTGTTGAATTGTACTTGAATTTAATATAGCATGGATTGCTTGATTGTGGAATTGAGAAAGCATGATGGCAATAGGGATAGCAGAGTTCCCGTTTGAAACTAGGAAATAAACCGAATATTCATACCATGACATATGGGTTATTGTGAGCTAGTGTAAGACATGTCTGGGACATGCATCAGCCACATTATGAGAGCCAGTGTAAGACCATGTTTGGGACATGGCATCGGCATCGAGACTAGTGCTAGTGTAAGACCATGTCTGGGACATGGCATCGGCATTGAGATGAGTGCTAGTGTAAGACATTTCTGGGATATGCATCGGCCTCGAGACGTAAGCCAGTGTAAGACATGTCTAGGACATGCATCGGCTACAAGATGAAGTCAGTGTAAAACCATGTCTGGGGCATGGCATCGACTTGAGATATGAGCCAGTGTAAAACTATGTCTGCGACATGGCATTGGCACCTTACTCCACGTTTGAGACTATGGAATATCCTATAACATTTCGAATGGTTCAAAGGTAAAAGTTCTGGTTTCTAGTTAATGAGGAAAGTATAACCGTGTTGTGAGTGATATAGGTACCTATTTGATATGTATAAAATGTGAGCCATATTATATGCTATATGATGTGTATTGAATATTGATGAGTAAGTTTTGCTCATGCCCACTTGTGTATTATGATACCTGTTGATGAATGGTAAAGTGTTGTTGTATAATTATTTATACGCAACTTACTAAGCTTTATGCTTACTCCTTCTCCTTTCCTTTTTCTTATAATGTCACCCATTTAGCTCAAGGATCAACGAAATTCAGAGATATCTATCACACTATCAATCGAAGCATTCGGTATAGTTTGATTTATATTTTTGAATATGGCATGTACAGGGAACTAGACTTGTGTTTTGTTTTGTTATTAATTTGGCCAAAAGTGTTGGCTTCGGATAAATTCCTCATTTTGTATGAAGTCTCAAATGATGGCTAATATTCATTTTCATATATGCAATTGGTGTTATGTTCATCGATGAGTAAAATATACAAATGAAACGTTATCTATTGTGGCTGATTTTATTGCACGAAATAGTCTTGTACTGGTTTTGGTTGTTTTTGTGTAGGTTGTGTAAGTAAGGGTGGCAAAGAGGCTTGGTAAATAGCCTGATTTTTTCCACACGGGTAGACACACGGGCGTGTGTGACACACGGTCTGCCCTATGGGCGTGTGGTCCGGTCGTGTGTCCCCTGCACGTAAATTTTCAAGTCAGTATGCATGGTAGTAAACACATGGGCAGAGACACGGCTGTGCGTCTCAGCCGTGCGAAGGACACGACCTAGTACACAAGCGTGTTCCTTGGCCGTGTGACATTTTGGGGTTGTTGACGTCAGAAATAGAATGTCTAGGTTTTTGCACACTGGCTAGGACACGGGCGTGTCATGGCCGTGTGAAGGGCACGGGCCAGGGACACAGGCGTGTGCCAGGCCGTGTAAAAACCCCTATAGGTGTGCATTTAGAATTAATTCCACATGGGTGGAGGACACAGGCGTGTCCCTGTATTTTCTAGGCCGTGTGAGCCATACGGGCCATCAACACGACCATGTCAAAATGTTCACACGGGCGTGTACCCCTGTGTTAAGTGATATTTTTCCATAGTTGGCAAAAGAACCCGAGTTAGTTCCGAGTGATTTACAATGTGTGTTTTGGGCCTCGAAGGCCCATATTAAGGACATGTTGATAAGTTTGAGAAATTTTAAAATTTTTCCAAGTCTTGGAGACTCGGAAATGGTTGTAAGCACGAGTTTAAGTGAGGTAACACCTCGTATTCAGTCATGGTATAGGATACGAGTATGGGGTGTTACATAATATGCTTTATAGGCACCTAACTACTTTTAACATTTACTTTAACAACCAGAAACTTAAAGTCAATGTGTTTTGAATTTGATGTACTCCTGTTGCTATTGGAATAAAAGATTGCAATTTATTTTCACAATTTGCACCTTAGTGACTGAATATTGTATCCATATTCCATCAAAATCGGAGTTCTGTATACCTGATGATCTCTAACTGATTAGACCTCTGATATGTAAGCATGTAATCTTTTGTTCTCTGAAAATATCTTATAACCTTCTTGGATGCTATCCAATGGTCTAAACCAGGGTTGCTTAAAATATATGCCTAACATCCCAATAGTGTACACAATATTCCAATGTATACAAACCTGAACATACATTAGACTTTCCATTACTAAAATGTAAAAAATGCTTATGCATTTTTGTAATCTCAAAATCATTCTTAGGGCATTGATTGAGGCTATACTTATTATTGACAAGCAGTATGTCATTAATATATAAAACCAAATATAGAACCTTACTCCCACTATACTTATGGTATATATGATTATCAACAAAATTCATCTCTAAATCGAATAAGATGATTATTTGGTAAAATTTGTAATATTATTGATGAGAAGTCTTACTTAAGCCCATAGATGAAGTTCTTTAATTTGCAAATCATTACCTTTGTATCATCAAACACAAAGTTTTCTAATTGCACCATATAAATGTATGATCAATGTTACCATTGAGAAACCATTAACTTAATATTCATCTGATTAGCTTAAGGTCAAAATATTCCACTAAAGCCATTATAACCCTTTCTCTAATGGACAATTTTAATGACATTCATTCTTAAGGTTGTTGAGTTTGTTCTTCTAGAACAATTACCTCATCTTGAATAAGGAGTTGTTCAACATTGTCTTATTGAGGTTTTGAATTCACTTCTTAATCAATGATAGGTATGAGAACCTAAACATCGTCAAAAGTGATAGCAGAAACTGAGTTAGAATTTAATTCCTCCTTAAAAGCAATGTCTTAAACCTTATTTCTCTCTCCAAACTCAACATCCTAAAAGAATGTTGAAATTCTCATTTAAAAAATATTCCTAATTGTGGGATCATAAAACTCATAGCCCCTAGATTACTCAGAATTTCCTTGACCCTTATACTATATAGACATCAAAGAAGTCAGAAGTGATATCATCTCAACCTTATCATTTTTAACAAAACGTTTCTTAATTTCATCAAGGAAACCTTGGCCTGAGTAATCTCTTCATATCTTATGCCCTTAAAGGCTTTTGGAATGCTATACTTCATGATAATTAGACTCATGCGATTTAAACAATCCCACCTCTTAAAATCCCTTTTAACATAAAGGGTGTTTTCTACAGTGAGAGGTGCAGGTTGTTCTTCCCTTAGTGCAAGGTCTATGTCCATATAGCCAAGCATTACAAATGCCTTTTCCATTCCTTAAAATTAGTCTCACTAAACATGGGTGTAGAATTAGCAGATACTGTGGCAGCAAAAGATAAACTAGTTGAATCCAGAATAAAATAGATAAAAAAAAGCTCATATCAATATTCATAAGTAAACAATAAATTCAAAATAATGGCTAATCCCATCTTAAGATACCAAACACAACATTAATATCAAGTCTTTGAACAGTAATATTAACAATAAGCGATATTCTTGTTGTAGTAATCAAACATTAACAATAAATTATGTCAAACAATTAATTAATCTTTGGACTAACTTATTACTCACATAAAATACCTTATAATTGTCACACATTTATCATCACAGATGTTGAAATTTTGAAAAATATTAACTTATCTTTGGGTCAATTACTAAACGCATGAATCACAAAACATATAATCATCTTAATATTTCAAAATAAACTAATCTACACAAAAGAGGTCACTTTGGCGGCATTTTGTTTCAACTAATCTATTTAAAATATTAGACATCATTAATTAAAGCCTAAAGTCAAAATCTAGATTTATTTGTTTCAAAATACTTCTCTTAGTTTCATCTTTCAATCAAATTAAAAGATAATTATATATATATGTATATATTTATCCCCAAACAACATACAATGATGTTGGCAAATATAATAATAGTTGAATAAATCATAAAACATAAACAACTTCACATAAGGCTTCAAATGTAGACCAAAACAATTTAAATAAAGGTAAACCTCATCTCAAGATATCATAAACTCCATTAATATTTTATCTTTGGACAAAATATTGACTTGTGATATATTAGTCTAATAATCAAACATTGACAATAAGAACATGTCGAACCATAAATCTTCCTTTGGGCCAATTTACTGCTCACATATAAAACTGAATAATTGTCACATATTTATTACCATAGTTGCACATGTAATATTATTACTTTCATTTGGGCCAATTAATATTAACATAACTTAAGTCACATGCACACAACCTTTTATATTTTAAAACAAAATAATTGATACCAAAAAAATCAATTTGGTGACTTATTGCTTCAATTAAGTTATTTTTAAAAATATATAAACATATCAATATTCAAATTTAAAATTTACCCAATAGTCAAAGGTCAAAACTATTTTTTATTGCTTTATAGATTCCGAAATAACCCAAAATAATGTTGTCTTAATAATGCAATAAAAAACCGAAAACCTTAATCTTTAACTCTCTTTTTTTTTGTTCCAAAACCATATATATCAAAACCAAACAAAAATAATACAGTGCTTCAAAGCCAAATAATTAACAAGCAAATGTATTTATAATTTTGGCATAGACAAAAACACCAAAATAATTCACGATATACATGTATTCAAAATTAAATAGAAAAACTTACCTTGAATATATCATGTAAATCCAAAGTTATATTTATGATTAAATAGATACTTGAATAATATTTTCAAGCCAATAAATCTCAAAAACAAAATCATAATAGTTGACATATCCCACAATTCATACAATAAACCATATTATCATAATTTAACCAAATATTTGGAACTATAAGATATCAAAACCTAATATTATAGGACCAAACTTAAAACCAAATTATTTGAACATGTATATAGTTGACATGAATTTGCACTAAAGCACCCATAAAATTGAATATATAACCATAACAAAGAAAAAGTAACAACTTCAACGATATCCATCAAAATTTAATTTCACCAATTAAATTATAAAAGATATCTTATTGAATAATGGTTATAAACATCTATTCACACAAACTATAATTATGCATTAATCCTCAAAATCAATGATATGCATCTAATATATACACACAATTATGATAATAGAAAAATAATATTGGCTTACCTTACATATTTCATGTAAACTCAAATTTATGTTCATGACTAAAGACATTATCATAAAACTTCTTTATACGCACAAATACTTAAAAAACCATAACCACCAAATATAAAAAGAATCTCAGATTTATAAAAGCCTTCATATGCGCAACTACTTATGAAAATTCATAGCCACCATATTTGTTTAAAAAAAATAAAAATAGAAATAAAATAAAGAACACACAGATTTTTACGTGGAAACCCTTTCGGGAAAAAACCACGGGTAGAGGAGAAGAAAATTCACTATGTCGAATTCAAATGATTACAAGAGGAATAGACTATATCTATTTATAGGCTTGTAAAGCCATATTCTAGTAAGACTGAAACACTTTATTCTAATAAATATCAAATATATGGAATTTAATAAGGTTTAAAAAACCTTATTCTAAAATAAAATAAAAGAAGTGTAATTCTATATGGATTCTTCTTTTATTTTATTTTACCACTGTTTTTTATTTAAATAACGATTCGAGTCACTTAATTCTAACAATCTCCACCTTGACACGAATTCTCAATGAACAAGTTCTTCATCGCGAACTCTCAACGAACAAGTTCTCTACCTCTTCTATAAAACCCCTTAAGGGTTTAACTTCAACAATGAACACCAACCAAGTCTAAGCAATACTCAAACTTGGTTATAGGAAGTGACTTAGTCATCATATCTGCAGGATTTTCATGAGTACTAATTTTGTTCACAACAATATCACCATGAGCAATAATATCACGAACAAAATGATACCGAACATCAATGTGTTTTGTTCTCTCATGAAACATTTGATCTTTTGTAAGAAAGATGACACTCTGATTGTCACAAAATACTGTGCTGATTTGAAGGTCTTCATTGAGTTCACTAAAGAGTCCCTTCAACCAAATAGCTTATTTACAAGCCTCAGTAATCGCCATGTACTCAGCTTCAGTGGTAGATAAAGCGACTGTAGTTTGCAAAGTGGCTTTCCAACTAATTGCACAACCTCTGATTGTAAAGACATAACCTGTGAGAGATATTCTTCTATCAAGGTCTCCAGCAAAATCAGCATCAACATACCCAATTACTCCATCTTTAGTTCTTCCAAACTGTAAGCAAACATCAATAGTTCCTCGTAAATATCTTAAAATCCACTGAACTGCTTTCCAATGTTCTTTACCAGGATTCACCATATATTTGCTAACTGCACTAACTGCATATGATAAATCTGGACGTGAACAAACCATAGCATACATGAGAGATCCCACTGCACTAGAGTATGGAACATGTGACATGTACTCAATCTCATCATCTGATTGTAGAGACAAAGCCGATGAAAGTCTGAAATGAGCTGCTAAAGGAGTACTAACAGGCTTAGCACTCTGCATATTGAACCTGTAAAGAACTTTCTCAATGTACCCCTTCTGACTTAGGTACAATTTACTTGATTTTCTATCTCTAAGAATCTCCATACCAAGTATCTTCTTTGCTAGTCCTAAATCTTTCATCTCAAATTCTTCACTTAGTTGGATTTTGACCTTTCTTATCTCTCCTTTATCTTTTGTTGCTATCAACATGTCATCAACATAAAGAAGTAAATACACAAAAGAACCATCACTGCTTTTCTTAAAGTAAACACAACTGTCAAAACTACTTCTTTTGAAATTGTGAGAAGTCATAAAGGAATCAAACCTCTTGTACCACTGTCTTGGTGACTGTTTCAAACCGTAAAGGGACTTTTTCAGCAAGCAAATGTAGTCTTCTTTTTCTGAGACTGTAAAACCCCCTGGTTGTTAATGTAAATATCCTCCTCAAGTTCTCCATGTAAAAATGCAGTTTTTACATCTAACTGCTCGAGCTCCAAGTCATGCATGACCACAATACCAAGCAAAGCTCGAATCAAACTATGCTTAACAACTGGGGAGAACACATTTGTAATGTCCACTTCTGGAATTTGACTGTAACCCTTTGCAACAAGCCTTGCTTTATATCTGGGTTCTTTAACTCCTAGAGTCCCTTCTTTCTTTTTAAACACCCATTTACAATGAACAACCTTTTTACCTTTAGGAAGTTTTACAAGATCCCATGTTCTATTTTTGTGGAGTGATTCCATCTCCTCTCGCATAGCAAACATCCATTTTTCTGAGTCTTCACAATTAATCGCCTCAGAATAATTCGATGGTTCTTGATTCGCATCTATATCTTCAGCCACATTTAAAGCATAAGCAACTAGATCAGCCTCGGCATACTTCTTTGGAGGTTTAATTTCTCTTCTAGTTCTGTTTTTGGCGATAGAGTATTGCGGTGAAGAAGCAACTCTATTCTTAATTTTTGTACTGGCTTGAGGAGTTGACTCTGTATTAATCTAATGCTCCACCTACTTTTGATTTTCTTTATTGGAGGAGTCTTTAAGAGATAAGTTAGGTAGCACAACAATTTCATCAAAAACAACATCTCTGCTAATCACAACTTTTCTATTTTCAGGACACCATAACTTATACCCTTTTACTCCAGCTTTATAACCAATAAAAACACATTTAATGGATCTCGATTCTAATTTTCCATTATCAAAATAAGCATATGCAGGACACCCAAAGAGCTTTAAATCAGAATAATTAGCAGGATTACCAGACCATACCTCTTGTGGAGTCTTTTTCTCAATGGCAACGGATGGGGATCGGTTGATCAAAAAACATGCAGTGGAGGCTGCTTCAGCCCAAAACAACTTTGATAAGTTGGCATTTGACAACATACATTGAACCTTCTTCATGATCGTTCTGTTCATTAGTTCTGCAACGCCATTTTGCTGTGGAGTATGGCGAACTGTCAAGTGTCTCACAATCCCTTCTGACTTGCACAATCTGTTAAACTCATCAGAACAGAACTCTAAGCCATTATCTATACAGAAGTATTTTATTTGTTTTCTAGTTTGTTTTTCAATCATTAAATATGGAAAACACATCACTTTTCTTCTTCAAGAAGAACGCCCAAACTTTTCTGGAAAAATCATCAATAAAGGTTAGCATATAATTAGCTCCACCTCTCGAAGGCACTTTGGATGGCCCCCACAGATCAAAATGAATACACTCCAACATTCCCTTCATGTTATGGATTCCTCTGGTGAATCAAACTTTTTTTTGCTTCCCAAAAACACAATGCTAACAGAAATTCAGTTTGCAAATTCTTTGCCCATCAAGAAGTCCTCTTTTGCTCAATTCTGCCATGCTATTCTCACTCATATGGCCTAGGCGCATATGCCAAAGTTTAGTAATATCATCATCTGACAAGGAAGAAGAAGCGATAGCTGCATCACCAGTAACAGTAGAACCCTACAAAACATATAACTTGGCAGTCTTTCCCTGCCCTTTCATCACAACAAGGGAACTTTTGGAAATATTTAAAACCCTACTTTCTGCTGTGTATTTGTACCCTTTTGAATCAAGAGTACTCAACGAAATTAAATTTCTTTTCAATTCTAGAACATGTCGTACATCACTAAGTGTTCTGACAACTCCATCAAACATCTTAACTTTAATTGTTCCAACACTTGCGATTTTACATGAAGCATTATTTCCCATCAAAACAACACCTTCAGACACTGTTTCGTAAGTTGTAAACCAATCCCGATTAGGACTCATGTGGAAGGTGCAGCCTGAATCAAGTATCCACTCCTCGCTTACTTTAAAATCATTGACAGAAGCGACTAGAAGTTCACCATCACTGTAGTCTTCTACAACATCAGCTTCAACAAAATTTTCTGGTTGTTTTCCCTTTTGATTTGCAGTCTCCCTTTTAATCTTGTTTTGTAGCTTATAGCACTCAGATTTAATGTGCCCTTTCTTCTTGCAGAAGTTACAAGTTTTACCTCTTTTTGAAGACTTTGATCTACCCTTAGATTTACCACGGGGATTCTGTTCCTGTGTCCTACCACGATCATCATCAGTATTCCAATCTTGTCTCCCACGAACAATGAGGCCCTCTCCCTAAGAGTCGGGTTTAACCACAAGATGCTTGATCTTATCATACAAGGTTAAAGAATCATAAACCTCATCAACTGTGAGAGACTCGTGGCTATATAAAATCGTGTCTGTAAAGGTTGAATAAGACGAGGGAACGAACAAAGTAGAATCAACCCTACATCTTCCTTATCATACTGAACCTCCATGGCCTCCAAGTTTGAAAGAATTTCTTTAAACACTGTTAAGTGTTTGTATACAGACGCACCTTCCTCCAAACAATGAGCATAAAGACGCTGCTTCATATGCAAATTTCTTGTTAGAGTTTTCGACATACATATTTGTTCTAGCCTCTTCCATAATGCAGCGACAGTCTTCTCTTTCATCACATCCTGCAGAATTTTGTTGGAGAAATGCAGATGTAATTGTGTTAATGCCTTTCGATCCTTATGCCTCTTCTCTTATCTGTTAATGTCAAATGCATCTTATCTATCACTAGCAGGGCATCCTCCAGATCCATCTGCACAAGAACTGCTTGCATCTTAATCTGCCACAACGTAAATCTAGTGTTTCAATCCAACAGCAGAATTTCATACTTCAAAGATGCCATTACCATGATCGAGATGAATAACCTAGAAACTTTGATACCAATTTGTTTAAAAAAATAAAATAAAGAACACACAGATTTATACGTGAAAACCCTTTCGGGAAAAAACCACGGGCAGAGGAGAAGAAAATTCACAATGTCGAATTCGAATGATTACAAGAGGAATAGACTATATCTATTTATAGGCTTTGTAAAGCCATATTCTAGTAAGACTGAAACACCTTATTCTAATAAATATCAAATATATGAAATTTAATAAGGTTTAAAAACCTTATTCTAAAATAAAATAAAAGAAGTGTAATTCTATATGGATTCTTCTTTTATTTTATCTTACCACCGTATTTTATTTAAATAAGGATTCGGTCACTTAATTCTAACAATATTAAAAAAATCTCAAATATTTTAATTTTAGTCGGGTTCCATAAGGACTAAAAATTATATAAAATAATTATAACAGAAACCAAAAGTAATCATTCATATATATGAATTGAATTCAATGGTGAATATAATTCATCATGAATAAAAAGACAAAAGATAATAATTTCATATACATTCAACCACAAATAGAAAATTAAAACAAATAATGCGAAAAACCATCTTAACAACATTCATTTATTCGATTATCAAGTGAATTAACTTTCAAAACTAATTATACAACCCAATTGGAATTCTTCAATTACAAAAAGTTGTTAGTTTGTAACTTTAATCTAATAATAACTTTAACCAAAATTTATAAAATAATTGTGTAAAAAGAAAAGAAAGAAATCTCACAAATCAATTTTATCAATTGATTATAAATAAATGAATAAACCTTCATCTTTAGAATAACATATGCAAATATTAAACTATATTATATTTATAAAACCCTAAAACTTTATTTAAAGAATCAAAGCCCAAAAATTTTATCAAGAATCTTAAATATTCAACATAATATATAATTAAAATATCAAATCCATAAAATTAAAAAATAAAAACGAATTAATCCAACAATAATAAAGAATCAATTCATTCTCAATGATTCAACATGACGAAGCTCTGATACCACTTGTTAGAATTATAAAATAAATCTAAAATAAAACTATAAACTGTAAACCAAGATCTATCATGTCAAATCATCAAAAATAAATCATGAATAAAACAAGAATAAAACTAGATGCGGAAGTGTACCTGAATCTATAAATTCCTTGATATCTACGAATCTTAGGGATTTGATTTTCAAAATTAGCACACAAAAAATTCAGAGAATATTTGCTCTCTCTTTCCTAAGTATGGGATATGAAAGAATATATCTTGTTGTAATTTGGGGACCATAACCCTAGTATATATAACTTTAGCACATTAGCCCTAATTCCTAATTAGCCCATCATTAATTCGAAGTTGATTAGAACTTAATTACTATAGTATCTACACATATTTGACCCATACTTTATTTAATAATTAAAGCCCAATAAACCTTAACCAAATTAGATCACTTTTAATTTGAGCTAACATATCATGATAGTAAATAATAACATGTAATTACCATTATCATATATGTGATGCCCATATTTTCTAACATCAATAGCCTCCAAATTGTCTGTTTGTATCAACACTTCTTTTCCTAGATTTTCTTGCACTAAAGATAGACCATCCAAAATACTCTATAATTCAACATTAAGAATTGAGCATTTCCCTAACTATCTACAAAAACCCGTGATCCAATTTCCGTGGTTTTCCTTCAAGATACCTCCCGTGTCAGACAATTTATTTATGGGCATTTTGGGGGAAACAAGAAGATGATCCTTGTTAATTGACAGTCTATTTGTGAACCCAAGGCGAATGGGGGGTTAGGGATTTGACAGTTGAAGGATCAAAACACTTCCTTCATGTTAAAATTGGGCCATAACATTTTGTCTAACAGTGAATCCTTATGGGCTCCAGTTCTTAGGTTGAAGTATAGGGCGGGGGAAGGAGTACTTGCTGATATTAATCGATGGAATTGCTCTTTTCTTTGGAGAGCCCTATCGAAAATTTAGCCCCTTCCCTATAAGAATATTATATGGTCAGTGGGTAGTAGTGAAACCATAAGGTGTTGGAAAGACAATTGGACTCCTAGAATTGGACCTTTACTGAATCATATTCCATCACGCAACAATCTCGATGAAAAATGTCTCCTTAAGGATATGGTAACTGAGGAAGGCTCGTGGAACCTAGACTAACTCCGTGTTTGGTTGCCAAAAGAGGTTTTAAATTGTATTATCAGTATTCCTCCTCCACACCCTAATGTTGGGATAAATAAAGTTATTTGGATCGGTACCTCAATAGGGCTTTTCACTATCAAGAGTGCCTATAAGACGATAAAAGAAAACTTATGGAATTGTAGAGATGAAATTTGGAATTTACTGTGGAAATATCAACGGCCTTAGAGGGTTCGAGTGTTTATCTGGCTGATTTTCAATCAACGATTACTTACGCAAGTGGAAAGGTTAAAGCATGGTATAGTGAATGATGACTATTGTACGATCTATGGAGTAGAATCGGAGGATGCTATCCATGCCATCAGAGATCGTAGGGTAGCAAAAGAGGTTTGGTCGTATGTTGTTCCGACAAATAAGCAAGCCTAGTTGTTTTTTTTTGGGGGAATTTGTAGGAGTGGTTCACGTCAAATCTACAAAATAAGCAAAAAACTCGCTTTTGGGAGGTAGTTTGGTCAATACTGTTTGGGATTGTCATGTGGCGCATTTGGAAAAAAAAGAATTTTTATTTTTAAGGGGTTTCATGAAGTTTTGAAGAGATCATCAAAACTTTGTATAGCTGGGCAAAACAATATACTTCCCTATCCAAAAGAAATTCTACTGTTAAGTAGAAGACAAGATGTAACAGCCCAATTTTGAGCTTAGTCGGAACAGTGGTTTCAGGACCACTAATCTGAAGTTAGAGAAAGTATTTTATTATTAATTTTAAGTTAAAACATGTTTATATTAGTGCATGAAAAATTTGGTGGAGTAATTTTAGTGATTGCATGCTTAATTGTGAAAAAGGACTAAATCGCATAAAGTGCAAAAGTCCTATTTTGATAGCTAAGGTTGTCAAATAGCTAGAGAATCTAAATTGGAGGTCTTTAAAGAGAAATTAGACCCTTTAGAATAGCATGGCCAGCCATAGGAGACAAAGGTGCTCAAAAGTAAAAAAAATGGTGAAATTAGGTGTTGAAATTGAATAAAATAAAACAAATAGTAAAAGTTGTCATTTTTTTTCATCTTTCTCTTTCTTCTCTAATAATTTTTCTCCAATAAAATGGCGATGGAAGCTTGAAAAATTTTCTGCAACTTAAAGCCTTTGCAAGTAAGTGATTTGAGGGTTTTTCTTGAATATTTTTGTACTTTTGAGGTCCTTGTAGCATAAGCTTTCTAACAAGGGGACTATTTGGCAAAATGGTTGAAAGTCTATGGTTTTTCCATGATAGTATACATGTTGATTTCTGAAATTTTATGGAAGAATATGAGTTATAGTTATGAAATAAACAACTTTTGTGAAGTAGTTTTCATGGAAACCCTAACTAAGGACCATTTTGCATAAGTTGTAAAATAGGTGGTAAATGTGTGAAATAATTAGAATTTTAGGCTACTCCTAGCATGAAAAGTATTCGGATAGGCTTGATTGATGAGAAAATGGGAGAAAAATCGATTTTTGTGTTTAGGGGTAAAATGGTCATTTTGTGAAAATATAGGGGCAAAATGGTCATTTTTCCCAATTATGAATTTTTGAGTACCTAGATCAATAAAATGATTAAACTTGTGAATTTTTATCATTTTAGATCAAGAATTACACAATCCGGGCCTAGACTGAGGAAAAGCAAAGCTAGCGGACTAAAACCGACTAGTCACCTACATTTTGATTACCGAGGTAAGTTGTATGTTGACAATGCAACTATATCATTATGATGTGCAATTGTACTAATATGGCATAAA
The DNA here is from genome assembly GCF_025698485.1 of Gossypium arboreum. Lineage (NCBI taxonomy): Eukaryota > Viridiplantae > Streptophyta > Magnoliopsida > Malvales > Malvaceae > Gossypium > Gossypium arboreum. Next base: position 47,311,847 of record NC_069070.1, on the reverse strand, counting down.
TTGCTTTGGATTTGAGTATGAGAATACATGTTGAGAAATTAACATAGTAAGGACTTTCGTCGAACATTTAGAATAAACTCGGATATTGGTACCTTGATATTGGGAGATATGTGTGCTAGTGTAAGACATGTCTGGCACATGCATCAGCCGCAATATGAGAGCCAATGTAAGACATGTCTGGGACATGCATCGGCCTCGAGATATTTAAACCAGTGTAAGACATGTTTGGGACATGCATCGGCCTCGAGATAGACAAGCTAGTGTAAGGCTTGTCTGGGACATGGTGTCAGCTTGTTGGGTGTCAGTGTAAGACCTGTCTGGGACATTGCATCGACACCGATAGATAAGAGCCAGTGAAAGACTTGTCTGGGACATGGCATTGACCTCACTATATGAAAGCCAGTGTAAGACCATGTCTGGGACATGGCATCAGTATCTTAACCCATGTTAGGGTTACTGAGTGATCTATAGTATTCCAAATGGTTCAACAATAGAGTTATGATTTATATCGAAATGAGAAAAGTTATGATTATGTGATGAGTGGTACAAGTACCTAATTGAAATGTATGAGATATGGGCTCAGTGTATGCTATATGAGTTGTATGGGATGGTGATGAATAAGTTGTACTTATGTTTATTTATGGTATTCATGAATCCACTATGAAATATTATGAGCATATTGCTTTATGATAAGTAGTTGTTGTTTATTTTCATGCAAATTACTAAGCTTTGTGCTTACCTTATTTCCTTTCCATTTTCTTATATTGCCGCCAAAGTAGCTCGAGGATCATCGCTTACGTCGGAGAAGCCAGACACACTATCTTCCGAAGCACTTGGTACAGTTAGATCTTTTATTTTGATTATGGCATGTATAGGACCTTGACTTTTGAATTTTGTGTCTTTGTTATTTGGTCAAATGTGTTGGCTTACTTTAGCATTTGATTCACTATGTATAAGGCCATGGAAGATAGCTAATATTGAAAGTTTATATATGAATGCAAGATAGTCTTTCATGAATGTGAAATTGTTGGCATGGTTGAATATAAGAAATGTATGTAGGCCTTACCTATGGTTGTTTGGTTAAGAAATCATATTTAGTTAGACCTTGATATGTTGGTTGGGATTAAATTGTGTTTTAGGGTGGAAAAAAGGCTTGGTAGATAGCCTTATATTGTCCACACGAGTAGACACAGGGGCGTGTGTCTAGGAGGAGTGTGTCACACGACCAACCCCATTGGCGTGTTGTCCAACCGTGTGTCCTCTGCACATAAAAATTTCAATTCAGTACGCATGGTAGTAAACATACAAGCAGAGACACAACCATGTGAAGGGCACGGCCTAGCACACGGGCGTGTGCCTTGGCCGTGTGACCCTTAAGGATTACTGATGTCAAAAACAGAATGTCAAGGATTTTATACACGGGCGTGTCATGGCTGTGTGAGGGACACGGGCTGTGACAGCCCTAAATTGACCCTAGTCGGAAAGTGGTTTCGGGACCGCTAAACCGAGTCATCGAAGTATTTGAATATGATATTTATTGTCTAAAATATGTGAACATGAATGTGTGAAAGTTTTAAGCTTCGATTTAGTCGATTGCATGTAAATTTAATTAATAGGACTTATGTGTGACACTTTTAAAAGGTGATAGGTTAATCTAGAAGGACCTATTAATGCATATTATAAAAATGATGGGTTTGCATGTCAAATTTCCATTTATAATAAGTAGTGGCCGGCCATGGTATGGGTCATTGATGATAATATGTATTTTCTATTAGCATTATTAGTTTACAAAATAAAATAAGGAATTAAGAATAATAAAACATGTGGTAAATGGGAGGAGAAACCAAAGTTTTCATCTTTGCTCCTCATTGCCGTGACTAGGAGAGAACAAGCTTGGAAAAATTCAGCTATGGTGGTTAGCTAAATCAAGGTAAGTTCAAGGATGATTCTTGGATTTCTAGCATTTTTTTTTGAGGTAGTCATTAAGCTCCTTGCTTAGCCCATGTCCAAATTTTGAATCTTGTTGGTAACATGAGTAATCGGTTAAGAGAAAATGTTCAAGAAATGGTTGTTGTTCATGTTATTTGGATGAAAAGAAAAAATTGGTAGTTAGGTGAAGTAGAGTCTAACAAATGAGCACATATGTGCATTAGTTGCTAGATGGAGAAAAGTCGGCTAGCAAGTTGAGTACTAAGGCCGAATATGATTTTGGATATTATTGGGCAATGTATGTGTTTTGAATTGATGGAATGGAGAGGATGCTTTAATTGTGTTATGAACAATTATATGTTAAATTAAGGTTTGCTAAGCTAGCTATTAAGGTGAAGTGCAAATGTTAGTATTTGATTGCTAGTGTATATATGTGTAATAGCCGAAATGAAGATGCTTGATGTCATGAATAACTGTTGTTTATATGTTTGGGAATTGAGTAAAAATTTGATGTTTAATCACTTGAGGATTCGGCATTGTTTAAGATAATTTACTTAAAATGTGATTTTGAATGTTATGAGTATTGGGATGTAAGTATATGTGTGTGCCTGGTCATAGGAGTTTGCTATGAAATTTTGTTTGGTTGAGTGATGAATGGCCGAATGAACTATGGGCTAGGGTGGATAAATTTTTGTACATAAGTAGTGTGTGTGACTATTGGTTAATGAATATTCGACATAATGGGGTTTATGAGTAAATGGCATAATATATATATATGTGTGAATATGTGGTAGTGCATAAAACAAGAAATCGATTAAATTGGGATGGTCACACATAGGTATATTCTATTGTAGTTTATAAATGTGATATGAGTATTTTGTTTGTAAATGAGTAGTAAATATGTTAAGAATGGTTCTAAAATGTATATGGATGCCGTGTGATTGTGTTTGATTGGGAAGTAAATTGTTTGATTTAGCTCAAGAGCTTAGAGGATCAAAGTTGGATAAGGGAAAGGAAAAAGTGATCGAATAGCCGTTGAAATCATTTGACAACATCCGAGGTAAGTTTTCGAGTAATGAAACTTAGTTTATGATTTGATTAAGTCATGACATATAAGCATAACAAATAAACGGTGATATAATGATTCTACTTGAATTGTATATTGAGGTGATTAGTTTATACCTATGACGGTAGTCGAATGTGTATAAAGATCATGTTATAAAGCAAATCAAAATCATGCTCTTTGTATGTGGCTATTGAGCCGAAAATGGTAATGGTTGATAAGCGTCTTGTGTTTGAATTCTAGTTATGATAATGGAATATGGATGTGTCATGATTTATTGGTATATGTGTTGATTATTCGGATGATATCCGGCTATGTCCTCAAGGCATTTGTGCAAGTTACTATATCCTGCTAAGTCCCAAGGCATTTGTGCGAGTAGTTACTATACCCGGGCTAAGTCCCGAAGGCATTTGTGCTAGTGACTATATCCGGCTAAGTCCCAAGGCATTCATGCTAGTGACTATATCCGGCTAAGACCAAGGCATTTATGCGAAGTTGCTATATCCGCTAAATCTCAAGATACTTGGGTTTGGAAGCGGCGATCTTGCTGTAATAATTTCAATTAATACGCTCATAAAATACAAACAATAAGGTATGTTTCGTATATGCATCGGAAAGGTTGATTCCTTTCAAATAGTACTCGCTCAATTGATTAACGAGCTTCCGGCCTCTAGTTAGGTTTGATACCCTGTGTATGAATATATTGGTTGAAGCGTGAAGAAATTATGATTTTGAGAATGTGCATATATGAAATTATTCATTTAGTCATATGAACGCTATACTTTAGTCGTAAATAATTTCGTTACTCAAAACTTACTAAGCATTAAATGCTTATTTCGTTTCTTTAATTATCTGTTTTATAGATATTTGTTCGTCAGCTATCGGACTCGGGATTGTCGAAGTCGAAGTCGTCCACACTATCTAAGCCCTTTTGGTACTCTTTTAGTTAAACGTTGATAATGGCATGTATAGGACTAACCTTTGTTGTTAATCAAGTACCTTTGGTAATGTGTATATATTCGGATAGCCATGCGAAAATGGCTTAAATATTTTGAGCATAGTATTAAAATCATTTTGTATATATATGGTTATTGAGAGGTGTGGAAATGCTTGGCAATGATTAGCCATTGGAATGGTTAATCACGATCATATTTGGTGCTATGTATGTCAAATGGCTAGTTGAATCATGGAAACTATGAAATAGGCGAAATTTACCTTAAAATAGATGCTTGACAAAGAAGAGTGATGTGAGTTTTAAAATTCACTAAAAATATTAGGAATGTAATTAAATAATGAATAAATTATGTAATCGAACCTTGATGAGTCTATTTTCATATGGAAGAAGAGAAACGACGATATGAGCCGTATTTTATGAGAGGTTTAAGTTTTTCGTGAAACAGGGCCAGAATGGTTACTGGATCCCCTATTTTGACTTTTTAAATTTACCATAAATTAACCAGAAATAATTAGAAGTCATGCTTTATATTTACAGATTCCTTTTTGAGTCTAGTTTCATTAGAAACAAACGGCATATGTATTGAAAACCTATACAGGGAGATATCTAAGTCGTAATGCATGAAGGTCAGAGTAGTCGAACCCTGAAACAGGGGAGATTTTAACTAATAAACTGTACTAATTGGCCTGACCAAAAATTCTAGAAACAAATCTGTAGATGGATATATGAGTCTAGTTTCAGAGAAAATTCACGGAATCAGTTTTTGAGTTTTGGAACTCGATATATGATTTTTAAGGTGACAATGGACGCAGCTTAGCCACTTTTGTCCGAAATTTTAAAATGAACTGTAAATAAATGAATTAAGTTCGTTAACACCTCGTGTTCGACTCCCAACAACGGTCTCGGGTCTTGGGCGTTACAATTTTATTGGTATCGAGCTATGGTTTAGTCGATTCTAGGACTACCGAAATACGTTCGGGTCTAGCTATACATGCCATTATGTGTCTATTTGATAGTGTGGTGATTTCTGACAGTTAAAAATGTGTTTGTTTATAGTAATGGATCCCGATCCCAACCGAACGGTAGCTGATGATCTTGAGAGTGTAGCGCCTGCTCCTGCACAAGGGACAGCGCCGGTGGACTCTCAACCTATTGCTAGTAATCAGAATGACGAAGCTAGACAGGCTTTTTATAGCGTAATGAATGATTGGTTCAACCAATACATTCGAACTAATACGGCTGTTCCACAACCCCCATTTTCGACTAATACAACCCCAAGACCTCACGATACCTCCGTAATCGACGAGATAAGGTTAAATAAGCCCCAGTTGATAGAATCCGAAAACACGGGCTATGAATTTAAAGCTACAGACAGCGACGATGCCGAGCAAGCTGAATTTTGGTTGGACAATACTATTCGGGTACTTGATGAACTATCTTGCACACCCGATGAATGCCTAAAGTGTACGATCTCCTTGCTACGTGATTCTACCTACTATTGGTGGAATACGTTGATTTCTGTTGTGCCCAGAGAGCAAGTAACTTGGGAGTTTTTCCAAATCGAGTTTCGAAAAAAGTATATCAGCCAGAGATTCATTGATCAAAAACGAAAAGAATTTCTTGAACTTAAACAAGGTTCCATGTCGGTTACTGATTATGAACGAAAGTTTGTAAGGCTTAGCCGGTACGCGCAAGAATGCATTTCTTCAGAAGATGTGATGTGTAAATGTTTCGAAGATGGACTGAACAATGATATAAAGCTGTATGTTGGCATTTTAGAAATCAGAGAATTTGTGGTACTTGTCGAGTGAGCTTGCAAAGCCGAAGAGTTTAGTAAGGAGAAAAGAAAAGCTGATATGGGAGCAAAGGAGTTTCGTAAGAGATCTTCGGGAAAGCCCTTTCAACAGTCATCGAAGAAATTTAGAGATGATTTAGGCCGACCTAGAGACACGTCGGGCTTTTCTAGACGATACCGTGATCGACCCCCTGTGAGTACACAAGTTACTTCAGTCGCCAGTGTTGGAAATGATTGTCGAGGTAGAATAGAGTGCCAGTATTGTGGTAAATGGCATTCGGGGAGTTGTAGATTCCATGACCGCTCCTGTTACAAGTGCGGATCAGTTGACCACTTTATTAAAGATTGCCCGAGATTGTCTGAACAGAATGTAAATCAGAGTGGGAAATCGGGTGCTACTACTGCTCGAGGTAGACCATCTAAAAATGCGGGGATTGCTAATGGAGGTCAGAGAGGATCTAGAGATGTTACCACCAGATCTGAGGCTCGTGCTCCTACTAGAGCTTATGCTATACGTGCACGCGAGGATGCTTCTTCGCCTGATGTTATTACCGGTACATTCACTCTCTTTGATACTAATGTGATTGCATTGATTGACCCTGGTTCTACTCATTCTTATATATGTGAGACTTTAGCATCCAAAGAAGACTTTACCGTTGAGTCTCATGAGTTCGTTATTAGAGTGTCGAATCCTTGTGTCATTGTGTGCTTGTTGATAAGGTGTGTAAGAAATGTCCCTAGTAATTGAGGTTCTGCTTTCCTACCGATTTGATGCTTTTACCGTTTGATGAATTTGATGTTCTTCTCGGTTTGGATTGGTTGACCGTACATGATGCAGTTGTGAATTACAAAAGTAAGACTATTGATTTGAGGAGTGCAAATAATAAGATAATCCGAGTTGAGTCTACTGTTTTGAATGGATTGCCAACAATAATATCCTCGATGTTAGCTCAAAAATATGTGAGAAAGGGGTGTGAAGCGTACCTTACATACGTGCTTGATAATAAAGAGTCAGAAAAGAAACTTGAATCGGTACCAGTGGTTTGTGAATACCCGGATGTTTTTCCCGAAGAATTACCGGGTTTACCACCTGTTCGGGAGGTAGAGTTTGGTATTGAGCTCGTACCTGGGACTACACTGATTTCGATAGTTCCGTATCGTATGGCACCAACGAAATTAAAGGAATTGAAAGCTCAGTTGCAAGAGTTGACGGATAGAGGTTTCGCTCGACCGAGTTTCTCACCTTGGGGTGCACTAGTATTGTTTGTGAAAAAGAAGAACGGAACCATGAGGTTGTGCATCGACTATCGTCACCGAATAAAGTGACAATAAAGAATAAATATCCGCTATCACAGTATTGATGATTTGTTTGATCAACTAAAGGGAGCCTCGGTGTTTTCAAAGATAGATTTGAGATCGGGCTATTATCGATTCTGAATTCGAGATTCAGATATACCCAAACCGCTTTAAGCGAGATACGGTCACTACGAGTTCTTAGTGATGCCGTTTGGGCTCACTAATGCCCTGCGGTATTTATGGATTTGATGAATCGGATGTTCAGACCTTTTTGGATCGGTTTGTAGTTGTGTTTATCGATGATATTTTGGTCTATTCGAGAAATGAAACCGATCATCTTGAACACCGGGATTAGTGTTTGCAGATTTTACGGATAAGCGCTTATATGCTAAGTTCAGAAGTGTGAGTTCGGTTAAGAGAGGTGAGCTTCTTGGGTCATGTGGTATCTCAGACGGGTATTCGAGTTGATCCGAACAAAATTTCAGCCATACTTAACTGGAAGCCCCAGAAATATTAATGAGGTTCGAGCTTTTGAGCCTTGCTTGGTTACTACAGACGGTTTGTAAAGGGTTTCTCGATGATAGCCACACCAATGACGAAACTACTTCAAAAAGATGTTAAGTTTGAATGGACAGAAAAATGTCAAAAAAGTTTCGATCAACTAAAAGCTTATTTGACTGAAGCTCCAGTACTAGTGCAGCCTGAATCAGGCAAAGAATTTGTCATTTACAGTGATGCATCCTTACTTGGGTTGGGTTGTGTATTGATGCAAGAAGGTCGAGTTGTAGCTTATGCGTCAAGGCAATTGAAGCCACATGAGAAAAATTATCCAACCCATGATCTCGAATTAGCTGCCATCGTGTTCGCTTTGAAAATATGGCGACATTACTTATTTGGTGAGAAGTGCCATGTATTTTCGGATCACAAAAGTCTCAAATATTTGATGACTCAAAGAGATTTGAATCTGCGACAAAGACGTTGGCTTGAGTTGTTAAAAGATTATGAACTTGTCATTGACTATCACCCGGGAAAGGCAATATGGTTGCGGATGCTTTAAGTCGTAAATCACTGTTTGCTTTACGAGCGATGAATGTACACTTGTCTGTTCTATCCGATAATGTGTTAGTAGTAGAATTAAAGGCTAAACCATTATTGATTCATCAAATTCGTGAAGCTCGGAAAGTCGATGATGAATTAGTTGCAAAACGGGCTGAATGTGTTTCGAATAAGGAATCAGAGTTTCAAATTGATGATGACGATTGTTTGAGGTTCAGAAGTCGTTTGTGTGTTCCGAGAAATTCAGAACTTATTTCGATGATTCTGAATGAAGCTCATTGTAGCCGAATGTCAATTCACCCGGGGAGCACGAAAATGTACAACGATCTGAGACGTCAGTTTTGGTGGCATGGTATGAAACGAGACATTTCCAATTTTGTTTCGAAGTGTTTAATATGTCAACAAGTGAAAGTGGAACATCAAGTGCCTACAGGTTTACTTCAGCCGATCATGATACCTGAATGGAAATGGGATCGAGTCACGATGGATTTTGTATCTGGGTTGCCATTGTCGGCAACTAAGAAAGATGCGATTTGGGTTGTTGTTGATAGACTGACTAAGTCGGCTCATTTAGTTCCCGTACGTATGGATTACTCATTGGATAAACTAGCTGAATTGTATGTTTCTCAGATTGTAAAACTACATGGGGTACCTATTTCTATTGTGTCGGATAGAGATCCGAGATTCACCTCGCGATTTTGGAAGAAATTGCAAGAAGCTTTGGGTACCAAGTTGCATTTTAGCACCGCTTTTCATCCCAGACCGATGGTCAATTCGAGCGGATAATTCAGATACTCGAGGATATGTTGAGATGTTGCATCCTTGAGTTTCGTGGTTCATGGGAGCGGTATTTACCTTTGATTGAATTCGCTTACAACAATAGTTTTCAATCAAGTATTAAGATGGCGCCTTACGAGGCTTTGTACGGTCGTAAATGCCGTACACCATTGTTTTGGACCGAGCTCGGTGAAAGAAAAATTTTCGGAGTTGATTTAATTAAAGATGCTTGAAGCGAAAGTAAAAATAATTCGTGAAAGTCCAAGGCGAGATCAAATCGCCGTAAGTCGTGACGCGATTTAAAACGAAGAGATATTGAGTATCGTGGGAGACAAAGTGTTTCTTAAAGTTTCACCTTGGAAAAAGATACTCAGATTTGGCCGTAAGGGCAAGCTGAGTCCGAGGTTCATAGGGCCATATGAAATATCCGAACGAGTTGGCCCAGTGGCATATATATTGATTTTACCCCCTAACCTCGAGAAGATTCACAACATTTTTCATGTCTCAATGCTTCGACGTTACAGATCTGATCCTTCGCACATAATAAATCCCTCCGAGGTTGAAATTCAAGCCGATATGAGTTATGAAGAAGAACCGATTCACATCCTAGCTCGTGAAGTGAAAGAGTTGCGAAACAAGAGGGTTCCGTTAGTAAAGGTGTTATGGCTCAAACACGGGATCGAAGAAGCTACTTGGGAAATCGAGAACTCTATGAAAGAACGATACCCAAACCTATTTACCTGGTAAGATTTTGGGGACAAAATTTCTTAAGTGGGGAGAGTTGTGACACCCTAAATTGGCCCTAGTCAGAAAGTGGTTTTGGGACCGCTAAACCGAGTCACCGAAGTATTTGAATGTAACACCCCGTGCACTCCGAGTCCGCTATCGAATCGAACACAAGGTGCACAGACTTAACTTAATTGTTTTCACATCCATAAAAAATTTCCAGACTAGCAGATTCTCGCGTCACTGCCTTTAAAAATCATATCTTGAGTTTTAAAGCTCGAAAATTAGTTTCGTAATTTTTCCCTAAAACTAGACTCATATTTCCATCAACATATTTTTTCTAGAATTTTTGATCGGGCCAATTAGTACAGTTTATTAGTTAAAGTCTCCCCTAATCCAGGGTTAGACTACACTGAACTTCACGCATTATGAATTGAATATCTCCCTGTACAGGGCTTCAATACTAATTCCGTTTGTTTCTATAGAAACTAGACTCATAGAGGAATCTATACATATATGGCATGACTCCTAATTATCTCTGGTTAATTTATAATTAATTTCCAAAGTCGGAACAGGGGATCCAAAAACCGTTCTAGCCCTGTTTCACGAGAACTTTAATATCTCTTAACATATAACTCATATGACCTTTTCGTTTCTTCCATATGAAAGTAGATTCATCAAGGTTCATTTACATAATTTATTCACTATTTAATTCCATTCCTACAATGTTTAGTGATTTTCAAATCCACACCACTTCTGCTGTCAAGATCTGCTTTCAAGGTAAACCTTACCTATTTCGTGGTTTCCATGGACCAACTAGAGTTTTGTCATACATAGGTCCACATATGATCATATTTAGCCATTCCAAGGGCTGATCATTGCCCAACACTTCCATTCCAGTCCATAGTCACATCATGAAACCATATATATATACATAAACACAAATGGTCTAATGCCATACTCCACTTTTATGAGCCATTTTCGCATGGTCAGTACACACATACATCACAAAACGTGCTTGAAAAACAGCAAAGGGTAGTCCTATACATGCCATATCCAGAGTTCAACTAAAAGAGTACCAAAGGGCTTTGATAGTGTGGATGACTTCGACTTGATGATCCCGAATCCGATAGCTAACGAACAAAATCTAGAAAACAAAGAGCCAAAGCAACGGGTAAGCATTTTATTGCTTAGTAAGTTTCAAGTAATGAAATCAGCTTTGACTAAAGTATTACGCTCACATAGCTAAATGAATCACTTTATTAATACACATTCTCATAATCATACTTACTTCACACTTCATCAACATATATATACACAAGGTATCAACCTATCTAAGAGCCGAAAGTTCGTTAGTCGATTGAACGAACACTATTTCAAACGAATCGACTTTTCCGATGCACATGTGAACATACCTTATCGTATGGGTTTTTCGAGCGATTAACCGAAATTATTACAGCACCAAAACGCTCACCTTCAAACCGAAGTTTCTTCGAATTTAGCGGATATAACCACAAGCACAATTGCCTTGGTCTTAACCCGGATTTGGTAACTTGCACAAATGCCTTCGGGTCTTAGCCCGGATATAACAACTCGCACGAATGCCTTCGGGTCTTAGCCCGGATATAACAACTCGCACGAATGCCTTCGGGTCTTAGCCCGGATATAATCACTAGCATAAATGCCTTCGGGACTTATCCCGGGTATCATTCAAATGCTCATGTACACATATATCAATAATCACGACACATCCATATTTCATTTTCGTTACTAAGGCTCAAACACAAAACATTTATCAAACCTTTCCAATTTCGGCTCAATAGCCACACACAAAGGCATGATTTTGATTTGTTTATTACATAATCTAATTAGATCGTAATCTAAGTTCCATTACTCAAACTTACCTCGGATGTTGTCGAATGATTCCGATGGCTATTCGACCACTTTTTCCTTCCCTTTATCGGATTTAGCTCCCTTTGCTCTTGAGCTTAATTTAACAAATAAATTGATTTAATCATTTGAGCATCGAAAGAGGAATTCAAGGTACTTAGCCCACATATTTTCATTAGACATTAAAGTCACATATGTACGAAATCATGAATCAAACTCAACACATTAGTTAGTACTCTCCTTAGTCAATTTTCCAAGCCAAGAATAGGCATCAATATGCTTGCCTCTAACCGAATGCATGCACACCAATCCCCTCATGTGGCGAATATGCATGTCCATGTTGAGGCCAATTATACACTTAATATCACACATGAACGGCATACATTTTACTAACTAATGCATTCCATATTGTAACTCAATACACATCTATCATTTCCTTCATAACCAAACATCATCATAAGAAAATATATACCTTGAGATAGTATATATGTCATACCAATACATCATGTGCAAACATATATACATGTAGTGCAAGGGCCAATCTCAAGTTGATTATAACCAAATATAAACATATATCCAAAGCTCAAATCTTACCTACCATGCAATATGCATAAATTATGCTTATGGATATACCATGGCCGAATACACCACAACACCATACCGCTTTCAATTTCGGTCATGGTTAAACAAAGAACTTAACGTCTCACTCAAAAATGCTAAAAGAAAATCCAAGAGTCCTCAACCCACCATCACATATATCATCAACAAGCCTCATATTTAGCATGCAATGGCATTAACACAACATCCACCTTGGCGAATATCATCCCCATGACATAGCAAAGATTTGAACCATGGGCTAATAAGAACATCAAGCTAGCAACTAAAAACATGCATGAATCTCATGGCACAACCTCAAACATACCTTAATCTAGACACAAGTATGGCCAAACCTCCTCCTAATCCTCTTCCAAACCAAGCATGAAGCAAGAACCCTTTCCTTCTTCCTTAAAATTTCAGCTCAAAGAAATGAAAAAAGATGAACAACAAATTTTTTCTTCTTTTCTTCAACTCACGGCAAAGGGGGGAAACATTCACCATTCTCTTTTTTTCTTCCTTTCATTATTCAATTCCCATGCTCATTATTTTATTTATTCCAACATAAACCACTTACAAAACATGTTTCATGACATGTTTTGCCCATCCCCTTTTCATGGCCGCCACTAGTTCTTAAATGGGGAAATTTGACATGCAAACCCTCATTTTTGCATGCATGATCAACTAGTCATCACACATTTCCCATCATACTTTCAAAGTTTACTACTAGGTCCTTTCTAGTGAAACTCACATTTATATCTCTAAATCAAAACATCAAAATGTCACACATGAGTTAACACATTATAGGCATCAAAATAAATTTTAAATTATTTTTATGCCTCGGTTTTGTGGTCCCTAAACCACATTCCGACTAGGGTCGTTTTAAGGCTGTCACATTGAATATGATATTTATTGTCTAAAATATGTGAATATGAATTTGTGAAAGTTTTAAGCTTCGATTTAGTCGATTGCATGTGAATTTAATTAATAGGACTTATGTGTGACACTTTTAAAAGGTGATAGGTTAATCTATAAGGACCTATTAATGCATGTTATAAAAATGATGGGTTTGCATGTCAAATTTCCATTTACAATAAGTAGTGGCCGGCCATGGTATGGGTCATTGATGATAATATGTATTTTCTATTAGCATTATTAGTTTACAAAATAAAATAAGGAATTAAGAATAATAAAACATGTGGTAAATGGAAGGAGAAACCAAAGTTTTCATCTTTGCTCCTCATTGCCGTGACTAGGAGAGAACAAGCTTGGAAAAATTCAGCTATGGTGGTTAGCTAAATCAAGGTAAGTTCAAGGATGATTCTTGGATTTCTAGCATTTTTTTTTTGAGTTAGTCATTAAGCTCATTGCTTAGCCCATGTCCAAATTTTGAATCTTGTTGGTAACATGAGTAATCGGTTAAGAGAAAATGTTCAAGAAATGGTTGTTGTTCATGTTATTTGGATGAAAAGAAAAATTGGTAGTTAGGTGAAGTAGAGTCTAACAAATGAGCACATATGTGCATTAGTTGCTAGATGGAGAAAAATCGGCTAGCAAGTTGAGTACTAAGGCGAATATGATTTTGGATATTATTGGGCAATGTATGTGTTTTGAATTGATGGAATGGAGAGGATGCTTTAATTGTGTTATGAACAATTATATGTTAAATTAAGGTTTGCTAAGCTAGCTATTAAGGTGAAGTGCAAATGTTAGTATTTGATTGCTAGTGTATATATGTGTAATAGCCGAAATGAAGATGCTTGATGTCATGAATAAATGTTTTTTATATGTTTGGGAATTGAGTAAAAAATTTATGTTTAATCACTTGAGGATTCGGCATTGTTTAAGATAATTTACTTAAAATGTGATTTTGAATGTTATGAGTATTGGGATGTAAGTATATGTGTGTGCCTGGTCATAGGAGTTTGCTATGAAATTTTGTTTGGTTGAGTGATGAATGGCCGAATGAACTATAGGCTAGGGTGGATAAATTTTTGTACATAAGTAGTGTGTGTGACTATTGGTTAATGAATATTCGACATAATGGGGTTTATGAGTAAATGGCATAATATATATATATATGTGAATATGTGGTAGTGCATAAAACAAGAAATCGATTAAATTGGGATGGTCACACATAGGTATATTCGGCTTGTAGTTTATAAATGTGATATGAGTATTTTGTTTGTAAATGAGTAGTAAATATGTTAAGAATGGTTCTAAAATGTATATGGATGCCATGTGATTGTGTTTGATTGGGAAGTAAATTGTTTGATTTAGCTCAAGAGCTTAGAGGATCAAAGTTGGATAAGGGAAAGGAAAAAGTGATCGAATAGTCGCTGAAATCGTTTGACAACATCCGAGGTAAGTTTTCGAGTAATGAAACTTAGTTTATGATTTGATTAAGTCATGACATATAAGCATAACAAATAAACGGTGATATAATGATTCTACTTGAATTGTATATTGAGGTGATTAGTTTATACCTATGACGGGTAGCTGAATGTGTATAGAGATCATGTTATAAACCAAATCAAAATCATGCTCTTTGTATGTGGCTATTGAGCCGAAAATGGTAATGGTTGATAAGCGTCTTGTATTTGAATTCTAGTTATGATAATGAAATATGGATGTGTCATGATTTATTGGTATATGTGCTTGATTATTCGGATGATATCCGGGCTAAGTCCCGAAGGCATTTGTGCAAGTTACTATATCCGGCTAAGTCCCAAGGCATTTGTGCGAGTAGTTGCTATACCCGGGCTAAGTCCCAAAGGCATTTGTGCTAGTGACTATATCCAGGCTAAGTCCCGAAGGCATTCATGCTAGTGACTATATCCAGGCTAAGACCCAAAGGCATTTGTGCGAGTTGCTATATCCGGCTAAATCCCGAAGATACTTGGGTTTGGAAGCGAGCGATCTTGCTGTAATAATTTCAATTAATACGCTCATAAAATACAAACGATAAGGTATGTTTCGTATATGCATCGGAAAGGTTGATTCCTTTCAAATAGTACTCGCTCAATTGATTAACGAGCTTCCGGCCTCTAGTTAGGTTTGATACCCTGTGTATGAATATATTGGTTGAAGCGTGAAGAAATTATGATTTTGAGAATGTGCATATATGAAATTATTCATTTAGTCATATGAACGCTATACTTTAGTCGTAAATAATTTACATTACTCAAAACTTACTAAGCATTAAATGCTTATTCCGCTTTCTTTAATTCTCTGCTTTATAGATTTTTGTTCGTCACCATCGGACTCGGGATTGTCGAAGTCAAGTCGTCCACACTATCTAAGCCCTTTTGGTACTCTTTTAGTTAAACGTTGATAATGGCATGTATAGGACTAACCTTTGTTGTTAATCAAGTACCTTTGGTAATGTGTATATATTCGGATAGCCATGCGAAAATGGCTTAAATATTTTGAGCATAGTATTAAAATCAATTTGTATATATATGGTTATTGAGAGGTGTGGAAATGCTTGGCAATGATTAGCCATTGGAATGGTTAATCACGATCATATTTGGTGCTATGTATGTCAAATGGCTAGTTGAATCATGGAAACTATGAAATAGGCGAAATTTACCTTAAAATAGATGCTGACAGCAGCAGTGATGTGAGTTTTAAAATTCACTAAAAATATTAGGAATGTAATTAAATAATGAATAAATTATTTAATCGAACCTTGATGAGTCTATTTTCATATGGAAGAAGCGAAACAACCATATGAGCCGTATTTTATGAGATTTTTAAGTTTTCGTGAAATAGGGCCAGAACGGTTACTGGATCCCCTGTTCTGAATTTGGAAATTTACCATAAATTAACCAGAAATAATTAGAAGTCATGCTTTATATGTACAGATTCCTTTTTGAGTCTAGTTTCATTAGATATAAACGGCATATGTATTGAAGCCCTGTACAGGGAGATATCTAAGTCGTAATGCATGAAGGTTAGAGTAGTCGAACCCTGAAACAGGGGAGACTTTAACTAATAAAATGTACTAATTGGCCTGACAAAAAATTCTATAAAAAAATCTGTAGATGGATATATGAGTCTAGTTTTAGGGAAAATTCACGGAATCCAGTTTCGAATTTTGGAACTCAAGATATGATTTTAAGGTGACAGTGACGCAGTTAGCCAGCTTGTCTGGAAATTTTAAAATGAACTGTGTAAATAAATGAATTAAGTTCGTTAACACCTCGTGTTCGACTCTGGCAACGGTCTCGAGTACGGGGCGTTACACGGGCCATAGACACGAGCGTGTGTCAGGCCGTGTGAAAACCCCTGTAGGTTCGAATTTGGAATTTAATTCACAGCGGTATGGGACACGGGCGTGTCCCTAGATGCTTAGGCCGTGTGTGTCACACGGACCATCAGCACGGCCATGTTATAAGGACCACACGGGCATGTTGCCTTTTCACACTGACGTGTGCCTTATTTCAACAGTCATTTTTTTTATTAAATTGGTTTAAGGACCTGAGTTGGTTCCGAATGGTTTTCAATGAAAGTTTGAGGCCTCGTAGGTCTACAGTAAGGAGTTTAAACAAAGTTCAGAAAAGTTTTAAATTTGATCAAGTCTTGGTGATTCAGAAATGTTTGATTGCAGATGTTTAAGTTGAGTAACACCTCGTATTCCGTCTCGGTGTAGGACACGGGTGTGGGGTGTTACACGAGAGTTAAGGCTAATTCACCAGACAGATAAATGAAACTAAGATCAGACAGTTCTTTTTTAGTTAATTCTTTCATTCAACAAAATTTTCAACAATGAACTTTCAATTCCTTTTATTATCCATATAATATTTATTGTTCATAGTATTTATAATATTCTACATTTAATAGTATAAGTTATTACTAACATTTCATATTTATAGTAAAGTTATTTAAAATCGACTTTGTTTTAAATAACATTTAATGATTAAAATTAAGAATAAAAGTTTCATAATTTAAACTTTATAGTTATCAAACATTGTAATTTTATTCAATACTTAAGTAGTATATCAAACAAATATTATTACTTAAATTTAGCACTTAATTTTTAATATTTAATTTTGTGATAAATACTAAAATTATACATGAACTTTAATATAATTTGCAATGCTATACACCAACTTTAATTTGATGCATTTGTATACACCATACTTTAATTTTGGTTTAATTTTCTCATTTCAATAATCTTATTATCTATGTGGCATAATTTTTCATTAAGTAATATCTAAATAGTTGACATGACATTTGATTAGAATAGAAAACATGCTTGGAAAAATGGTTTCTTATTTCCCCCAGGAAATCTTTTTTTTTTCCAAATCTAGGTGAAAATAATTTAAATTTGTTTGTTTGTTTTTTTAACATAATAAAATGCCATGTCAACAATTTACATTTGATTTAATGGGAAATTGTGCCACATAGATAACTGGTTTGTGAAGTGAGAAAATTAAACCAAGATTAATTTTTGATGTATACCATGCACCATATTAGTTTTCATCTCCATAATATTTTGATACTTAACGTTTCAACACTTAATTTTTCATACCAAATTAGTATACAAATGTACCAAATGAGAAAATTAACCAAAATTGAACATTGCAAATTGAATCAAAGTTAATGCATAATTTTGATATTCCTCCCCTTAGTTTTTCAATTTTTAACTTTTCAATTTATCAAATAGGGCATTTGCCTCTTGTTGCACTTTTTAAAATTATGAAAATTGAATTAGATTTTTTTAATAAAAAAAGACTAAATAGTGTCAAATAATATATTGCATATACATTCTAGTTACTTTTTTTTTAATATGTAGCAAGAATATGTTCTCAAATATGTATATGAAACCTAATTCTTCTAAATACCTTTCAGGATTTCTCTTAAGAATCATCTAAATTGTTTTTACAGACATATTTGACTTGATATAACAGCACATTGGCTACCATGAGTATTGAGTCTAGTCCTTAGTTACACATTGAGCTAGACACTATGATTGTCAAAGTTATGCTATCTTAAGTTGCTCAATCTCCTTTCTTTCTACAATAAATTTTGTAAAATCGAAAATCATATTTCATTAAAAAATTATCTCGAAATCCTTTAAAACCTACAAAGTGTAAACTATTCCAATTACTTACAAGTTATTTTATCATGTAAATGTTTTTTCCTTATAACTCACGAAGTGGTGTTATGAAAGTTTCCTATATTTCCACTAACACTCTTAATTCACGTGATTAAGTGCATTTAATAGGTTTTGAGTCTAAACATCTACACTAGTCTAGTTTCGTTCTAACTAAGTTTCAACTAAATTCCAACATAACTAATTAAGTCTCAACTAAACATCTGGGGTACGTAGATACTTAATAGAAGAGTCCATCAAACCCTAGTGTTCGCCAAAACTAGGGATTCACCAAATGACGAATCACTCAGAATACTTTACTTAGATATAAAAAGTACTTTACTTACTCATCTCTATCTTAAATTTTACGATCTATACGTCAAATAGTAACAAAATACTAAGACTTCGTCAAGTGAGCTATTACATAATGTTATGTTATTATTATTGTTAAAGATTTTGAATATGTTATATGCATGTTATAAGGAAGTTATGTTATTATTATTGCTTGCCAATGTAGTAAGTTGGTTTTAATTTTATGGGATTCTCTGTTATTAAGGATTGTTGAAGTTGTTAGTATTGCTTGTAATGTTCAAAATTTAATATTTGATTGCCTCAATTTTGAAATAGTGAATCGTTTGATGACCCAAATCCATTTGAATGTTTATTTTATTTCGACTGAGGATGAAGTTGTATTTCAATCCAGAGTTCTTTTGACATTTTAGAATGATGTTACCTTAGAAAACATGAAAAATAGGATTCTTAGGAAAGTTCAAGCTAAACCTAGTAAGTAGATATCCAATGTGAAGTATAGATTTCTAATGTATAATAGAAAGGGTATAAATACTGTGCAGTAGATCTTAGTGACGATGAAGATATTGAGATTTGGTCACCAGTGAAGTGGCAATGTTATAGTGGAGTTGTTAGTGTAGATCCAATATATTCTTGATATTGGTCATAAGATTTCTGTAACACCATATATCCGAACCGAATTATTGAATCCTAATATCGCATATTACAAAACTTAAATACTTAACAAAAAATTTTATGATAGGCATAAAGCCATTCTAAAACATACTTCTTATTCTTTTATTTACTGTTTTTAAAACAAAAATTAATGAAAGAGAATGTTTAATAATTACATTAGATTTTCAAAAGCAACATATGACGTTACAAACATAACACTTTGTTAAAGACAAACTTCTCACGACATAGAGTACCAAGTGCCATATTCCTATTGTGTCCCCCTGTTTGCATAATATCACAACTCGAACTGCCACCCTGGTGCATTCTTGGCTTGGTCCCTCTTAGTGTACCAACTCCTTAATTAGAACCTGCATCACAAACAAATGCTTGTAAGTTCAAACGAACTTAGTAAATTTTAATCCAGGTTATGTTTGAACCTTTATTGTTGAATTTCTCAACTTAAAGATTTTGGATTTCTTTTCAGTCTTTGGCAGTTATTTTTCTAATGTCGGGTACATACATATACGCCAACTTCCATACTTGACCACTATATATACAATTCACTCATTAAGTAGATTATAAATTTCACCACTCAATACAGATCTCATTTTATTTTCAAAAACAGATGCATTCCTTAGAAGGATATTCATATAGAATCTACTTTCGACGGATTCTCACACAAGCAGATATTGAACACTTCACCTAGGATGGTGTACTCCTCGATATTATTCTTGGTGGATACTTATACTAATTGATCTTTTAAGGTGAACTTTATATGGATCCTACCTTCGGCAGATTCTCATACTAAACTTGGTAGCTATCAAGATACCAGGTAGATCATATATTAAATCAACCAGGACCACCACTTATTCTAATGGATGAAACATTTTAAGTAATCCTAGGGAATTCCAGAAAACCATGTTACATATCCTGAGAACTTCCAGGTTTAGTGAACAAATTAGACTCCAGAAAACTTCTATACATCGCATGATAACACTCAAATTTGGTGGACACCAAAAAACTTAAATAACTTCCATACACAGCGTAGAAAAACTCCGGTTTTGCAGGTACTTAGACCACATATAATGACAAATCCGCCAAGTTCTCTTTACTAAAGAGCTATTACGCTGGATTCACTGCTTAGAAGCACTGTTGAGAAATCTTTCAGGAAAAACCCCTAGGAAATACACCTAAGGCAAATTCAAATTTTGCGACAAGGCTATCCAAACAAAGATATCTTCAAACTTACCCAGATCTTTGCTATAGAGCCAGCTAGCAGAGAAGTCCCAAAGCTTACTCAAATCTTGCCACAAAGGTGGTTAACCGAATTTCCCCTTTAGGGCGTTACAGTAACGACAGAATGTGCAAGTGTACAAAATCGTAGCAAGTAATAAAGTGAGAAGTAATGTCGAGTTATAGGACCCACGGGTACTTTGAAAGAGAATATTTATGCAATGCAAATTTAAACAATTTGGTGATGAAAATTATGTTGAATTGAAGTGGTGATATGAAAACTAAAAAAATTAACTAAGTGCTACCTAAGAAAATAAAAAGTAAAATTCCAAAGCATAATTTCTAAAAATGATTTTAATCAATATGACATAAATGTTTAATTTTATTCTTTAACTTAGAATTATTAAAATTGTGTTTATGTTATTATGAATAATTTTACGGCAACTCAGTAACTTGCTAACTAAAGCACACACTTACCTACTAGAACTCACTAATCTCTTAACCATATCTCTATGTCAATTTAAATGCTTAATAGAATTTTAATAAGCAAGTAAAAGATTAAGTGAGGTAACAATATATCTCTATATTGAAACAATTTAATCACAATAATCTTGCAAGTTATGCAAGGCTAATGTCTTATTTAGTATCATCACTAATTTAACCCTCAGCTACCTTAGAAGTTTAAACATGCACCAATTAAATATTGTGTCCATTAATTACAATTTCAATCCTTGTAAAAAATTAATTCAATTGTTACATTACAATTAAAATGCAAGCATAACACAAGCATGGTTTTATTTAATTGAACAATTTACTAAGACCTAATAACAACACAAGCACATTTTTAATAATCCTAAGTGGACAAAATACAATTAATCTAACACGGATGGAATTTAATTCATTTTAATTAATTGAAGAACAACAAAAAAAATTTTCATGATCATGATCAAAACTAAACTAAAAAAATATTAAGAGAAGGGAACTAGAAAATTAAATCTCGGTGGTCTTCTGAAGCCAGACTAGTGTGCTTCTCTCTTCTCTGCTCGTCCTGTTAATCCAAGGCCTTCACGAACACTTGATTGCTACTACTCCAAGAGACGTACAAGCTCTTTTTCAAGAAGGAAAATCGAAAAAGGAAGGAAGAAATTTGGAAAGCAACTAGAAGGGAAAAAGAGAGAAAATGTGTGTGCGAGAGATGTCTGGAGTGATGGATAAGAAATGAGGAGGTGAAGGGGGATTTTTATAGGTGGAGATGACTGCTAAAAATATCTAAAAATATTATCCTTTCCCTCTTCCCTTGGCCGGTGATGCATGGTAGGAGGGATGGTTTGATTTGAATTTACTATTTTTAGCTTGTGGCTAAAAACAACAAGCTTAAAAAGGGAAGCGGTTTGAACGACATTAAGGAAAAGTTCAAGGGCTGATTTGTAATTATAAAAATAAGAAAAATTAACCTAATTGGGTCAGCTACATGGGACAACTTGGGCTTCCAATTTTCTTGGTGGATTAGTCCTCTTCATTTAGCACAATTGGACCTTTTTTTCTTCATCAGGCTTGTAATTAATTTTAACCCAATTTGTGTTGGATCAAAATTAATTATAAAATGTGTTAAATAATTATTATTATTATTGGAAAATCCATGGCTGGGAAAGTAATTAGCCAAACTCTTGGGTCACTTGATAGAAAAATTGCCTCAACGGTCTAATCTTCCCAAGGTGATTGCCGAGCTAATTTTTCACCCTTTGTGGAAAGCTGTCGAAAATAAATCAACTTTATGTAAATTTATTATAAAAATAAGTAAAATTCAATAAGTTCATAATTTGAGTGATAATTAATTATTTTATAATTAAAATATGAATTTTAACAAAAATTACTAAGAAACTTGTGACAGCCCAAAATTGACCCTAGTCGGAATGTGGTTTCGGGACCACAAAACCGAGGCATAAAAATAATTTAAAATTTATTTTGATGCCTATAATATGTGTGTGCTCATGTGTGACATTTTTTGGTGATTGATTTAGTGTTATTAAGGTGAATTTCACTAGAAAGGACTTAGTAGTGAACTTTGAAAGTACGATAGGGAATTGTGTGATGACTAATTAAAGCATGCATGCAAAACAACGGACTTGCATGTCAAATTCCCCTTTTTATAGGTGGTGGCCGGCCATGGCAAGGAATTATGGGCAAAGAAAACATGTTATGACATGTTTTGTTAATGCATGATGTATTAAGTGATAAAATAATTAGATGTGGGAAGAGAAATAAAAAAAATGTGTGAGAGTGTAGCAATCCCCCATTGCCGTGCAAGTGAAAGAAAAACAAAAAAAAAATTGTTCATCCTTGTTCTCTCCTTCTTTTGGCCGAAAATTCTAAGAGGAAGAAGAGATTTTTGCTTCATTTTCTTTGTTTAGAAGAGATCTAGAAGGAGATTTGGCTAAACTTGCATCAAGAGTAAGGTATGTATGAGGTTGTGTTATGAGTTTCATGCATGTTTTAGTTGCTAACTTGATGTTCATGTTAGCCATGGTTCAAATCCTTGTTATGCCATGGGAATGGTATTTGGCCAAAGTTGTTATTGTGTTAAAGCCATTGCATGCTAAATGTGAAGCTTGCTAATGATGCATGCAATGATGGATTGTCTACTCTTGAAATTTCTTTGTAGCCATCTTGAGTAAGACATTGAGTTTTCTTTTTGTTTAACCATGATTGAAGTTGAAAGGGGCATGATTGTGATGTATTCAGCCATGATGCATTCATGAGCATGGTTCATGCTTCTTGCATGTTAGTTAAAATTTGTGTTTTGGATGGCTATGGACACCTTGAAATTCGGCCTTGCACCTATATGTGTATATATGATTGCACATGATATTTTGATTATGAAGAAAGTGATAAATATGTTGTTTAAAGAAGAAATTTGTTGAAGAATGTTGTGAAATTTGCATGTACATTCGGCCTAGTACACATATGATGTGAAAATCTTGCAATTTATTGTTGATTTTGTGCTAGTATGACTAAGTATAATCGGCCACATGAGGGGAATTATTGTGCATGCATTCGGTTAGAGGCAAGCTTAATGATGCCTATTCTTGACTTAGGTAATCGGCTACCTTGTTGTGAGCTAAGGCCGAATGTGTGCGTAATTAAAGAAAATTGACTAAAGTGCTTAGTTATGTGATGTTGAGTCAATGATATGTGTATTCGCCAAGGCTAGCAAGCGAGACTTTAATGAATTGAATTTGTTTGAATTAGCTCAAGAGCTTAGAGGGCCACAATTGGATAAGGGGAAGGAAAAAGTGATCGATTAGCCGTCGAAGCCGTTCGACAACATCCGAGGTAAGTCCTCAAGAAATGACCCTACTCGAATTATGTGAAATGAAATATGGATGTGTAATGATTATTGATTTATGTGTGTATGAGTATTTGAATGATACTCGGGCTAAGTCCCGGCGATTATGCAAGTGATATGTTTGTGTTTGAGCCTTAGTAACGAAAATGAAACATGGATGTGTAATGATTATTGATGTATGTGTGTGCATGAGCAATTGAATGATATCCGGCTAAGTCCCAAGACATTTATGCTAGTAATTATATCCGGTTAAGACCAAGGCCATTGTGCTAGTGACCACATCCGGCTAAGACCAAGGCATTCGTGCAAGTTGTTAAATCCGGGCTAATACCAAAGGCATTTGTGCAAGTCGTTCTATCCGGGCTAAGACCAAGGCATTCGTGCATGTGGTTATATCCGGTTGTATTCCGAAGAAGCTTGGGCTGAAGGTGAGCGTTGGTTGCTGTAATAAATTTAATTAGTACGCTCGAAAAGGCCAAAGGATAAGGTATGTTTATATGTGCATTGGAAAAGTCGATATGTTTGAGTAACATTCGTGCAATCGACTAACGAATTTTCAGCTATTGAATTGGTTGATATCTTGTGAAAGTATACAATGATGAAGTGTGAAGTAAGTATGATTATTTGAATGTGTATTAATGAAATGATTCATTTGGCTATGTGAATGTAATGCTTTAGTTAAAGCTGATTTTATTGCTTGAGACTTACTAGGCATAAAAATGCTTACCCCGTTGCTTTGGCTCTCTGTTTTATAGATTTTGCTCGTTAGCGATCGGATTCGGGATCATTAAAGTCAAGTCATCTACACTATCAAAGCCTCCATTTTGGGTATAATTTTGGTTGAACTTTGAAATGGCATGTATAGGACTACCCTATTGTAGAAGGTCATGTACCTTTCGGTTTTATGTAAGCTTGGATAGCCATGCGAAAATGGCTTATATACGTTGTTAGTATGATTCTATAATCGTTTGTATGATGATCATTATGGGGTATGGAATGGTTTTGAAAAGATTAGCCATTGGAATGGTTAATCATGATCACACTTGTGCTATGTATGCAAAAAGGGCCAATTGAATCGTGGAAGTCATGAAATAGGTAAAGGTTACCTTGAAAACAGATGCTGGCAGCAGCAGTGGTGTGGTTTTGAAAAATCACCAAAATTTGTAGGAATGGTATTAAATAGTGAAAAAGTTATGTAAATGAACCTTGATGAGTCTAATTTCATATGGAAGAAACGAAACGGTCATAGGAGTTACTTGTTAAGAGATATTAAAGTTATTGTGAGACAGGGCCAGAACGGTTTCTGGATCCCCTGTCGCGACTTTAAAAATTTTCTATAAATTATACAGAAAGAATTAGAAGTCATGTCTTATATGTGAAGATTCTATTTTGAGTCTAGTTTCATTAGAAACAAACGGCATCAGTATTAAAGCCCTGTACAGAGAGATATTCAAGTTGTAACGTGCAAAGGTCAGAGCAGTCGATCCCTGTAACATGGGTGACTTTAACTAATAAACTGTACCAATTGGCCTGACCAAAAATTCTAGAAATAAATCCATGGAAGGATATATGAGTATAAATTCAGGAAAAATTTACGGAATCAGTTTCCGAGTTTTGAAACTCGAGATATAATTTTTAAGGCGACAGTGACGCAGTTTTCCAGCCTGTCTGGAAATGCCAAATTGGTCGGTGCTTTAAGAGGATTTAGCTCGTCAACCCCTCGCGTCCGACACCGGCGATGGTCTCGGGTTCGGGGTGTTACAAAACTGCATGAATTAGAGTTAAAAGGGGGCTGAAAAAGTCTATATATTTTTGTGTTTCCACACCCCCAAACATAATTCATTGCACATCTAGAGTAATGCACAAATTGTAAAAGAACTTTCTTGAATTCACATTTGAATTTTTTTTCAGAAATCATTTCTCCCCACAATTATGAGTTTAGTGCAATTATGCCCAAGAACAAATTTTGTGCTTGTGCAGCATAAGTGTACACATTGTTCTAATTAGTCTCAATTATTATCATCATAGAAAGAATAAACTAAATGCTTTCTCAATAAAGATATGCTAAATTCTTATCAATTAATTTTTATTTCCTTATTT
This sequence comes from Gossypium arboreum, assembly GCF_025698485.1. Lineage (NCBI taxonomy): Eukaryota > Viridiplantae > Streptophyta > Magnoliopsida > Malvales > Malvaceae > Gossypium > Gossypium arboreum. Next base: position 47,286,024 of record NC_069070.1, on the reverse strand, counting down.
AAGACTAAATTGCAATCACTAAGTTTAATTTATGTCTTCATATGTTGAACTTAGCAATGTCTCTCTACTAATATAGTTAGCATAGAAATCTAAATCAATCGGTATTTTAAATAGGTTATAACGTGGCTTGGCTAGGGGTAGGTAAAAGATAGCTAATTCTAAGCTAAAAAACCTAGACTCAGCTTGCATCATACCTTTGGAATAAATTCCTTCAAATTCACCAACTAATTTTGCATTAAGTATACATGCTCCTTGTACATCTATTTTTTCGAGTACATATGCTCTCTCTGTTTCCTTTCTTTTTTTTTAACATGAACATATTATTGTATGTACTAATTTTTTTTTGAGCATTTGATACTTCTTCTCAACTCCCCCAAACTTATTTGTAGAGAATATTCTGGATCGACTAAGTTTTGTGTTTGGGACAATTTAAAGATAATTATGAGAGAAGGGATGACTTATTATTACCGGGTTCAGAGAAAATTCAAGCCCTATAGTCTCAAAGTTAGGCTTCAAGGGATAAATATTCATTAGGATTAGCTTGAAAGACCCAATTGGTCCAAACAAAGTTTGTAACACCCCTTACCCGTATCCGTCACTAGGACAGGGTCTAAGGCATTATTGGAGTCAAACATAAACATTCATACAAAACCGAGCCAAAAAATATCGTCCGAATTAAAACCATTAATGCACAAGCATATTGTCCCTAACATGGGCCCACGAGGCCCAAAACATACGTTCGGGGTGGTTCGGGACTAAACCGTGAACTTTCAAGACTTTTACAACACTTAAAAAATTTTACTTGTTTTGGAGGGTCACACGCCCGTGTGGGTAGGCCGTGTGGTCACACATGCCCGTGTGGCTTGGGACACGCCTGTGTCCTCAGCCCGTGTAACTCTCTGTTTATGACACCATCAACAAAATAGGGACACACGCCCGTGTGCTTAGGCCGTGTGGCAAAATAAATTCCAAAAATCAAGTGCAGACTTCACACGGTCAGGGCACATGCCCATGTCGTGAGGCCGTGTCCTTCACACGGCTGAGACACACGGCCGTGTCTCTGCTCGTGTGTTTGCTACTGGGCATTCTGTTTACCTAATTAGGGTGTAGGGAACATACGGCCGGATTACACGCCCACATGCTCGTGTGTCTACTCGTGTGGATAACTTTGAGGCTATTTTCCAAGCCTTTTGTCACCCTCAATAACACATGTACACTTACACATCTCAATGACATCCTACATGGCATAAATGATCACTTACACATTCATAAACTGAGCTCATACATGTCAACTTCTTATCAGTTTATACTTGCTTAAAATTTCATATTTTATTTAGACCAAGCTTACCAAATCATATGCAATACGTGACATCAATTTACTTCCATTTCATACCTTCATGCCTTAGATGTTATTATGCCATTTACTCTCAATTTCAGCGTCAAACATCCATGATCATATCCACAATTCATCAATCCAAAATGATTTTAACCAAAAAATGAGTGACCTTAGCATATGCATGCATATATGAATAGGATTACATCTCCACAATTAATATGAGCCATGTCTCATGGCCATATATAAAATGAATCACCAAATCATTATAAGCCAACACACTTGGCCAAATTAATATGACACATAAACAAAAAGACCAAGTCCCTATACATGCCATACTCAAAATGTTGAGACTAACTATACCCAAATGTCCTATTAATAGTGTGATCAAGCCTCCAACGTCCTTTGGTCCTCGAGCTAGCTTGGTGACACTATAAGAAAATGGAAAAGAGAGGGAGTAAACGTAAAGCTTAGTAAGTTCACATGCAAATAAATAGCAACATAAGCATGAATATTATACAATTGACATAACATAATTTACATATATGTCATCATAATTTCATAGGCATAACTGACTCATTTTCAATCTTACCAAAAGTTCATCACATACCAAGCTCATTCATATGAGTTTTTCATACATACCTGTACCAACTCGTAACACATTCTCATATTTCCTCATTATTGACTTACTTGTTGCATGTCTCACTGATTTACCTGTTGAACACTTGGAATACTATCGGATACACGAAAAGTTTGCACATAAGTGCCACATACGTAGCCAATGCTACCTCATATCTCATATCACACATTGCTCGCTCTCGAGCTAATCACGGGCTTGCTCACACAAGCTGAAAGTCAGGACTTAACTACACAGGCTGCTCACACAAGCTGACAAGTGCCCGCAACACATGCCGGGCTACCCAGCCACCGGTAGGACGTACCTAACTAGCACTCGGATCAACATAGTCACATATACACATAATCTCATGAGCTCACAATCACATAGTTCCTAGTGACATGTCACTCGTATCCTAATCTATTCCTAAGGTTCAAACGAGATTTTCTCGATGTCACATATTCGTCAAATTCATTCACAATGTCATGCTCATAGACTATAACGTCGTTCATACACTCATCATAACAATTAAACATAGAGTCTCATACATTAATAAAACATTAAAACATGATATAACATTGCATTATTTACACATGAACTTACCTTGGTACGAAAATATGGCTAATTATTCGATTTAGTCCACAACCTTGTTCTTTCCTCGGTTTAGGATCGGACTCTATTTTTCTTGATCTATAATAGAAATTTCATTTATTTAATTATCAAATTGTTCAAAACAGCCCATAAATCATACTTTGGCAAAATTATAGTTTTGCCCCTAAACTTTCACATAATTACAAATTAGTCCCTAGGCACGTAAAATGAAATGTATTCATTTTCTTTGTTACCCAAGCCTAGTCGAACTTATAACATGGTCATAACAACCCACATTTCTCATCAAATCATACATCTTACAACTCATTTTTCAAACTTTACAAATAAATCCCCTTTAGGTGTTTTCATAAAAAACCACTTAGTAAAAGATGTTTATCATACATCAAACTTTCATATTCCTCCATTAAACATCAAAATACATGCATGTCACACATAGGTCAATTTTTAAACATGAACCCTAACTCAAAATAAGGCTAGAAATAGGTAGATCATGCTTCAAGGATTTCAAAAACATAGAGAACATTAAAAACGGGGCTAGGGTGTACTTACAATCGAGCTTGAAAGTTGAAGAAAAACCCTAGCTATGGTTCTTCTAGTTTTCGACACACACTTGAAGATGATGAGAAAATTTTGCTTCATTTTCCCTTTTATTCTTTTATTAACCAAATGTCCAAAATGCCCTTTAATGCCTATCTTTCAAATTTTCCTAACTATGTCCATTTTTGTCCATAAAAATATAAATTGGGCAAATTTCTATTTAAAGACCTCTAATTAATAATCCATAGCAATTTCATGCTTAAAGCTTCTTAAACTCACATTTTGCAACTTTTGCAATTTAGTCTTAAAAGTTAATTTGGACACTTATTCACAAAATTTCTTCATGAAATTTTCACACAAGCATGCAATCATATCACAAACCTCATAATAATCATAAAATAATTATTTCTACTTCAAATTTGTGGTCTCAAAATCATTGTAACGCCCTGATTTTCGGCATTTTCTAGGTTTCTGTGATTTTTGGTAAATTTTGAAATTTTGGTGTTCTGAATATTGGAATTGTGTTTAAATGTGTTAGTGGGCCCTTAGAAGGCCCAAGCCTAAGTTAAACACGATAAAATATCAAGGTTTCCTTTTAAGTGAATAAGAGACTTGGTTAAGTGAGATTTTAAGAAGAACTTCGTAAATTATGACACAAATAAGGCCTTGGTAAAGTGGCAAGGTGGGGCCACTAAGTTCCTAAAAAAAATGGTGTCTGGGAAGGAATTAAAGGTCTAGGGTTCAAGTTGAAAGGTAGGCATATTGTTACTTTTTAATTTTAGGCATGTGCCGGGCATGTGATCATTTAAGTGAATTTCGGCAAGGGCTTTAGGGAGGTTGGGCCGATTGTTTTAGTTGATATTAGGGTTAGGTTCTTTTATTTTTCTGTCTTGGAGAATTAGGGTTAGCCACCTGAAAGCTTTCACTGTCATTCATTCTTTCTGAGTTCTTACAAAAGCCAAAAACGTAAATTCCTTCTCCATGGTGCCGATTTCTTCTTCCTCTCTTTTTGCTCCATTTTCTTTCTTCCTTTTTGCTTTTTCTTCTAGATGAAACCTTCTGATCACCTTACTCACCTCCTTTTTCAATCCCATCCTCCACAAAACCTCCATAGCTTATTGCCATAAAAAGCCGAAATCTCGAAAACTCACTTCTTGTGCCGATTACTCCAAGCCAAAATCCTTCAGTTATTTTTGTTCTTTTTGATCAACTTTCATCTTCTCTAAAACCTTAGTATCTGTCGGCAACATTACTTCAAAGTTATAGCCTCAAATCGTCATCTTCTTCATCACTTAAAAAGCCGAAATACCATAGATTTAGGGACTTATAGCCCAAACTTTAGATCTCCTGGATTCGAGTTCTACTATCGTTTAGAGGATAGATCTGCATCAGATCTGTGTAGAAATCAAATAGGAATAAGTGGTAAGTGCTCATCACCTCAGATCCAGTCTTATTTTACAATTTAGAAAAGCTGAAGTCCCTAAAATCTAGGAAGGCTGTCGATTTGGGCATAGGGCTTTCAGGGTCTTTAACCGGCAATTTCTTTTGGTGATTAGTTTCTTCTAGAGGTTTGATCAAAGGCTTGGATCTTTGGAACAACTAGACTTAGATCTAGTCATCGGTTTTCGACAAAAAAGGTAAGATTCTAAAGGCTTTAGGGGCATGGTTCGAATATGGGTTGCTGAATATTGGGATTGGTTGTTGTGGGTTGCAATCTAAGAATTGTGGTAATAAATTGTAGGACATTGTAAGGGATCTCAGTAGCAGTCATCGCGAAACAGGTGTGTATCGAACACCCTCTCATATCTCAATTCGGCAAAAGCTGAAATACCGAAATTCTGGCATTTCGTGGGCTTGTGAGTGTGCGAGTACTCACAAGACGTTTAGAAATCATTAGATCTAAAATCGCAAGTGGTAAGTTAGTCGTGTGTGAAGTTTCGTGCACTTCGGTAATTGGGCCTCGATAGGCTAAAACTGGGTCTAATGGGCTTACGGGCCCATACGGGTAAATAATAAAAAATAATAATAAAAATATATATAATATAAAAAAAGGCCATAAGTATGTTCTGTTAGACTGTAGAATCGAAACTGCTAAAACCGGTAAACTGGTCATAAAACTTGAATTAAATGGGCTTAAATTGCTAATGGACATTGTAGGGCCCATTAGGGGTTTTAGGGCCCAATGGCTAAAATTGTGAAATTGAGATAAATAAATTACTGCGATGAAAAATGGGCTAGTAAGGACCATAACATTCATGAGAACCCCGTAAAACTGATAAAATTACTGAAATACCTTTATAGGTGGAAAGTTTACAGTTTTACTCTAAGGAGCAAAATTACTGATATACCCCTAGGGTTAAGGTTGACTTGAATGCATGTTTGACTGTTACTTTTTACTGCATGCCATGTTATTATTATCTGAAACATGGGACTGGGTTATTGATGGAGGAAGTACTGAAAGTGGCTTGACAATGTACTAGAGGCTTTGCCTCAACTTACTGATATTTGAGCAGCTATGCTGCAACTATGAAGTGTAGGGCTGGGTGGGTTGAGCTATTCCCCACATGGAGTGGAGGGCTGGTACGGGTGGAGTGTAGCGGTTGGTTATAGGTTGGGTTGGGCTTGCATACATGAATATGTATGTTCTGTTCTGGAATGGGCCTACGGGCCATACTGTTATCTGAAAAGGGGCTAAGGCCCAGTTTATCGTATTCTAAAAGGGCTTGACCAAGACCATGATTATCTGAATAGGGCTTAGGCCCAGTGGGCTTGAGCTGACTTGGGCTTTGGATGGGTTTTCCATATACACTGAGTTTTCCAAACTCACCCCCTTTCTCTTCCATCCTTGCAGGTGAGCCCTAGTTGGTGGACTTGGAGCTGGGCGGGATTCAAAGTGGCCACGAAGATTAAATTTCTGGTTTTAAATAAGTTTGAATTATCTTCCTTTTAAATTTCACATTTATTTTTGATTATTTCTATTTTGGTTAAAGTTGTAATAAGGCCGGACTATTATTTGTATTTTGGGTTTTTAAATTACTTAAATCGTTTTCGACTTGAGATTCACATCAGTTAAATTGATTCCTTGAAATTGGTTAACTCTAGGTTTATCAAAAATTACTTGTTTCAAACCGACACGATAACGAAACGTCTTCGAAATGAAACTTTTCAAAGTACAACAAAAGTCACATTTTTCTAAACCCTTAACAATCGATAATGGATAGGAGTCACACTAGTGAATCGAAACATTTTTCTTAATACTTCAGTAATGGTTTTTGCAAAGCTCACCCAAACTTTAGTAAACTAGGTAACTTGGTTAGTGGTAGGTAATGTGACACACCGGATTCAACCGTAACATCTAGGCCGGGTTTGTGGTGTTACATTTAGTGGTATCAGAGTCTGGTTGCAACAACTCAGCTGTGGATCAGGTCCAAAAAGGTTTTTAAAACTTTAAGCCCAAAGAGGGTATTTTTGGAAAAATCTGACTTTTAAAAACAAATTTTCTGGTTAAAGGAGATAAATTTTCAAACTTGGTTTCTTTAAATCAAATGTTTGAGAAATGGATTTTAAAAAAGGCCTAAATCTTTTGCGTTTGTCTGAAATCTGATAAGGTGGCACACTGAATCCCCGGCACCAAGTCTGTAAGTATCTTTCTACTCTATATATATACTGTACTGTACTAAAAATAATACTGTAGATAGTACTGAGCCTTAGATATAGTACTATAGATAAGGTAGTATTAAGGCTACAAAATTGAGACTGTAAGGTAAACTAAGCCCTAGGAAATTGAGACAGTAGCTAAACTGCGATTGCGTGAGAACAATTCTGAAACTTTATCTGTTCATAAGATATTCTGTAATAAACAATTGAACAGTAAACTAATGTCATAAAATTCATAATCAGATAAATCGATATGAGTACGAGAGCTGCTCGGGGAAGAGGCCGTGGTCGCGGCTGAGGTAGTACTCAAGCTGGATCTTCGTCTTCTGAACACATGCCAGCTGGTGAGGCACGACCACCACCGGTGGATGATAATGGGTCGTATGATCGGGCCGCAGGGGATGACGCTCTGTCCCAGGCCATGTTGAGAGTTTTGGAAAGGATGGCTGGAGCTAATGTCGGGCCCATGAATAGGGGGTCCATTTCTGAGCGACTCCGGGCCAACGGAGCGGAGGTTTTTAGGGGCGTATATGGAGTAGCCCCAAATGTGGCTGAGTACTGGCTAGAAGCCATGGAGCAGATTATGGATGACCTAGACTACACAGTGGAGCAGAAGTTAAAAGGAGCGGTGTCGTTGCTGCGGGACGAGGTGTATCAGTGGTGGATCACTATGAGAGAGGGTACCCCAGCGGAGAGGGTAACATGAGAGTTGTTCAAGCAGTACTTCAATGCAAAATATGTCGGAGCTAGCTATGTGGATGCACGAAGAAAGGAATTCCTGAACCTGACCCAGGGTAGTAAGACCGTTGGTGAATATGAGGCAGAGTTTCTGCGATTGAGCCGGTACGCTAGTGGCATTGTCTCCACCGAATATGAGCGCAGTGTTCGTTTTGAGGATGGCCTCAGGGATGAGTTAAGGGTGCTGATAGCTCTGCAGAGAGAGCGTAATTTTGCTGCACTGGTAGAGAAGGCTAAAATAGTCGAAGAGGTGAAGCAAGCCGAACGAAAGAACCGCGATAGGGATCGAAACCGATTCAGGAGGGATGTTGGACCAGTTGGTGCTGCAAACCTAAATGTTAAGAGAGCTAGGATGGAGGAACCAATTTGAGTAGTTCCGGTGAACACATAGACCACAAGCTTGTGGAGATTGTGGCAGAGTGCATCTGGGGGAATGCTGGAAGCGTACTGGGGCTTGTCTTTATTGTGGGTCAAAGGAACATAGGATCAGGGATTGTCCTAGGAGGCCAGCCCAGACTCCAGTGGCTGAACAAAGGGCTGATTAACCTGTACAACTAGTGCGAGGTGGACCGCCGCCGCCGAGAGGTCGTGGACAAAGTCGCGGTGGCAATGGCTGTGGACTTGGGGCACCTAGCAGGGGCTTTGTTAATGCTGAGGCTCGTCAGCCAGCTTTGGTATATGCTGCTCATCGCTGCAAGGAGGGTGACGCACCTGATGTCATAACTGGTATGTTTTTTATCTCTGGCGTACCTTATACTGCTCTGATAGATGTGGGGTCAACTCATTCATATGTTGCATGTGACATTTCTGGGGCATTGGGTGTACACTTTGAGGAGACTGTATGTGGGGTAACTGTGATAAGTCTTTTAGGTCACTCGGTTAAGGTAGAGAAACTCTTTAGGGAGGTGCCTTTAGAGACTCAAGGTAGTATTTTCTGTGGAGACTTGATGGAGTTACCATTAGGAGAATTCGATTTGATGCTAGAGATGGACTGGTTGACCAAGCATAAGGCAACTCTGGATTGTGCAGCTAAGAGGATGGTGTTAAGGACTGTCAAGGATGAAGAGGTAATGATTATTAGAAAACAAAAAGATTACTTGTCCAATGTAGTATTGGCTTTGGGGGCTGAGAAACTGATGCGTAAGGGATGCGAGGCATATTTGGCTTTTTTAAGCCAAGCTGAAACTGAGGATCTGACTGTGGAGACAGTCAGAACTGTTAGAGAATTCTGAGATGTTTTCCCAGAAAAGCTTTCTAGATTACCTCCGAATCGAGAAGTTGAGTTTGGAATCAATTTGCTGCCTGGAACAGCTCCAGTGTCCATCGCACCTTATAGGATGGCACCGAAGGAGTTAGTGGAACTGAAAGCTCAAATCCAAGATTTGTTGGATAGAGGCTTCATTAGACCGAGTGTGTCTCCATGGGGAGCACCGGTCTTGTTTGTGAAGAAAAAGGACGGGACGATACGTATGTGCATCGATTATCGCCAGTTGAATAAACTGACGATAAAGAACAAATACCCTTTGCCTAGAATTAATGATCTATTTGACCAACTTAGAGGAGCTTCGGCATTTTCCAAGATTGACCTTCGGTCTGGATACCATGAGCTAAGGTAAAGGAAGTGGATATTCATAAGACAGCATTCAGAACTCAATATGGTCATTACGAGTTTCTGGTTATGCCGTTTGGGTTGACGAACGCACCTGCAGCTTTCATGGATCTGATGAATCGTGTATTCCAATCTTACTTGGACCGATTCGTGGTCGTTTTTATTGATGATATTCTGGTATATTCGAAAACTGAGGAGAAGCATGATGAGCATCTACGTATTGTGCTGCAAGTGCTGAGAGAGAAGCAACTTTATGCGAAGTTTAGTAAGTGTGAATTCTGGTTACGAGAAGTGACTTTTCTAGGTTATGTGGCTCCTGCCGAAGGAATTATAGTGGATCCTCGAAAAATTGAGGCAGTTTTGGAATGGAAACCACCGAAGTCAGTATCAGAAATTCGAAGTTTTCTGGGTTTGACAGGCTATTACAAAAGGTTTGTAGAGGGATTTTCTCTTATTGCTGCACCATTGACGAAAATGTTAAGGAAATGAGTAGCATTTTTCTGGATTGAGAAATAGCAGAAATCTTTTGACCAGTTGAAAAAGGTATTGATTGAGGCGCCAGTGTTGATTCAACCAGAGTCTGGGAAGGACTTCACTGTGGATAGTGATACATCGCATGTGGGGTTAGGATGCGTACTGATGCAAGAGGCTAAGGTGGTCGCTTATGCTTCACGACAGCTTAAGCCTCATGAAGGGAACTACACTACGCTCGATTTACAGCTAGCAGCAGTGATCTTCGCGTTGAAAAACTGGAGACATTAATTATATGGAGAAAAGTGTATTATATACACAGACCATAAGAGCCTAAAGTATCTGTTGACTTAAAAGGAGTTAAACCTTAGGCAACGAAGATGGATAGAGTTGCTTAAGGATTATGACTGTTCGATTGAGTACCACCCAGGTAAGGCTAATGTGGTGGCTGATGCTTTGAGTCAAAGGGTTGTTGCTGATTTGAGAGCCTTATTTGCACGTTTGAGTCTGTTCGACGATGGAAGTCTGTTGGCAGAATTGCAAGTGAGGCCTACTTAGACTGAACAGATTAAAGAAAAATAGTTGAAGGATGATTCCTTAGTTCTTCGGTTTCAGCAAGTTAAGAATGGTGAGAATGAGGATTTTGGACTGAATACTAACGGAGTTCTGTGCTTCCGTGGAAGAGTTTGTACTCCGAATGACCCTGAATTGAGGCGGTCAATTCTAAAAGAGGCTCATAGTGGACCTTTTGCTATGCATCCTAGAGGAAATAAGTTATATCAAGACCTGCGAGAGGTGTACTGGTGGCCTGGACTAAAACGAGAGGCGACTGAATTGGTTGGGAAATGTCTAACATGCCAGCAAGTTAAGGCCGAGCACCAATTGCCTTTTGGATTACTGCAACCGATGAAAATTCCACTATGGAAGTGGGAGAGAGTAACTATGGACTTCGTGAGTGGGCTACCTTTGACACCCACCAAGAAAGATTCTGTGTAGGTAATTGTGGATAGGTTAACGGAAGCTGCCCATTTCATACCTGTTCGTACTAATTACTCACTGCAAAAGTTGGCCAAGTTGTATGTGGCGGAGATAGTGCAACTGTATGGGGTGCCAGTGTCGATTATTTCTGATCGAGACCTTAGGTTTACATCTCGGTTCTGGCAGAAGTTACAGGAGGTGTTGGGTACACGATTGGATTTCAGTACTGCTTTTCACCCTCAGACAGATGGATAGTCGGAAAGGTTTATTCAAGTTTTGGGGGATATGTTAAGAGGTTGTATCATCGATTTTTGTGGTAGTTGGGAGGACTACTTGCCATTGGCAGAGTTTGCGTACAACAATAGTTACCAAGCAAGTATTCAGATGGCGCCATATGAGGCACTTTATGGGTGAAGATGTCGTATGCCTACGTGTTGGACAGAGTTGGGTGAACGATAAGTGCTTGGACCCGAATTAGTGGCAGATACTGAAAGTAAGGTTAAGTTGATATGAGATCGATTAAAGGAGGCATCTGATAGACAGAAGTTGCATGCAAATCTAAAGCGTAAAGAGATTGAATTCGCTGTTGGGGATATGGTTTTCTTGAAGGTTTCACCTTGGAAGAAGATCTTGAGGTTCGGCAAGAAAGGCAAACTGAGTCCACAATTTATAGGGCCTTATCGGGTTCGTAAACGGGTAGGGCCAGTAGCATATTAGTTAGAGTTACCACCGGAGTTAGACAGAATCCATGACATCTTTCATGTGTCCATGTTGAGACGATATCGATCGAACCCTTCACATGTTGTGCCAGTGGAGGAGATTGAAGTAAAGACTGATTTGACCTTTGAGAAGGAACCCGTGCAAATTTTAGATCGACAGGTTTAAGTTTTAAGAAGGAAGTCAGTTTCGTTGGTGAAAGTACTGTGGCGTAATCATGGAAGGGAAGAGGCTACTTGGGAGTCAAAAGAGACTATACATCAACAATACGCTCAATTATTTGGATCAGGTAAATTTCGAGGCCGAAATTTTTTTTAAGGGGGGTAGAGTTGTAACGCCCTGATTTTCGGGATTTTTCGGGTTTCTGTGATTTTTGGTAAAATTTGAAATTTTGGTGTTCTGAATATTGGAATTGTGTTTAAATGTGTTAGTGGGCCCTTAGAAGGCCCAAGCCTAAGTTAAACACGGTAAAATATCAAGGTTGCATTTTAAGTGAATAGGAGACTTGGTTAAGTGGGCTTTGAAGAAGAACTTTGTAAATTACGACACAAATAAGGATTCGGTAAAGTGGCAAGGTGGCGCCACTAAGTTCCTAAAAAAAAAAAGGCGTCTGGGAAGCAATTAAAGGTCCAGGGTTCAAGTTGCAAGGTAGGCATATTGTTACTTTTTAATTTTAGGCATGTGTCGGGCATGTGATCACTTAAGTGAATTTTGGAAAGGGCCTTAGGGAGGTTGGGCCGATTGTTTTAGTTGATATTAGGGTTAGGTTCTTTTTTTTTTCTATCTTGGAGAATTAGGGTTAGCCATTTGTAAGCTTTCACTGTCATTCATCCTTTCTGAGTTCTCACAAAAGCGGAAAACACAAATTCCTTCTCCTTGGTGCCGATTTCTTCTTCCTCTCTTTTTCCTCCATTTTCTTTCTTCCTTTTTTCTTTTTCTTCTAGCAAAAACCTTCTGATCACCTTACTCATCTCCTCTGTCAATCCCATCCTCCACAAAACCTCCATAGCCGATTGCCATAAAAAGTCAAAATCTCGAAAACTCACTTCTTGTGCCGATTTCTCCAAGCCAAAATCCTTCGGTTATTTTTGTTCTTTTTGATCAAATTTCATCTTTTCTAAACCCTTAGTATCTGTCGGCAACATTACTTCAAAGTTATAGCCTCAAATCGTCATCTTCTTCAGCACTTAAAAAGCTGAAATACCATAGATTTAGGGACTTATAGCCGAAACTTCAGATCTCCTGGATTCGAGTTCTACTATCGTTTAAAGGATAGATCTGCATCAGATCTACGTAGAAATCAAATAGGAATAAGTGGTAAGTGCTCATCACCTCAGATCTAGTTTTATTTTACAATTTAGAAAAGCCGAAGTCCCTAAAATCTATGGAGGCTATCGATTTGGGCATAGGGCTTTAAGGATCTTTAACCGATGATTTCTTTTGGTGATTAGTGTCTTCTAGAGATTTGATCGAAGGCTTGGATCTTTGGAACAACTAGACTTAGATCTAGTCATCGGTTTTCGGCAAAAAAGGTAATATTCTAAAGGCTTTAGGGGAATGGTTCGAATATGGGTTGCTGAATATTGGGATTGATTGTTGTGGGTTGCAATCTAGGAATTGTGGTAATCAATTGTAGGACATCGTAAGGGATCTCAGTAGCAGTCATCGCGAAACAGGTGTGTATCGAACACCCTCTCATAGTTTAATTCGGCAAAAGCCGAAATGCCGAAATTTCAGCATTTCGTGGGCTTTTGAGTGTGCGAGTGCTCACAAGACGTTTAGAAATCATTAGATCTGAAATCGTAAGTGGTAAGTTAGTCGTGTGTGAAGTTTCGTGCACTTTGGTAATTGGGCCTCGATAGGCTAAAACTGGGCCCAATGGGCTTACGTGCCCATACGGGTAAATAATAAATAATAATAATATATATAATATAAAAAAATGGCAATAAGTATGTTTTGTTAGACTATAGAATTGAAACTGCTTAAACCGGTAAACTGGTCATAAAACTTGAATTAAATGGGCTTAAATTGCTAATGGACATTGTAGGGCCCATTAGGGGTTTTGAGTCCAATGGCTAAAATTGTGAAATTGATATAAATAAATTACTGTGATGAAAAATGGGCTAGTGAGGACCGTAACATTCATGAAAACCCTTAAAACTGATAAAATTACTGAAATACCTTTATAGGTTGAAAGTTTACAGTTTTACTCCAAGGAGCAAAATTACTGATATACCCCCTAGGGTTAAGGCTGACCTGAATGCATGTTTGACTGTTACTATTTACTGCATGCCATGTTATTATTATTTGATGCATGGGACTGGGTTATTGATGGAGGAAGTACTGAAAGTGGCTTGACCACGTACTGGAGGCTTTGCCTCAACTTACTGATATCTGAGCAACTATGCTGCAACTGTGGAGTGTAGGGCTGGGTGGGTTGAGCTATTCCCCACATGGAGTGGAGGGCTGGTACGGGTGGAGTGTAGGGGTTGGTTATAGGCTGGGTTAGGCTTGCATACACGAATATGTATGTTCTATTCTGGAATGGGCCTACGGGCCATACTGTTATCTGAAAAGGGGCTAAGGCCCGCTTTATCGATTCGAAAAGGGCTTGACCCAAGACCATGATTATCGACTAGGGCTTAGGCCCGTGGGCTTGATCGACTTGGGCTTTGGATGTGTTTTCCATATACACCGAGTTTTCCAAACTCACCCTTTTCTCTTCCATCCTTGCGGTGAGCCCTAGTTGGTGGACTTGGAGTCAAGGATTCAGAGTGGCCACGAAGATTAAATTTCGGTTTTAAATAAGTTTCAAGTAGCTTCCTTTTAAATTTCGCATTTATTTTGATTATTTCTATTTTGGTTAAAGTTGTAATAAGGCCGCTCTATTATTTTTATTTTGGGTTTTTAAATTACTTAAATCGTTTTCGACTTGAGATTCACATCACTTAAATTGATTCCTTGAAATTGGTTAACTCTGGGTTTATAAAAAATTACTTGTTTCAAACCGACACGACAACGAAACGTCTTCAAAACGAAACTTTTCAAAGTACAATAAAAGTCACGTTTTTCTAAACCCTTAACAATCGATAATGGATAGGACTCACACTAGTGAATCAGAACATTTTTCTTCTAACTTCATTAATGGTTTTTGCAAAGCTCACCCAAACTTTAGTAAACTAGGTAACTTGGTTAGTGGTAGGTAATGTGACACATCGGATTCAGCCGTAACGTCTAGGCCGGGTTTGTGGTGTTACAATCGTTGTTTCGACCTGGCCCAAATTCGAGATGTTACAACTCTCCCCTTAGGGATTTTTGTCCTCGAAAATCTTACCGGTGAAAAGATTTGGGTATTGGTTTCTCTTGTTTTCCTCGACCTCCCATGTAGCCTCTTCAACCCCATGTCTTTTTTATAGTACTTTCATAAGGGCAATTCTTTTGTTTCTCAACTATTTGACTTTCTGGGCCAAAATCTTAATCGGCTCTTAGCCATAAGTCATATCTGGTTGAATCTCAACCTCTGTCAGTGTAATCACATGTGAAAGGTCAGATCAGTATGGCGTAACATAGACACATAGAACACATCATGAATTCTTTCCAATTTAGACGGCACAGCCAACTGATAAGCTACCAGTCCCATCCTTTCGGTAATCTCATAGGTCTAATAAAGCGTAGACTTAATTTTCCTTTCCAGCAAACCTTAAAACGTTCTTCCACAGAGATACTTTCGGGAATACCTTATCACCAGCTTGAAACTCAATCTCTTTTCATTTCAAGTCTGCGTAGGATTTCTGTCTATCCGAAGTAGCTTTCAAACAATCACAACTTACCTTCACTTTTTCTTTAGTTTCTCTGACTAAATCAACTCCGTGAATCTAATTCTCTTTGAGCTTGGTCCAATACAAGGGTGTTTGGCACTTACACCCATAAAATGCCTCATAAGGTGCCATTTTCAAACTCGACTGAAAACTATTGTTGTAAGCAAATTCCATCAATAGTAAATACTTTTCCCAACTACCTTGGAACTCAAGAACACAACAGCATAACATATATTCAAGAATCTAAATTACCCATTCAGATTGACTGTCAGTTTATGGATGGAAAGCGGTACTAAAATTCAATTTCATACCTAACGCTTCTTGTAACTTTTTCCAAAACCACGAAGTAAACCTCGGGTCTCTATCTGATATAATTGAAAAAGGCACTCCGTACAATCTCACTATTTTAGAAATATACAACTCAACTAACTTATCAAATGAATAGTCGGTACGTGCCGGTATAAAATTAGCTAACTTTGTCAATCGATCTACAACAACCCATACAACATCTTTTTTGTTGATTTCAAAGGTAAACCCATCACAAAGTCCATATAATCCGGTCCCACTTCTACTTGGGAACCATCACAAGTTGCAGTAATCCGGAAGGTACTTGGTGTTCTACTTTTACTTGCTGACAAATCAAGCATCTCGAAACAAACTCAGAAATATCTCTTTTCATGCTCGGCCACCAATACGATTTCTTTAACTTATTGTACATTTTCGTACTACCCAGATGAATAGACAAACAACCACTATATGCCTCACACAAAATCTTCTGAATCAATTCGGTATCTTTAGGAACACAGATCCTATCCCAGAACATCAAACACCTATCTGAATTAATCCGAAAAATCTGATTCCATACCTGATTCACATTAGACTCTTTTTGTAATATCTCGAATTAGGGCCTATCCAGAATAGTGGTTTCAGGACAACAAATCCAATGTTAAAATAATTATTTTATGATCATTATGAGGTCTAGGATATGAAAATAAGCATGTGTTAAAGTTTCATGAAGAAATTCTATGTGTAAAGCGTGCAATTGGAAATTAAGGACCAAATTGAATAAATTGCAAAACCTAGGTTTTAGAAGCAATTAGTATGAAATTGCTATGGATTATTAATTAGAGGTCCTTAAAGAATAAATTTCCCAATTTCTAAGTTTTTGGACAAAAATGAGCATGCGTGGAAAATTTTGGAAGTTTAGTAATAAAGGGCATTTTGGTCATTTGGTTAATTAAATAATAAAAAGGGAAAAATAAGCCAAAATCATCTCATTCATCTTCTCCATGCTGCCAAAATTTGCATGCTCTCCATAGCTAGGGTTTTCAACATTTCAAGCTTAATAGTAAGTGTTCCTTAGCCCCGTTTTTAACGTTCTTTGTATTTTTTAGATTCTCGTAACATGCTCTCTCTATTTCTACCCATATTTCAAGCTAGGGTTCATGTTCAAAAATTTAACCATGCATGAGATGTTTGTGTTTTGATGATTTATGGAGGGACATGAGAGTTTAAAGGATGGTAAACAACTGTAAAAGTGTAAAAGTGGTTTTTCATGGAAATGGCTTAAAGGACTAAACTGTAAAAGTTGTGGAAATGGGTAGGAAAATATAGAATGAAGGGAAAACATGGGCTGTTATAAGTGTGTATAATATGTGGCTAGGCTTGGGTAGCCAAGAAATTACATGCATTTCATTATACGAGACCTAAGACTAAATTGTAAATATTGTGAAAGGTTAGGGGCAAAATGGTTATTTTGCTTGGGGTGAGTTTTAGGCCTAAAACGAATAATGTGATGTATTAATAATCTAATTTTACTAATATAGACCCCGAGGAACAAATTTCGGAGGTCGACCGTGGAAAATGAAAAGTTTTGGAATAACCAAGACACGAAACCGAAGTAATTACCAAGTAAGTTCGTATAACCCGAAGTAAACTCCTAATATACTTAAATATGCATGTTCTTGAATGTATGAGAATTTAGGTATTCATTGCATGATAATTTATGAAATGGGCTTGTGTGAACGAAAGATGAAAAATGTCCCGGTTGAAATAAAAAGGGAAAATCCGATGGATAAATTATGGCTTGCATGATACTAGAACCTGCATGTGTTGTAGAAAAGGATTTAGCCTAGACAGGTAATCCGATGATCTCAAAATAGAAAGGATCTAGCCCAGACGGGTGTTCCTTGAGTGATCGAATCTCCCGAAGAATATGGTGCATTAAAGATTTAGCCTGGACAGGTAATCCGATTGAGGACTGAATTTAGCCTGGACTGGCAATTCAAATCCAAGCTTATGAGACCAATTATCTTTAAAAAAGGGATTTAGCCTGGACTGGTAATCCGACCATAAGATGTAACATTCACGAGAGTGCATACTTGAGATGATCACTTGTATAATTTGACGGTAAATGGTAATCCATCTAGATTTTCTAGAAATTCAATGGGAATTAACATGCTAAAATAGAGAATGGGAATATTGAATTGATGAGCTCATCTAAGACTAATGACATGATGTATTGTTATGAGACTATTTTGATGATTGAGTGTATGTGATAGGGGAACTATTTCATGCTTGTTCAAGTTATTGCCTAAATATGGTTGTATGCTAATTGACTGGTAAGTTTACTTTTCAGTTATCTGGACTTACTAAGCATATAAATGCTTACCCCCTTCTCCTTTCCCTGTCTTACAGAGCTCGAATACTCGTGAAGATTGGAAGACGGTTGGAGAATCAACACACTATTGACTTGTCTTGCTTTGGTATATAGATACTTACATTTTGTTTAATGGCATGTATAGGATTTTTGGTTATTTTGTTTTATGTGTCATTTGGCTAGCCAATGTAAGGGCATGAATGATATACCTATCATTTTGTATATAGCCATAAGACATGGCCCAATTTAATGTAGGTTGTAACCTACTAATTGTGCATGTTGGTGTTTTAAATGTTCATTAGATGGTTAAATGTGGTATATCATGAATAGACAAGTGGAATGTGGCCAAACCACTTGAAGATGGCTAGGTCATAATTGGCAATGAGTTATAAAATGAGCCAAGTCTAAATGTGTTTGATGGTATGGTAATCTTTAATACAAAAAGGATAATTCAGCATGTATTAAACCGATGAGATGAGGTTAAAGTGCAATGAGTTATGCTAAGGTTGCTTAAGAGTAGAATTAGGCCATGTTAAATACCCTTGAAATCGTTAAGTTTTTATGGATGTTAAAGGGTGACCAAATTGGAAAATAGCCTTAAAAAGGTCCACACGGGTAGGCATACGGGCATGTGTCTAGGCCGTGTGTGACACACAGTCAGCCCCCATGAGCGTGTTGCCTGGCCGTGTGTCCCGTGCACCTAAAATTTTAGGTCAGTTTGCATGGTAGTAAACACACAGGCAACGACACGGCCATATGTCTCAAACAAATGGGAAGGACACGACCTAGCACACGGGCGTGTGCCTTGGCCGTGTGCCTCAAAATGAATGATGATGTCATAAACAAAATGTCTGGGTTTTTGGACACAAGCGACCACACGGGCGTGTCTAGGCCGTGTGAAAACCCCTGTATGTTTGAAATGAAAAATAAATTCAATTAATTCCACACGGGTAAGTAACACGGGCGTGTCCCAAGCACACGGGCGTGTGCATTGCTTCCACACGGGTGTATGAGGCTTAAACCTAGAAGTTTTCCTAACATTTTTCTTAAACTCTCAGTTTAGTCCCGGACCATTCTGAATGCATGTTTTGGGTCTCGTTGGCCCATAACAGGGACACTGTAATGTTGCTTGTTTAGTTTTAAATTAAAATGAAATTTTATAACCCGTATTTTCCGGAAGTGTCCTAGTATATGTCTGGTAACACCTCGTACCTTGTCTCGGTCTAGGGTACGGGTAAGGGGTGTTACACTTTTGGCTTGCAAATCACTGTCATTTTTCTGAGCTTCATAAATCTCTTGGAGAAACATCAGTCTAGCTCTTAACTCAGCTAGAATCGAACCATCATCTGATAAGGCGAACTGAGTGTTCATAGCCCTCAAAGCAAATAACGACTTCCTACTCAAAGCATCGGTGACCACGTTCACCTTTCCTGGGTGGTAGTCAATCACTAACTCGTAATCTTTTAACAACTCCAACGATCTCCTTTGTCGTAGGGTCAAATCCTTTTGAGTCATCAAATACTTCAGACTTTTATGATCAGCGAATACTAAACATTTCTTGTCATACAAATGATGTCTCCAAATCTTCAACACAAACACAATGGTGGCTAGCTCCAAATCATGTGTCAGATAATTTTTCTCATGTGTCTTCAGCTGCCTCGAGGCATAAGCTATCTGATACGAGCGCACCCAGCAAACCTCTTCGAACAAGTTTCCCTAGTCGAGCCATGACATGTTGGCAAGCTGATCCCAGCTTGTTTCCAGCTCTACGAGCTCCATCTAGCTCAAATCCAACTCATTCGAGTGCAATCTAGTTGCCTGAGCTAAACCGAGCTTACTCCTAGCTCATTTTCAACTCACGAGCTAAACCTTAGCTCAACTATAGCTTAGGAGTTTAACCTCAGCTCAACTTTAGCTCAAGGGCTAAAGCTTAGCTCATTTTAGCTCAAACCTAATTTTTGACTTTAATGGATTAAATAAAATTCGAATATGTTTATTTAAGCATTAAATTTGTTTTATATTAATATTTGTTATTAATATGTCATAGATATCAGATATCTTAAATGTGTTCACATTGTGCTGAATTTATGTGTGTTCACATGATGTCTTATGAATTGTTTTATTTCTTGTAGGTGCAATGCTCATGGACAGCGCAATGAATGCTTGAAGAAACATCTCTTTTGGACATCCCACATGCATGAATGAACAACATTTAATTAGGTGCATGCATGACCAGATTCAAGGTGTTTACAAGTTCATGTATTTTCCAAATACATGAATACACAAAATACATGAATGTTTGGGTCAAATGCACATTCGGTTACATGAATAATGAAGATTCATGCATGAACGTATCTAGAAGATCCAATCCCTTTGGACGGCACACATTCATGCATGGAAGGAAATTAATGCAAGTTCATGTAGGGCTTGGTGAAATGTATGAAGAGGTGCATGTAGAATTGAAGTTCAATGGACGGCATTTAAGGGAGTACATGTATTGGAGACGTTCATGCAAGTAGGGGCTATTTAGTGTTCATGTTTTTGAAGGTTCATGGACCGAATTTATGGAGGAACATACATTGGGACGTTTCATGCATGATCCATGCATTTTCAAGCTAACCATTCAAGTATTCAAGGTGCATTAAAGCTTCATTCGGCCAAGGGGGATGATGGAACATTAAAGGGCTGCACATTCATGGATATTCATGATTTTTCTTCTAGAATTATCTAGGTGTTTATGGCTGAATTTCTTAGCTTCTAAGCTTTTCCATTCGGCTACTTTTATTTAGGCTATAAATATATGTTATTTCATTTGTAAGAGGTGAGACTTTTCACTTAATGAAACTTTGTTAAACTTTCATGGAATTTGTGAGATTTCTTTCTTTGAGGACTTCGTTGGCCTATCTAGGAAGCCTAGTGGCGTCAACCCTGTTCTTCACTATCCTGAACTTATCACTATCAAATAGTGTGGCATTCACCCATATACCGAGGTTCCTACTTTGTTAAGTAGTGGGTCGAGGTTCTATCATTTTCATCTTCACCTTGAAAGTGTAATATCCTGATTTTGGGCCTAGTCGGAATGGTGGTTTCGAGACCACAAATCCGAGATAGAAATAATTATTTTATAATTATTTTTAGGTCTATGATATGATTCCATGATTGTGTGAAAATTTCGTGAAGAAATTCTATGCATAAAATGCTTAATTTGAAATTAGGGACTAAATTGAATAAATTGCAAAACTTGTGTTTAGAAGCATTTTGCATAAAATTGAATTAGATTATTAATTAGAGGTCCTTACAGATTAATTTTACCAATTTCTAAAAAAAATTTTGGACAAAAATGGGCTTGGAAGGGTAAAAATTTAAAGAATAGTAAAAAGGGCATTTTGGTCATTTAGGTGTAAAATGAATTAAAAGACAAATTTTAAAACCCAAATGTGTCCATCTTCAACCCCATGGCTAAATATAGTAAGGAGAAACCATGGATAGGGTTTTTCAAGCTTCCAAGCTCGATTGTAAGTCCGTTCTAGCCTCATTTTTAATGTTTTTTACGTTTTTGGAGTCCCGGTAACTTGATTTAGCTTATGCTAGCAATATTTAACCTAGGGTTTATATTTGGAAAAATACCCATAGGTGAAATTTGTGTATTTTGGTGTTTTATGATAGAATATGAGGTTTTAAATTATGTTAGACAACTTGTGCTACTCGGTTTTAAGTGAAAACGAGCAAAAGGGCTTAATTGGTAAAAATACCTAATAGTCATAAGTACATGTTAGAGTGAGAATTTGATGTTGCCATAGAAGGGAAAAATTATCAGAATGTCATAAAACATAAGAAAATAGGCTGAAGTTTAATTTACGAGCTTTGGGGCAAAAGTGTAAATATGCGAAAGTTTAGAGGCAAAACTATAATTTCGCCAAAATATGATTTTGGGTCAATTTGAATAATGTGAGTCCCAATTAGACTATATTTTAAATGATAGAGCAAGAAAAACTAAAATTCGGGCTAAAATGGGAAAAATACCAATTGTGGACGAAATGGTAAAAGTAGCCATTTTCGCATACGAGGTAAGTTCATATGTAAATGTTGGTAACATAGTTATTATTATTAAATATTTTAATGTTATTTAAATGATATGATAATTATTATGAAATATTATACTTGTGATAATTGTTTGATAATATGTCAAATTATGTGATATACTTGGAAAATGTGAAATACTACCGAGCATCGGTATCGGCATTCCGTAGAAGATGGTTGAGACACATGATTGGGAAAAACGTCCCGTTGAACCTTAGGAATGGATTAGGATACAAGTGACATGTCACTAGGATATTTGGGCATCCGAACTCGTTGAGTTGAGTCGGAGTTCACTTATGGATGCGAAGGTCTGAACTCGTTGAGTTGAGTCTGAGTTCAAGAGATGTAACTAGGCATCCGAGCTCGATGAGTTGAGTCCAAGTTCAATTATGGATGCGAACACCCGAGCTCGTTGAGTTGAGTCCGAGTTCACTTATGGGCGGGTTACATGGTAGCTTGGCTACATATATGGCACTTATGTGCAAACTTTCCATGTATCCAAATTATATTCCGATGTGTTCAATGGGTAAAATTCTACTCAAATGGAGGAATACTCGAGATGAAAGGGACGTATTGGTAAGTGTTATGAAATGGATACTTTGAACAGGTATGTACTTAACCCTCGGGTTGAAAACTCAATATAACAACAATATGGTAAGATGATAAATGAAAATGTGATATGAATATCTCGGTGATGATTATGCAAATGATGTTTTATGTTTGCTTATATAGTTGTGTTACTTGCTATTTGCATGTGAACTTACTAAGCATTTATGCTTACTCCCTCCTTTTCATTCCTTGTAGTTTTGACAAGCCAGCTCGGAAATCGAGAACGGTCGGAGGCTCGCTCACACTATCCGTGTATCATCTTGGCATAATAGCTTGTATATTTTGAGCATGGCATGTATAGCATTATAATCATTTTGTGTATATGGTCTTATGATATGGTTATTGAGTGGTATGGAAATGCTTGGTAATGATTACCATTGGAATGGCTAATCATGATCATATTTGGTGTTATGTATGCTAAATTGCTAGCTAATCCATGGAAACCATGAAATAGGTAAAATTTACCATAAAATAGATTCAGACAGCAGCAGTGACGTGAGTTTGAAAATTCATTAAAAATAGTAGAGATATAATTAGATGATGAATAAAATATGGAATTGAAGAATTATGAGTCTATTTTCATATGGATGGAACAAAACAGGTATATGAGTTATATTTTATGAGATGTTTAAATTTTTGTGAAACAGGGTCAGAGCGATTTCTGGATCCCCTGTTTTGAATTTAAAAATTCATAATAAATTTTAAAAAAATAATTATAAGCCATGATTTATATGTACAGATTTCTTATTGAGTCTAATTTTATTAGAAGCAAACATAATTGTCATTGAAACTCTGTACATGGAGATATACGATTTGTAATACACAGAGGTCAGAGCAGTCAAACCCTGAAACAGGGGAGACTTTAACTAATGAACTGTACTAATTGGCTTGACCAAAAATTCTAGAAAAAAATTAGTAAATAGATATATGAGTCTAGTTTCTTAAAAATTTACAGAATTGGATTTCGAGTTTTGGAACTCGAGATATGAATTTTTAAGTGACCGTGACGCAGATTGCTAGCTTGACTGGAAATTTTAAAAAATAAATTGTTTGAGCTGTTTAAGTAATGAATTAAGTCTGTTAACACCTCGTTTTCGACTCCGGCGACGGTCTCGGGTACGGCACGTTACAGAAAGCGTATAAGTACTTGGGTCAATATTTCCTAATATTGGTTCTTACTTGCTTTTAAGTTCACCATCTTCCATAACCATCATTTATTAAACTACCTTCAATCTATTTTCATTATTTTGTTTCTTTTAAAACCGAACCTTTAATATTCATATTTCAAACCCATCCTCAAACCCTTTTTAAAAAGCTTCCGCATTATTTATCCTAAAAACATCTTCTTTAAAAGATTCGAACGATACTTTCTCGTAGATGATCGGGCAAACTCGCATACGACTCGACTCACCCCGAGGCGGATCGTATCACTATCACCTTGCCTTCTTGCATAAGTACACAACCCAATCCATTCAAGGATGCATCATTACAAACCACAAATTCTTTTCCTGATTCAGGTTGTACGTGCCTCACTCAACAATTCTTTTAGTTTCTCAAAACTCTGTTGGCACTTCTCCGTCCATTCGAACTTTACATCTTTCTGTAACAACCTCGTCATCGGAGTAGCAATCATGGAAAATCCTTTAACAAATCGTCTGTAATAACTGGCTAAGCGTAGAAAGCTTCTAACCTCAGTTACAGTCCTCGGCAGTTTCCATTCAACATTAGCCTAAATCTTACTTGGTTCAACTCTAATACCATCGCCTGAAACAATGTGCCCTAAAAATCTGACTTCTCGAGGCCAAAATTCGCTTTTACTAAACTTAGCATATAGCTGCTTGTCTCTCAAAGTTTGCAAAACCGTTCTCAAGTGCTTGGCATGCTCAGTCTCATCACGAAAATAAATCAGTATATCATGAATAAAAACAACAACAAATTTATCCAAGTACGATCAAAAAATTCAGTTCATTAAATCCATAAATACATGGGGAGCATTCATTAAACCAAAAGGCATAACCAAAAATTCATAGTTGACCATACCTTGTCCGAAATGCAGTTTTCTGCACATCAGACTTCTTAACTCTCAACTGGTAGTAACCGGACCTCAAGTTTATCTTTGAAAACACTGTGGCTCCCTTCAATTGATCAAACAAATCATCGATCCTTGGCAACGGATACTTGTTCTTTATGGTTACCTTATTGAGCTGTCGGTAGTCAATGCACAATCTTATTGAACCATCTTTATTTTTCACAAATAGTATCAGTACGCCCCACGGAGAATAACTAGTTCTTGTGAAACCTTTATCTGTTAATTCTTGCAACTGAACTTTCAACTCCTTTAATTCTGTCGGAGCCATCCTATATGGAGCAATCGAAATAGGTGCAGTACTAGGAATTAACTCAATACCAAAATCAACGTCCCTAATTGGAGGCAATCCAGGAAATTCTTTTGGAAACACATTTGGATACTCACATACTACTGGCATTGACTCAATTTTCAACTTAAACTCTTTTGTATTCAACAAAAAGGCAAGATAAGCTTCACAACCATTTTTCATACATTTCTGAGCAGTCATAGAAGTAATCACTACAGGCAGGCTATCCGATTCATCTGATTCAACCCGAAGAATATCACCACTTTCACATTTCAATTCAATGATTTTCCTTCCACAGTATACTACTGCATCATGAGGGTCGACCAATCCATACCAAGTATTATATCAAATTCATCGAATGACAAAAGCATAAGATTAGTCGGAAGACAATGACCTCTAATTATTAAAGGGCAATTCTTACATACTTTGTCAACTAACACATACTTTCCTAGAGGGTTTGACACTTTTATCAAAAATTCTGTAGATTCAACAGGCATATTCATGCTAGACACCAATCTCACACAAACATACAAATGGGTAGATCCCGAAACAATCAAAGCAACAACAGAAGTATCATAAAGAGAGAAAGTACTCGTAATCACATCAAGAGATGAAGCCTCTTCATGAGCGTGAATGGCGTAAGTCCTCACAGGTGCTCTACCCTCAATCCTCATTGCCAGATCTTTAGGTGCACTCTTGCTACTCACTCCATTTCCCAAATTTTTCTCTGGCCTCCCTCTAGAAGCTATATTACCAGATCTTGCACTCTAAAATTTCTCTTTCTCAACCATCTTAGGACAATCCTTGATAAAATGATCATGTGATCCGCACTTAAAACATGCACGGTTATTCATCCAGCACTCACTGAGGTGACGTTTTCCACAATGTTGATACTCGAATCTATTAGGTCAAGCATTACCCACACTCGCTAATGAAATAGTCTGAGCCTTATGACCCGAATACTGTTTCCCATGGTTTCTGTTTGAAAACCCAACTGAAGCACTTGTTCGAGTATTAAACTCTCTCGGTTTCTTAGATGAGGACTGAAATGACTTACCCATCTATCTCTTTGTCAAATCTCGAGACTCTAACTCAACATTACTTTTCACTTTAGCCAATTCCTCGGCCTTACAAGATCTTTCTATGGGCACAACAAATTCTTTCAGTTCAAGGACACCCACCAACAATCAAAGGTCTTCGTTTAACCCATATCTTCAAATCTTTTACACATGATGGCCTTAGTCGATACACATTCTTGAACTTCTTTGCTCAGTCTCACAAACTCATGCTCATATTCTGTTACCGTCATTTGGCCCTGTTTTAACTCGAGGATTTCTTTTCTTTTCTGATCAATAAACCTCTGGCTAACGTACTTCTTACGGAATTCTTCTTGGAAAATTTCCCAATTAACTCTCTCCCTTGGTACCACCAACACAAGGGTGTTCCACCACTGATAAGCCGAGTCTCTTAGGAGGGACACAACACACTTCATGCATTCTTTAGGTGTGCATGATAACTCATTAAATTCCCTAATGGTATTCTCGAGCTAGAACTCTGCCCTCTCAGGGTCATCATCTATACTAGCTCGAAACTCTTCGGACTCTTGCTTTCAAATTTTATCCATTGGAGGTCTGTTCAATCTCATAAAATCCATACCTTGGGGTGCTACAGGAACAGGTTGAGGAATGGGTGGGGGTGGAGGGGGTTCAGTGTTTGGGTTCGTTCAAACGAACTTCGTATTCCAGGCATCCATCATTTGGAGAAAGGCTTCCTTGCCTCATTCTCCTTGACTAACTATAAGGGGTCTAATATCAAACGGCGCTGCCTCTTTAGCAGGAGTAGGCGCGTTGCATTCACATCATCAGCCACTGCTCTGTCGGGATCCATTTACTATATGAAGACACATTTTTAAAATTATTAGAAGTCGTCACACTATCATAATATACGTATTGCATGTATAGCTAGACTCATACACATGCTACGTTAGTCCGAGAATCGACTAAATCATAGCTCTGATACCATTAAATGTAACACCCCTTACCCATATCTATTACCGGGACAGGGTCCGAGGCGTTACTGGATTCAAACATAAACATTCATACAAAATTGGGCCATACAAAACTGTGAACTTTCAGGACTTTTACAACACTTAAAAAAATTTCTTATTTTAGAGGGTCACACGCCTGTGTGGGTAGGCCGTGTGGTCACACACGCCCGTGTCCTCATCCCGTGTAACTCTTTGTTTATTACGTCATCAGCAAAATAAGATCACACAGCCAAGTCACATGCCCGTGTGCTTAGGCCGTGTGGTGAATTAAATTCCAAAAATCAAGTGCAGACTTCACATGGTCAGGGCACACACCCATGTCCTGAGGTCGTGTCATTCACATGGTTGAGACGAACGGCCGTGTCTCTACCTATGTTTTTACTACTGGGCATTCTGTTTTACCTAATTAGGGTACAAGGGACACACGACCAAATCACACGCCTATGGGGCAGACCGTGCATCACACACGGTCTAGACACAAGCCCATGTGTCTCATTGTGTGGACAAATTTGAGGCTATTTTCCAAGCCTTTTGTCACCCTCAATAACACATGTACACTTACACATCTCGCTGACATCCTACATGGCATAAATCAGAACTTACACATTCATAAACATGGCTCATGCATGTCAACTTCTTATCAATTTATACTTGCTTAAGCCTTCATATTTTATTTAGACTAAGCTTACCAAATCATATGCAATACGTGACATCAATTTACTTCCATTCCATACATTCATGCCTTAGGTGTTATTATTCCATTTACTCTCAATTCCATCATCAAACATCCATGATCATATCCACAATTCATCCATGCAAAATTATTTTAGCCACAACATGAGTGACCTTAGTATATACATGCATATATGAATAGGATTACACCCCTACAATTAATATGAGCCATATCTCATGGCCATATACAAAATGAATCACCAAATCATTATAAGCCAATACACTTGGCCAAATTAATATGACACATAAACAAAAAGACCAAGTCCTTATACATGCCATACTCAAAATGTTGAGACTAATTATACCCAAATGTCCAATTGATAGTGTGATCGAGCCTCTAACATCCTTCGATCGACGAACTAGCTTGGCGATACTATAAGAAAATGGAAAAGAGAGGGGAGTAAGCATAAAGCTTATTAAGTTCACATGCAAATAAATAGCAACATAAGCATGAATATTATACAATTAACATAACATAATTTACATATATGTCATCATAATTTCATAGGCATAACTTACTCATTATCAATCTTACCAAAATTTTATCACATACTAAGCTCATTCATATGAGTTTTTCGTACATACCTGTACCAACTCGTAACACATTCTCATATTTCCTCATCATTGACTTACTTGTTGCATGCCTTACTGATTTACCCGTTGAACACTTGGAATAATATCGGATACATGGAAAGTTTGTACATAAGTGCCACACACGTAGCCAATGCTACCTCATATCTCATATCACACATTGCTCGCTCTCTAGCTAATCAAGGGCCTGCTCACACAAGCTGATAGTCAGGACGTAACTATGTGGGCTGCTCACATAAGCTAACAGGTACCCGTAACACATACCGGGCTACACAGCCACTGGTAGGATGTACCTGACCAGCACCCGGATTCACATAGTCACATATACACATAATCTCATGAGCTCACAATCACATAATTCCTAGTGACATGTCACTCGTATCCTAATCTATTCCTAAGGTTCAAACAAGAATTTCTCGATGTCACATATTTGTCAAACTCGCTCAGAATGTCATACTCATAGGCTATAACGTCGTTCATACACTCGTCATAACAATTAAACATAGAGACTCATACTTTAATAAAACATTAGAACATGATATCACATTTCATTATTTACACATGAACTTACCTCAGTACCAAAATATGGCTAATTATTCGATTTAGTCCATAGCCTTGTTCTTTCCTCAGTTTAGATCCGGACTCCATTTTTCTTGATCTATATTAGCAGTTTCACTTATTTAATTATCAGATTGTTTAAAATATCCCATAAATCATACTTTGGAAAAATTATAGTTTTGCCCCTAAACTTTCACATAATTACAAATTAGTTCCTAGGCTCGTAAAATGAAATGTACTCATTTTCTTTGTTACCCAAGCCTAGCCGAACTTATAACATGCTCAAAATAGCCCACATTTCTCATCAAATCGTACATCTTACTACTCATTTTTCAAACTTTACAAATAAGTCCTTTTTAGGTGTTTTCATAAAAAAAACCACTTAGTAAAAGATGTTTATCATACATCAAACTTTCATATTCCTCCATTAAACATCAAAATACATGCATGTCACACATGGGTCAATTTTTAAACATGATCCCTAACTCAAAATAAGGCCAGAAATAGGTAGATCCTGCTTCAAGGATCTCAAAAACATAGAGAACATAAAAAATGGTGCGAGGGTGTACTTACAATCGAGCTTGAAAGTTGAAGAAAAACCTTAGCTATGGCTCTTATAATTTTTGGCACACACTTGAAGAAGATAAGCAAATTTTGCTTCATTTTCCCTTTTTATTCTTTTATTAACCAAATGCCCAAAATGCCCTTTAATGCCTTTCTTTCAAATTTTCCTAACTATGTCCATTTTTATCCATAAAAATAGAAATTGAGAAAATTGCTATTTAAGGACCTCTAATTAATAATTCATGGAAATTTCATGCTTAAAGCTTCTAGAACTCACATTTTGCAACTTTTTCAATTTAGTCCTAAAAGTTAATTTGGAGACTTATTCACAAAATTTCTTCATGAAATTTTCACACAAGCATGCAATCATATCATAAACCTCATAATAATCATAAAATAATTATTTCTACTACGAATTGTGGTCTCAAAACCACTGTTCTGGCTTGGCCCCAATTCGGGATGTTACAAAGTTTGCCTGAATCATTTTCAAAATTCCATGCCTTCTAGGATTTCTCCTCAAGAAATTACTAAGGCAATTTTAGATACTTAAACTTTCATGCATGCTTAGCTTTTCTAAGGAATTAAAAATTTAATTATTCGATTTTCATACTTTATTAAGACTACCATTTAGATATAATTCAGCTAACATAACAATTATTGAGATAATAGAACTTTATTTATACTAAAGTTTAGCATAATCAACAAAAATTCAAATTTTTGAGCAAAATATAATTAATCATAATTTAATAATAAAAAGAAATAATTATTGAAAGAAACAATTCAATTTTTTGGTCTCCCTAATTAAGATAAACAATGTCCTTGTTGTTAAAAACAATAGGGAAAACAAAAATATAGAAGTGAATAAATATTGTACACTAAGTAAGATCCCAGAATGGTTAAATACCAAGATTTTCCTAGACAAATTCAATGTTAGACATGTGCATATCTATTGTTACACTCTTTATTTTGCAAATTGTTCAATTTTATTTATGATTTCTCCTATTATTTTATTACGTCTGAAGTAGAAATATCCTAACCTAATTTCTAAAACTTAAAATATGCTAAAAATATAAATAAAGTAAAGACAAGGTTCCCCCCTTTTTTTATTTGTTTGTAGACACCTCAGAATCTGACCCATCTTTTGCTTCATCATCCTTGTTTATGATTGAATCACCTCATTCCTTCTTCGACATTGGAGGCCATGGTTCTAGTATAAAATCTAAAAATCCAAGCACAAAAACAAATGGGTCATGAAATATTTTTGTAAAAGCGCCTCTAATTGAGTTACCCCATATTTTTTAGTATCTCCAATAAGCTTGTTGTTGCCGCTGCACATGTTGCATTATGTCCATCAACTTTGATAGCTCATCACAAAGATTTGGACTAGGTGAACGAGTTCTAAACATTGGGGTAGTCATGTCAGGTTTAGAAATTGGTTCAATTGCCTCTGCCAAATCATGAATTTCAATTGGCTGCACTGGTTTTGTCTCTATAAGAACTTCTTCTCCGAGTTCATCGCTCGATCCAACTTGATGTTGAAGAATAGAGTTTTCTGCTACTCGGACAAGGTCCTAATCTGCGATTGTGCCTTGGCTATACCCTGTCTTCTTTATCGTTTGCAAGAATTTTAGTTTTCAAGATTAAAACTATTATCGTAAATGGAAAGTAGGCTAGACTAGAAAGTCTAGCGGCATAGTTTCGAATTTTTATTCAAATGATCTTTCCCACATTAATGGTCTTTACTGTCATAATTGAGTATAACAAGACCATTTTTTATATTGAAATCTTAGTCCCATGTGAGATAGGCATTAGACTGAAGTGAATAAAATAAAACCATACCTTCGCTAATGGTGTCAAATATTCTCTGCGACAAGTGTGAGTCCCAAGCTTTGACACAATCCATTTAGAACCTGAAACTGTAAGTTCTTCTAGAATTTCTTGCAATTTCTCAACCTCAATATTTTCTATTAAGGAAGAATATTCATCGTTTTCGAAATTAAGTAAATCAAAGAATTCATTAATAGTACTTGAGTTTATTAGTACCTTGATTCCTCGAATAGAGACTTCTGTTAATTCACTTGAGGTCAAATTTGCATAAAATTCCCGGACTAACTCTTCACTACATTATCTCTTTCCTCACAAAAAAGCTTCAGCAACTTGTCAAATGCTCACCATGAAATCAATATAGTTACTTTCTTTCAATGTAAAACCTTTCTTTGAAAGCATTTGTTGAGTTTTCAAGATGATGTTGTTTCTTGCTTTGGCTTCTTCACAATGGAATTTGTTTTGTGATTCTTCAACTTGGACAGAGGCACTAGTTCTTTTGCGAGGCATGATTTAACCTAAATATTACACAAGATAGAAACAAATAACAATTCCCCAAATTTAATTAGAAGTAAAAGGAATTAATAGTTCATAAAATTAAAAAGTTAAATAATTAAATCAAATTAAAATTTGGGGAAAAAAACTCTTACCACCTTTGTAAAAATTAATAAGAACTTAAGAAAATAATATGAAAGGGAAACAAGGTGACATCAAGCTAAGTTTAGAGGGAGATTTGATGCTACCTAGGTGTTTGTGGAAGGTGTTGGTTTGGGTACTTGAAGGTGTAGAAGTGGCGTGGTGCAAAAGGAACAAGCGCGTGTGCGGGTTGGTGTGTGTAAGCTGGGACACGCGAGGGTTAGAGGGTAAGGTGTACCAGTGCACAAAGGAGTACGGTGGAATGAGTGGTTGCTGCACGAGAAAGGGCGTGTACGGTGGGCAAGCGAGGAGTAGAGCGCGCGAGGGGCAGGCATGAGCGATGGTGTGCGCAAGCTAAATGAAGAGCTGGTGCGTACACTAAGTGCTCGTTGTACTTGCTGCGTGTAGTGGCTGGTGGTAGTAGATGATTGTTTTAGGACTAGGGAGGGTGGATGGTGATGGAGGAAAAAATATATGGGAAGGTGGTATTTAAAGTATAAGTGAGAGAGTGTTCGACTCAAACACTAAGTAAAAAAAAATTATATCTCCTAATGCTATATAAAGACAATAAAATTAATATATAATATAAAATATATTAATATATTATTTGTTATCATCTTATTTTAAAAAACTCTTAGGTAAAATAATGATAAAATAATGAACAATTCTAATCCTATACAAGGTAATAACAATTAATATATAATATAATATAATATATAATTTGTTATTATCGATTTATTAAAATAAAAATAAAAACCTTTATTTTAGCTATTTTAAAATATTTACAAAAAAGATAGCTAATTTTAATATTTACAACAAGGACAAGTAATTATTAAAATAATTCAATTAAGTACATGAACTTAAAGATAATTTGAAAAATAAATAGAAAACTAAAAATTAGATCAAAATCGATCCTTTTATTGAAAAAGTTAAAAATTTATTTTGTCACTTAGGAAATATTTTCTTAGAAGATTTTGTTAAAATCAATTCCCAAGAAGGATTGTATGGGAAAACTTGATGAATAGTGAATGGATCGGACCTACGTTATTTTAACTTACCTGGAAAAAAACTTAATCTGGAATTGAACAACAAGAATTGCTAACCTGTTCGAAATTCTCAGATTTAGATGTGCTTGTCATTCCATCTTTCCAATCTCTCCTTGAACAATTTGCCATTTTCGTATGAAAACATTCAGAATTCTTCCAACTCATTAAGATGAAGCATCCGTTTCTCTTTAGCAAGCTTGATATTTAAATTGAGTTGTTGCAGAGCCCAATAAGCTTTATGTTCTAACTCCAAGGGCAAATGACAGGCTTTCCCAAAAACCAATCGATAGAGAGACATCCCTAAAGGTGTTTTGTATGTTGTCCTGTATGCCCATAAAACATCACCTATTCTTTTGGACCAATATACTTTTTATCACTTTATTCGCTAATTCAGCTTGCCCATTTGTTTGCGGATGGTAAGCTGTGGCAACCTTGTGCTTCACTCCATGTCTATCAAGCAACCATTTCAACCATTTGTTCACAAAATGGGACCCTTCGTCACTGATGATAGCCCTAAGAGCTCCAAACCTTCTGAACACACGTTTCTACAAAAACATCATCACTACTTTGAAATCGTTCATCGGATATGCCTTGGCCTCAACCCACCTAGATTGTGACATCCCTAATGTGACCCTAGTCGGAAAGTGGTTTCGGGACCACAAAACCGTGTCATAAAAATAATTAACCGTCATATTTGATCTTATTATATGTATATATGCATGTGTGAAAATTTCATGTTTGAATTTTGTTAATTGTAAGTGAATTTTATTAAATAGGACTTGTGTGAGAAAATTTAGAAATGTGCTAGGCAAATGTTAAAGTGGCCTATTGATGCATGCTAGAAAATGCTTGTCCTTGCATGTCAAATTACCCAAAACTTTAGGTAGTGGCCGGCCATGCAATGGGTTAAACATATTATAAACATTTTGTGTTAATGTGTTATGTTAAAATAATAAAATAAAAGGTTGGTAATAAAGTAATGAAAAGGGAGGGGTGATGAAAACAAAGTTGTTTCATCCATGCTCCTCCATTGCCGTGAATTGAAGGAAGAAAGAAGAGGAGGTTCGGTCACTTGGAACTTAAGGGAGGTTAGTCATTTGTGTTAGATTTTCTTTAAACTTTAAGCTTGTTTCTAGTTAATTAGCTAGTTTCTTACATAACCCATGTCAAAATTATGAAAATCTTGGTGATGGTTTGAGCATTCGGTTTTAGTTATTAAAGGATGAGATTGGGTTATGGTTTTTATGTTTTATGAAGAATTGTTGAAGAGAAGGGTTTTAGTTAGTCAAATGATAAATTCTAATGTTCATGAGTACAATGGCCAAACATAGATTTGTCTAATGAATTGAACAAATGCCGTGTGAGTGATTGAAATGAATGAGTTGGAGGTTGGATCATATTAAGATTCGCTTTGCACATAAATATTAAGAGTTTGATATTTTATATTTTTGGAAGGTAAATAAGGTTATGCTCAAGTTAAATACAAGATTATGGCTGATTTGTGTTTAGTGAGTTTCGCCAAGGACTTTATGTGCACTTTCGGTTCAAGTAGAGTAAACGTGATGGGTAGAAAATGGTTGTTAATTGAGATAGTTTAAGGTATTTGTAAGTAGTTTGAATAAATGAACAATAATAATAATAAATCATCTAGTGAATTGGTGTAATTGCGAATTTGAACTAGAAAGTTATTGAGTAATGTTTGTATGTTAAGTGATAGAATAGAGCGAATGCTTGGAATGTGATATGTATGAATTATAAGTTGGATTAAAGGCTGTTATATTGCCTTATCATTTTCGGAATGTGCTATGTCAAAGAAATTGAGGGTTGATGTTTAAGTAAGGTAAGTATAGGTATATTCGCTTGTAGTTTTATAAATGTGATATGAGTATTTTGTGTTGTAAATGAGTAGTAAGTATGTTAAGAATGGTTCTAAAATGTATATGGATGCCGTATGATTGTGTTTGATTGAGAAGTAAATTGTTTGATTTAGCTCAAGAGCTTAGAGGATCAAAGTTGGATAAGGGATAGGAAAAAGTGGTCGAATAGCCGTTGAAATCGTTCGACAACATCCGAGGTAAGTTTTCGAGTAACGAAACTTAGTTTATGATTTGATTAAGTCATGACATATAAGCATAACAAATAAACGGTGATATAATGATTCTACTTGAATTGTATATTGAGGTGATTAGTTTATACCTATGACGGGTAGCCGAATGTGTATAGAGATTATGTTATAAAGCAAATCAAATCATGCTCTTTGTATGTGGCTATTGAGCCGAAAATGGTAATGGTTGATAAGTGCCTTGTGTTTGAATTCTAGTTATGAAAATGAAATATAGATGTGTCATGATTCATTGATATATGTGCTTGATTATTCGGATGATATCCGGGCTAAGTCCCGAAGGCATTTGTGCGAGTTCCTATATCCGGGCTAAGACCCGAAGGCATTTGTGCTAGTGACTATATCCGGATGAATATATTGGTTGAAGCGTGAAGAAATTATGATTTTGAGAATGTGCATATATGAAATTATTCATTTAGTCATATGAACGCTATACTTTAGTCGTAAATAATTTCGTTACTCAAAACTTACTAAGCATTAAATGCTTATTCCGCTTCTTTAATTCTCTCTTTTATAGATTTTTGTTCGTCACCATCGGACTCGGGATTGTCGAAGTCAAAGTCATCCACACTATCTAAGCCCTTTTGGTACTCTTTTAGTTAAACGTTGATAATGGCATGTATAGGACTAACCTTTGTTGTTAATCAAGTACCTTTGGTAATGTGTATATATTCGGATAGCCATGCGAAAATGGCTTAAATATTTTGAGCATAGTATTAAAATCATTTTGTATATATATGGTTATTGAGAGGTGTGGAAATGCTTGGCAATGATTAGCCATTGGAATGGTTAATCACGATCATATTTGGTGCTATGTATGTCCAATGGCTAGTTGAATCATGGAAACTATGAAATAGGTGAAATTTACCTGAAAATAGATGCTGACAGCAGCAGTGATGTGAGTTTAAAAATTCACTAAAAATAGTAGGAATGTAATTAAATAATGAAAAAATTATGTAATTGAACCTTGATGAGTTTATTTTCATATGGAAGAAGCGAAACAACCATATGAGCTGTATTTTATGAGATGTTTAAGTTTTCGTGAAACAGGGCCGGAACCTTTACTGGATCCCCTGTTCTGACTTTGGAAGTTTACCATAAATTAACCAGAAATAATTAGAAGTCATGCTTTATATGTAAAGATTCCTTTTTGAGTATAGTTTCATTAGAAACAAACGGTATATGTATCGAAGCCCTGTACAGGGAGATATCTAAGTCGTAATGCATGAAGGTCAGAGTAGTCAAACCCTGAAACAGGGGAGACTTTAACTAATAAACTGTACTAATTCGCCTGACCAAAAATTCTAGAAAACAATCTGTAGATGGATATATGAGTCTAGTTTCTGGGAAAATTTACGGAATCAGTTTTCGAGTTCTGGAACTCGAGATATGATTTTTAAGGTGACAGTGACGCAGTTAGCCAGCTTGTCTGGAAATTTTAAAATGAACTGTGTAAATAAATGAATTAAGTTCGTTAACACCTCGTGTTCGACTCCGGCAACGGTCTCGGGTGACGGGCGTTACAATTTTATTGGTATCAGAGCCACGATTTATGTAGTATCCCGAATTAGGGCCTAATCGGAATAGTGGTTTCGTGACCACAAATCCGAGATAGAAATAATTATTTTATAATTATTTTGATGATTATGATATGATTGCATGATTGTGTGAAAATTTCGTGATGAAATTTTATGCCTAAAGTGCTTAAATTGAAAGTAGGGACTAAATTGAATAAGTTGCAAAACTTGCATTCTAGAAGTTTTTAGTATGAAATTGCTTTGAAATATTTATTAGGAGGTCTTAAATAGAAATTTTACCAATTTTAAGTTCATGGGCAAAATTAGGACATGGAAGGAATTTTTGAAAGTTTGGTGTGGAGGGGCATTTTGGTCATTTTGATATTAAATGAAATAAAATGGGAAAAATAACACAAAATAGTCATCTTCCCCATTTAGTTGCTGCCGAAACTTCACTCTCACCAGAGCTAGGGTTTCTTCAACTTTCAAGCTCCATAGTAAGTGATTCCAAGCCCCGTTTTTAATGTTCTTTATGTTTTTGGAATCCCGGTAGCTCGATTAAGCTTATGTTAGCAATAATTCAACCTAGGGTTTATATTTGGAAAAATACCCATAGGTGAAATTTGTGTATTTTGATGTTTTATGATAGAATATGGGGTTTTAAATTATGTTAGACAACTTGTACTACTCGATTTTAAGCAAAAACGAGTAAAAGGGCTTAATTGGTAAAAATACCTAATAGTCAAAAGTACATGTTAGAGTGAGAATTTGATGTTGCCATAGAAGAGAAAAGTGATCAGAATGTTGTAAAACATAAGAATAAGGAATAAATTTTAATCCCGAGCATAGGGGCAAAATGTAAATATGCAAAAGTTTAGGGGCAAAATTGTAATTTTGCCAAAATTTGAGTTAAGGATTAATTTGATAATGTGAGTATTAAATGAGCTAAATGTGTTATTTTAGATCAAGAAAGACGTGGAATCGACCTCAATCGAGGAAAAGAAAAGATTGTGGACTAAATTGCAAAATCTTTGTATTTTGGTACTAAGGTAAGTTCATGTGTAAATAATGTAGCATAATTGTTATTTTTAAGTTATTGATATTAATTATGTGTTATGCTGAATTTTATTATGAAATGTATGCTTTGTGGTTAATTTCAAATAATATGTAAATTATATGAGCTACTTGTTAAATATAATTGTTACCGAGTATTGATTTCGCATTCTACTAAAGACTAGCAAGGATAAGTGTTCGAGAAAATCCCGCTTGAACCTTAGGAATAGATTAGGATACAAGTGACATGTCACTAGGATGGTTGAGCATCCGAACTCGTTGAGTTGAGTCCGAGTTCACTTATGGATGCGAATGTCCGAACTCGTTGAGTTGAGTCCGAGTTCGTGAGATGTAACTAGGCATCCGAACTCGTTGAGTTGAGTCCAAGTTCACTTATGGATGCGAACGCCCGAGCTCTTTGAGTTGAGTCCGAGTTCGCTTATGGGCGGTTACATGATTACTTGATTGAATATGTGGCACTTATGTGCAATTTATCCGTATCCAAATTATATTCGATGTGTTCAACAGTAAAGTTCTACTCAATGGAGGAATATTTGAGATGTAAAGAGACGATTGGTGAGTGATGTGAAATGGATATTTTGGACAGGTATGTATTTAACCCTCGGGTTGAGTATTGATACAACCACTATAAGGTAATAAGATGATGAAAATGATCGAAATGTGATATGTGTTTTAGTGAGGTATGCTAATGTTGATTGGTATAACTGCTTGTTATGTTACTTATTATTTGCATATGAACTTACTAAGCATTTATGCTTACTCCTCCTTCTTACTCATTGTAGTTTTGGACAAGCCACTCGTGAGTCGGGATAGGTCAAGGCTCACCACACTATCCTAAGATTTTTGGTAAATGGCTTGTAAATTTAAGTATGGCATGTATAGCAATATACCTATTTTGTGTAAATGATCTTATGGTATGGTTGTGGAATGGTTGAGGAAATGCTTGATAATGATAAATTATGAAAATGGTTAGTTTAGATTATGTTTGATGGTAAGGAAAACTATTAAGATACTTAGTGCATAAAAACTCATAAAAAGGATGAAATTTGCCATAAACAGAATACTGCAGCAACACTAACACGAGTTTGAAAATTTACTAAAAATCATAGAAATTGAATTTCATGATGGATTACATATCAAATTGAATATTATTATGTCTAGTTTCACATGAAACAAATGAAACAGGTAAAGGAATTATATGTTAGAAGATATTTGAATTTTAGTGAAACAGGGTCATAGCAGTTTCTGAATCCCCTGTTCCTACTTTAGAAATTCACCATTAATTGTAAAGATATAATTATGTGGTGTATTTTATATCCTCAGAGTCCTTATTGAGTCTAGTTTTAGGAGAAACAAACCTCATAGTCATATGAATTTTTTATAGAGATAAATGTGGTTTGTAGTAAACAGAGGTCAAACCAGTCAAGTCCTGAAACAGGGGTAACTTTAACTAATAAACTGTACTAATTGGCCCAACCAAAAATTCTAGAAAAAAAATTAGTAGATAGGTATATGAGTCTAGATTCAGGAAAAATTTACGGATCTTGATTTCGAGTTTCATAACTCGAGATATGATTTTTCTTGTGACTGTGACGCAAGTAGCTTAAAAGGTGTGAATGTAGAAACAATAATCCAAAGTTCTAAAAATGTTAAACTAAGCTTAGTAACACCTAATACTCGACTCCGGCGACGGTCTCGGGCGTGGGGACGTTACAGTTTAGTCGATTCTAGGACTACCGTAATACGTTCGGGTCTAGCTATACATGCCATTGTGTGTCTATTTGATAGTGTGGTGATTTCTGACAGTTAAAAATGTGTTTGTTTATAGTAATGGATCCCGATCCCAACCGAAGCGGTAGTGATGATCTTGAGAGTGTAGTGCTGCTCCAAGACAAGGGACAACACGGTGGACTCTCAACCTATTGCTAGTAATCGAATGGCGGTTAGACAGGCTTTTTATAGCGTAATGAATGATTGGTTCAACCAATACATTCGAACTAATACGGCTATTCCACAACCCCCATTTCCGACTAATACAACCCCTGCACCTGTGATACCTCCGATAACTGACCAGATAAGGTTAAATAAGCCCCCAGTTGATCGAATCCAAAAACACGGGGCTACTGAATTTAAAGCTATAGACAGTGACGATGCCGAGCAAGCTGAATTTTGGTTGGACAACACTATTAGGGTACTTGATGAACTATCTTGCACACCCGATGAATGCCTAAAGTGTACGATCTCCTTGCTACGTGATTCTGCCTACTATTGGTGGAATACGTTGATTTCTGCAGCCCAGAGAGCAAGTAACTTGGGAGTTTTTCCAAACCGAGTTTCAAAAAGTATATCACCCAGAGATTCATTGATCAAAACGAAAAGAATTTCTTGAACTTAAACAAGGTTCCATGTCGACATCGATTATGAACGAAAGTTTGTAAGGCTTAGCCAGACGCGAGAATACATTTCTTCGTAAGTCGTGATGTGTAAACATTTCGAAGATGGACTGAACGATGATATAAAGCTGTATGTTGGCATTTTAGAAATCAGAGAATTTGTGGTACTTGTCGAGCGAGCTTGCAAAGCCGAAGAGCTCAGTAAGGAGAAAAGAAAAGCTGATATGGGAGCAAAGGAGTTTCATAAGAGATCTTCGGGAAAGCCCTTTCAACATTCATCGAAGAAATTTAGAGATGATTTAGGCCGACCTAGAGACACGTTAGGCTTTTCTAGACGAGACCGTGATCGACCCCCTATGAGTACACGAGTTACTTCGGTCGCCAGTGTTGGAAATGATCGTCGAGGCAAAACAGAGTGCCAGTATTGTGGTAAATGGCATTCGGGGAGTTGTAGATTCCATGACCGCTCCTGTTACAAGTGCGGATCAGTTGACCACTTTATTAAAGATTGCCCGAGATTGTCTGAACAGAATGTAAATCAGAGTGGGAAACCGGGTGCTACTACTGCTCGAGGTAGACCATCTAAAAATGCGGGGAATGCTAGTGGTGGTCAGAGAGGATCTAGAAATGTTACCACCAGATCTGAGGCTCGTGCTCCTGCCAGAGCTTATGCTATATGTGCATGCGAGGATGCTTCTTCGCCTGATGTTATTACCGGTACATTCACTCTCTTTGGTACTAATGTGATTGCATTGATTGACCTTGGTTCTACTCATTCTTATATATATGAGACTTTAGCATCCAGTAAGACTTTACCTGTTGAGTCTACTGAGTTCGTTATTAGAGTGTCGAATCCCTTGGGTCATTGTGTGCTTGTTGATAAGGTGTGTAAGAAATGTTCCCTAGTAATTCGAGGTTCCTGTTTTCCGGCGGACTTGATGCTTTTACCGTTTGATGAATTTGATGTTATTCTTGGTTTGGATTGGTTGACCGTGCATGATGCGGTTGTGAATTGCAAAAGCAAGACTATTGATTTGAGGTGTGCAAATAATGAGATAATCCGAGTTGAGTCTACTGTCTTGAATGGATTGCCAACAATAATATCCTCGATGTTAGCTCAAAAATATGTGAGAAAGGGGTGTGAAGCGTATCTTGCATACGTGCTTGATAATGAAAAATTAGGAAAGAAACTTGAATCGGTACCACTGGTTTGTGAATATCCGGATGTTTTTCCCGAAGAATTACAGGTTTACCACCTATTCGGGAAGTAGAGTTTGGCATCGAACTTGTACTTGGGACTACACCGATTTCGATAGCTCCGTATCGTATGGCACCAACGGAATTGAAAGAATTAAAAACTCAGTTGCAAGAGTTGATGGATAGAAGTTTCGCTCGACTGAGTTTCTCGCCTTGGGGTGCACCAATATTGTTTGTGAAAAAGAAGGACGGAACCATGAGGTTGTGCATCGACTATCGTCAGCTGAATAAAGTGACAATAAAGAATAAATATCCGTTATCACAGTATTGATGATTTGTTTGATCAACTAAAGGAGCCTCAATGTTTTCAAAGATAGATTTGAGATCGGGTTATTATCGCCATAATTCGAGATTCGGATATACCCAAAACTGCTTTCAGAACGAGATACGGTCACTACGAGTTTTTAGTAATGACGTTTGGGCTCACTAATGCCCCAGCGGTATTTATGGATTTGATGAATCGAATCTTCAGACCGTATTTGGATCGGTTTGTAGTTGTGTTTATCGATGATATTTTGGTCTATTCGGAAAATGAAACCGAACATGCTGAGCACCTAAGATTAGTGTTGCATTTTACGGATAAGCGCTTATATGCTAAGTTCGGTAAATGTGAGTTCGGTTGAGAGAAGTTAGCTTTTTGGGACATGTGGTATCCGACGGGTATTCGAGTTGATCCGAGCAAAATTTCAGCCATACTTAACTGGAAGCCTCCGAGAAACATTACGAGGTTCGAGCTTTTGGGACTTGCCGCCACTACAGACGGTTTGTAAAGGGTTTCTCGATGATAGCCACACCAATGACGAAACTACTTGTAAAGATGTTAAGTTTGAATGGACGTAAAATGTCAAACAAGTTTCGATCAACTAAAAGCTTATTTGACTGAAGCTCCAGTACTAGTGCCGCCTGAATCAGGCAAAGAGTTTGTCATTTACAGTGATGCATCCTTACTTGGGTTAGGTTGTGTATTGATGCAAGAAGGTCGAGTTGTAGCTTATGCGTTGAGGCAATTGAAGCCACATGAGAAAAATTATCCAACCCATGATCTCGAATTAGCTACCATCGTGTTCGCTTTGAAAATATGGCGAAATTACTTATTTGGTGAGAAGTGCCATGTATTTTTGGATCACAAAAGTCTCAAATATTTGATGACTCAAAGAGATTTGAATCTGCGACAAAGACGTTGGCTTGAGTTGTTAAAAGATTATGAACTTGTCATTGACTATCACCCGGGAAAGGCTAATGTGGTTGCGGATGCTTTAAGTCTTAAATCACTGTTTGCTTTACGAGCGATGAATGTACACTTGTCTGTTCTATCCGATAATGTGTTAGTAGCAGAATTAAAGGCTAAACCATTATTGATTCATCAAATTCGTGAAGTTCAGAAAGTCGATGATGAATTAGTTGCAAAACGGGCTAAATGTGTTTCGAATAGGGAATCAGAGTTTCAAATTGATGATGACGATTGTTTGAGGTTCAGAAGTCGTTTGTGTGTTCCAAGAAATTCAGAACTTATTTCGATGATTCTAAACGAAGCTCATTGTAGCCGAATGTCAATTCACCCGGGGAGTACGAAAATGTACAACGATCTGAGACGTCAGTTTTGGTGGCATGGTATGAAACGAGACATTTCCGATTTTGTTTCGAAGTGTTTAATATGTCAACAAGTGAAAGCGGAACATCAAGTGCCTCTGTGTTTACTTCACCGATCATGATACCGAATGGAAATGGGATCGAGTCACGATGGATTTTGTATCTGGGTTGCCATTGTCGGCAACTAAGAAAGATGCGATTTGGGTTGTTGTTGATAGACTGACTAAGTCAGATCATTTTGTTCCCGTACGTACGGATTACTCATTGGATAAACTAGCTGAATTGTATGTTTCTCATATTGTAAAACTACACGGGGTACCTATTTCTATTATGTCGGATAGAGATCCGAGATTCACCTCGCGATTTTGGAAGAAATTGCAAGAAGCTTTAGGTACCAAGTTGCATTTTAGCACCGCTTTTCATCCCCAGACCGATGGTCAATTTGAGCGGATAATTCAGATACTCGAGGATATGTTGAGATGTTGCATCCTTGAGTTTAGTGGTTCATGGGAGCGGTATTTACCTTTGGTTGAATTCGCTTACAACAATAGTTTTCAATCAAATGTTAAGATGGCGCCTTACGAGGCTTTGTACGGTCGTAAATGTCGTACACCATTGTTTTGGACCGAGCTCGGTGAAAGTAAAATTTTCGGAGTTGATTTGATTAAAGATGCTGAGCAGAAAGTAAAAATAATTTGTGAAAGTCTGAAGGCAACATCAGATCATTAGAAGTCGTACGCGGATTTAAAACGAAGAGATATTGAGTATCGTGGGAGACAAAGTGTTTCTTAAAGTTTCACCTTGGAAAAAGATACTCGATTTGGTCAGTAAGGGCAAACCGAGTCCGAGGTTCATAGGGCCGTATGAAATATCCGAACGAGTTGGCCCAGTGGCATATAGATTGATTTTACCCCCTGACCTCGAGAAGATTCACAATGTTTTTCATGTCTCCATGCTTCGACATTACAGATCTGATCCTTCGCACATAATAAATCCCTCCGAGGTTGAAATTCAAGCCGATATGAGTTATGAAGAAGAACCGATTCGCATCCTAGCTCGTGAAGTGAAAGAGTTGCGAACAAGAGGGTTCCGTTAGTAAAGGTGTTATGGCTCAAACACGGATCAAGAAGCTACTTGGGAAACCGAGAACTCTATGAAAGAACGATACCCAAACCTATTTACGGTAAGATTTTCGGGACGAAAATTTCTTAAGTGGGGAGAGTTGTGACAGCCTAATGTGACCCTAGTCGGAAAGTGGTTTCGGACCACAAAACCGAAGTCATAAAAATAATTAACCGTCATATTTGATGCTTATTATATGTATATATGCATGTGTGAAAATTTCATGTTTGAATTTTGTTAATTGTAAGTGAATTTTATTAAATAGGACTTGAGTGAGAAAATTTAGAAATGTGCTAGGCAAATGTTAAAGTGGCCTATTGATGCATGTTAGAAATCGCTTGTCCTTGCATGTCAAATTACCCAAAACTTTAGGTAGTGGCCGCCATGCAATGGGTTAAACATATTATAAACATTTTGTGTTAATGTGTTATGTTAAAATAATAAAATAAAAGGTTGGTAATAAAGTAATGAAAAGGGAGGGGTGATGAAAACAAAGTTGTTTCATCCATGCTCCTCCATTGCCGTGAATTGAAGGAAGAAAGAAGAGGAGGTTCGGTCACTTGGAACTTAAGGGAGGTTAGTCATTTGTGTTAGATTTTCTTTAAACTTTAAGCTTGTTTCTAGTTAATTAGCTAGTTTCTTACATAACCCATGTCAAAACTATGAAAAATCTTGGTGATGGTTTGAGCATTCGGTTTTAGTTATGAGATTGGGTTATAGTTTTTATGTTTTATGAAGAATTGTTGAAGAGAAGGGTTTTAGTTAGTCAAATGATAAATTCTAATGTTCATGAGT
Source organism: Gossypium arboreum (assembly GCF_025698485.1). Taxonomy (NCBI): domain Eukaryota; kingdom Viridiplantae; phylum Streptophyta; class Magnoliopsida; order Malvales; family Malvaceae; genus Gossypium; species Gossypium arboreum. The sequence goes on along the minus strand of NC_069070.1, from coordinate 47,241,347 downwards.
ACAATGGCCAAACATAGATTTGTCTAATGAATTGAACAAATGCCGTGTGAGTGATTGAAATGAATGAGTTGGAGGTTGGATCATATTAAGATCGGCTTTGCACATAAATATTAAGAGTTTGATATTTTTATGATTTTTGGAAGGTAAATAAGGTTATGCTCAAGTTAAATACAAGATTATGGCTGATTTGTGTTTAGTGAGTTTCGGCCAAGGACTTTATGTGCACTCGGTTCAAGTAGAGTAAACGTGACGGGTAGAAAATGGTTGTTAATTAAGATAGTTTAAGGTATTTGTAAGTAGTTTGAATAAATGAACAATAATAATAATAAATCATCTAGTGAATTGGTGTAATTGCCGAATTTGAACTAGAAAGTTATTGAGTAATGTTTGTATGTTAAGTGATAGAATAGAGCGAATGCTTGGAATGTGATATGTATGAATTATAAGTTGGATTAAAGGCTGTTATATTGCCTTATCATTTTCGAGAATGTGCTATGTCAAAGAAATTGAGGGTTGATGTTTAAGTAAGGTAAGTATAGGTATATTCGGCTTGTAGTTTTATAAATGTGATATGAGTATTTTGTGTTGTAAATGAGTAGTAAGTATGTTAAGAATGGTTCTAAAATGTATATGGATGCCGTATGATTGTGTTTGATTGAGAAGTAAATTGTTTGATTTAGCTCAAGAGCTTAGAGGATCAAAGTTGGATAAGGAAAGGAAAAAGTGGTCAATAGTCTTCAAATCGCTCGACAACATCCGAGGTAAGTTTTCGAGTAATGAAACTTAGTTTATGATTTGATTAAGTCATGACATATAAGCATAACAAATAAACGGTGATATAATGATTCTACTTGAATTGTATATTGAGGTGATTAGTTTATACCTATGACGGGTAGCCGAATGTGTATAGAGATTATGTTATAAAGCAAATCAAATCATGCTCTTTGTATGTGGCTATTGAGCCAAAATGGTAATGGTTGATAAGTGTCTTGTGTTTGAATTCTAGTTATGAAAATGAAATATAGATGTGTCATGATTCTTTGATATATGTGCTTGATTATTCAGATGATATCCTGCTAAGTCCCAAGGCATTTGTGCGAAGTTCCTATATCCGGCTAAGACCAAGGCATTTGTGCTAGTGACTATATCCGGGCGATGTCCCAAGGCATTTGTGCGAGTAGTTGCTATACTCGGCTAAGTCCCGAAGGCATTTGTGCTAGTGACTATATCCGGGCTAAGACCCGAAGGCATTTGTGCAAGTTGCTATATCCGGCTAAATCCCAAAGGTACTTGGGTTTGGAAGTGAGCGATCTTGCTGTAATAATTTCAATTAATACGCTCATAAAATACAAACGATAAGGTACGCTTTCAGATATGCATCGGAAAGGTTGATTCCTTTCAAATAGTACTCGCCAATTGATTAACGAGCTTCCGCCTCTAGTTAGGTTTGATACCACGTGTATGAATATATTGGTTGAAGCGTGAAGAAATTATGATTTTGAGAATGTGCATATATGAAATTATTCATTTAGTCATATGAACGCTATACTTTAGTTGTAAATACTTTCGCTACTCAAAACTTACTAAGCATTAAATGCTTATTCCGCTTTTTAATTCTCTGCTTTATAGATTTTTGTTCGTCACCATCGGACTCGGGATTGTCAAAGTCAAGTCGCCCACACTATCTAAGCCCTTTTGGTACTCTTTTAGTTAAACGTTGTTAATGGCATGTATAGGACTAACCTTTGTTGTTAATCAAGTACCTTTGGTAATGTGTATATATTCGGATAGCCATGCGAAAATGGCTTAAATATTTTGAGCATAGTATTAAAATCATTTTGTATATATATGGTTATTGAGAGGTGTGGAAATGCTTGGCAATGATTAGCCATTGGAATGGTTAATCACGATCATATTTGGTGCTATGTATGTCCAATGGCTAGTTGAATCATGGAAACTATGAAATAGGTGAAATTTACCTTAAAATAGATGCTGACAGCAGCAGTGATGTGAGTTTGAAAATTCACTAAAAATAGTAGGAAAGTAATTAAATAATGAATAAATTATTTAATCGAACCTTGATGAGTATATTTTCATATGGAAGAAGCGAAACGACCATATGAGCCGTATTTTATGAGATGTTTAAGTTTTCGTGAAACAGGGCCAGAACGGTTACTGGATCCCCTGTTCTGACTTTGGAAATTTACCATAAATTAACCAGAAATAATTAGAAGTCATGCTTTATATGTACAGATTCCTTTTTGAGTCTAGTTTCATTAGAAACAAACGGAATATGTATCGAAGCCCTGTAAAGGGAGATATCTAAGTCGTAATGCATGAAGGTTAGAGTAGTCGAACCCTGAAACAGGGGAGATTTTAACTAATAAACTGTACTAATTGACCTGACCAAAAATTGTAGAAAAGAATCTGTAGATGGATATATGAGTCTAGTTTCAGGGAAAATTTACGGAATCAATTTTCGAGTTCTGGAACTCGAGATATGATTTTTAAGGTGACAGTGACGCAGTTAGCCAGCTTGTCTGGAAATTTTAAAATGAACTGTGTAAATAAATGAATTAAGTTCTTTAACACCTCGTGTTCGACTCCGGCAACGGTCTCGGGTGCGGGGCGTTACATAGATACATCGTCTATTGCTAAAAATATATACTTTTGACCAAGAGAAGGAGGGAAAGGACCAAGAAAATTAATACCCCAAACATGGAATAACTCTACCTTAATAATGTTTGTTCGGGGCATCTCATTTATGTTGGTCATGTTTCCAACCTTTTGGCATTGATCACAACTCTTTATGTAGGCATATGCATCTTTGAATAGAGTTGGCCAAAAGAAATCGACTTGTAATACTTTGGCCACAGTGCGTGATCCTCCGAAGTGTCCTCCACTTGGAGTTGTATGACAATGTTATAAGATTTCTTGTACCTCATTTTCTGTCACACATGTCCTGGTCATTTGATCTGTGCACTATTTGAATAAGTATGGCTCTTCCCAGAAGTAGTACTTCATAATGTGAATTTTTTTTCCCTTTTCTTATATGTCTTATTAAGTGACATCAATCCAAAAGCTAAATAGTTAGCAAAATCAACAAAGTAAAAGGTGTTATGGATGTGATATACCTTAAGTATGTGCTCATCTGGGAATGTCTCCTAAAAGGGTATAAGCAGAGAGGTTCCTTCATACAGCTCTAATCTGGATAAGTGATCTACTACTTGATTTTCTACCCCTTTTAGATCTTGAATTTCTAGATCAAAATCTTGAAGTAGATGTACCCATCAGAACAATCTAGGCTTAGCATTTTCCTTGGAAATTAAGTATTTAATTGCCGAATGATCTGTATAGATAGTCACTTTGGTAACTACAAGATAAGATCGAAACTTGACAAAGCAAATACGATAGCAAGTAACTATTTTTCTATTACTGTATAGTTCAGTTAAACTCCCATCAGAGTCTGACTTGCATAGTAGAAGGGATGAAAAACTTTGTTCCTTCACTGGCCCATTACAGCTCCGATCGTGAAGTCACTTGCATCACACATTAATTCAAATGACAACTACCAATCCTGTGACAGCCTAAATTGACCCTAGTCGGAAAGTGGTTTCGGGACCACTAAACCGAGTCATAAAAATAATTAGCCGTCATAGTGGATGCTCATTATATGTACATATGCATGTGTGAAAATTTCATGTTTGAATTTTGTTAATTGTAAGTGAATTTTATCAAATAGGACTTATGTGAGAAAATTTAGAAATGTGCTAGGCAAATGTAAAGTGGCCTATTAATGCATGTTGTGAAAATGATGGGCTTGCATGTCAAATTTCCTAAATTAAAGCCTAGTGGCCGCCATGACAAAGGGTGATGGGCAAAACATGTCATAAAACATGTTGTGTAAATGGGTTATGTTGGAATAAATAAAATAAGGAGTATGGGTAATAAAGAAATGGAAAAAGGAAAGAAGGTGTGTGATCCCCCATTGCCGTGAGTTGAGGGAAAGGAAACAAAAAAAAAAAGTGTGTTCATCCTTTTCATTTCTTTTGGCCGAAAATTCTAAGGAAGAAAGAAGGAGTTCTTGCTCCATGTTTGGTTTAGAAGAGGATTAGGAGGAGGTTCGGCCATACTTGTATCAAGATTAAGGTATGTTTGATGTTGTGCCATGAGATTCATGCATGTTTTTTTTAGTTGCTAGCTTGATGTTCTTATTAGCCCATGGTTCAAATCTTTGCTATGTCATGGGGATGGTATTCGGCCAAGGTGGATTTTGTGTTGATATCATTGCATGCTAAATGTGAAGCTTGTTAATGATGCATGTGATGGTGGATTGATAACTCTTGAATCTCCTTTTAGCATCCTTGAGTGAGACATTAAGTTCCTTGTTCAACCATGACCAAAATTGAAATGGTAAGGTGTTGTGATGCATTCGCCATTGTAGGATATAGAAGAGAAATAAGGTTGTTGTTAGATGAAGTAGAGTCTAACAAATGAGCTCGTATGTGCATTAGTTGCTAGATGGAGAAGAATCGGCTAGCAAGTTGTGTGCTAAGGCGAATGTAATTTGGTATATTATGGGTAATGCATGTGTTGAATTAGTGTAAAGGAGAGGATGCTTTAATAGTGTATATATGTGTATTAGCCAAGTTTTGAACTTGAAACAAATGGTGTTTAGTCAACACAAGTGACCATACTTGTAGAATGTATTAAGTGTCGCAATCGGCCTTAGCATAGATGTGTATGTTCGGCCATTGGTAGCCTATTGATGGCTTTAGCTTGACTTAGAAAATTCGCTAAGGGAAATATTAGCTAGTATGTTGAATTCGATTCGTGATTTCGTACATATGTGACTCTAATGTCTAATGTATATATGGGCTAAGTACCTTGAGCTTCTTTTGATGTTCGAATGAATTGTATTAAATTGTTGATGTGATTAAAAATGCGTATGATCATTGTGTATTTGAGCTAAAAGGTGGCCATATGACCTATCAAACTCCTTGTCATATTCGCCATAAGCTAGCAAAATGAGACTTTGATAAGTTAAATTTGTTTGAATTAGCTCAAGAGCTTAGGGACCACCGTTGGATAAGGGAAAGGAAAAAGTGATCGAATAGTCATTGAAGCCGCTCGACAACATCCGAGGTAAGTTTTCGAGCAATGGAACCTAGATTATGATTCGATTAGATTATGTCACAAACAAATCAAAATCATGCTCTTTGAATGTGGCTATTGTCAAACTTGTAAGTGTGATAAGTGTCTTGTGTTTGAGCTTTGGTAATGAAAATGAAACATGGATGTGTCATGATTTATTGATGTATGTGCATGGTTATTCAATGATATCCGGCTAAGTCCCAAGGCTTTTGTGTTAAGTGACTATATTCGGACTAAGATCCGAAGGCATTTATGCGAAGTTACTATATCCGGCCAAAACCCAAGGCATTTGTGCTAGCGACTATATCCGGCTAAGTCCCAAGGCATTTATGCTAGTGATCATATCCGGCTAAGACCAAGGCCTTGTGCGAGTGGTTATATCCGGTTAAATCAAGGTACGTGATTTGGGAATGAGCGATCTTGCTATAAAAATTTCAGTTAATACGCTTGTAAAGTCCCAACAATGAGGTATGTTTCAGATGTGCATTGGAATAGTCGATCCCCTTCCAATAATATTCGCTCAATCGAGTAATGAGCCTCCGTATTTGGCTAAGATGATCCCTTATGTATGAATATAGGGCTGGAATGTGAAGTAGGAATGATTTGAGAATATGTATATATGGAATTATCCGCTTAGTTATATGAATGCTATACTTCGATGTGCTTAAACTCTTTGCTCAAAACTTACTAAGCATTAAATGCTTACTCGCTGTTTTAATTCTCTATTTTATAGATTTTGGTTTGTCACTATCGGACTCGGAATTTTGAAGTCAAGTCGCCCACACTATCAAAGCTCCTTTCGTATATTTTGGTTGGACTTTGAAATGGCATGTATAGGACTACCCTTTGTTGTAGGTCATGTACCTTTCGGTTTTGTGTAAATTTGGATAGCCATGCAAAATGGCTTAAGTATACTTTGGGCATGGTATTATAATCATTGTATGTTGTTCATTAAGAGGTATGGAAATGTTCAGAGACGATTAGCCATTGGGATGGTTAATCATGATCATATTTTGTGCTATTTATGTTAAAGGGCTAGTTGAATCATGGAAACTATGAAATAGGTAAAGCCTACCTTAAAGACAGATGCTGACAGCTGCAGTGACGTGGATGTGAAAAATTACTAAAAATAGTAGGATTGTAATTAAATAGTGAATAAATTATGTAAATGAACCTTGACGAGTCTATTTTCATAGGAAAGTAACGAAACGATCATATGAATAGAATGTTAAGAGATATTTAAATTTTCGTGAGACAGGGCCAGAACGGCTTCTGGAGTCCCTTTTCTAACTTTGGAAATTCATTATAAATTGACCAGAGATAATTAGAAGTCATTCCATATATGTACAGATTCCTTTTCGAGTCTAGTTTCTGTAGAAACAAACGGTATCAGTATTGAAGCCCTGTACAGGGAGATATCCAAGTCGTAATGCGTGAAGGTCAGTGTAGTTGATCCCTGTAACATGGGAGACTTTAACTAATAAACTGTACTAATTGGCTCGACCAAAAATTCTAGAAAAAAATTTGTAGATGCATATATGAGTCTAGTTTCAGAGAAAAATCACAAAACTTATTTTTGAGTTGTGGAACACAAGATATGATTTTTAAGGTGACAGTGACACAGTTAGCCAGCTGTCTGGAAATTTTTAAATGGACCGTGAAAATAAATATATTATGTCTGTTAGCACCTCGTGTTCGACTCCGGCCACGGTCTCGGGTACGGGGTGTTACAATTAAATTGGTATCAGAGCTACGGTTTAGTCGATTCTAGGACTACCGTAATGCGTTTGGGTCTAGCTATACATGCCATTTTATGTGATTATTTGATAGTGTGGTGATTTCTGACATTTGCAAATGTGTTTATTTATAGTAATGGATCCCGATCCCGACCGAGCGGTAGCTGATGATCTTGAGAGTGTAGCGCCTGCTCCCGCACAAGGGACAGCGTTGGCGGACTCTCAACCTAATGCTAGTAATCCGAATGATGAAGCTAGACAAGCTTTCTATAGCGTGATTAATGATTGGTTCAACCAATACATTCGAACTAATACGGCTGTTCCACAACCTCCATTCCCAACAAACACAACCCCCGCACCTACAATACCTCCAAGAATCGACCAAATAAGGTCAAATAAGCCCCAGCTGATGTAATTCAAAACATGGGGCTACTGAATTTAAGGCTACGGATAGCGATGATGCCGAGCAAGCTGAATTTTGGTTGGACAACACTATTCGGGTACTCAATGAGCTATCTTGCACACCCGATGAGTGCCTAAAGTGTACTATCTCCTTGCTACGTGATTCTGCCTACTATTGGTGGAATACGTTGACTTCTGTTATGCCTAGAGAGTAAGTAACTTGGGATTTCTTCCAAACCGAAGTTTCAAAGAAGTATATCGATCGAGATTCATTGACCAAAACGGAAGGAATTTCTTGAACTCAAACAAGGTTCCATGTCGGTTCGACTATGAACGAAAATTTGTGAGGCTTAGCCGGACAGGACGAGAATGCATTTCCTCGGAAGCCGTAATGTGTAAACGTTTCGAGATGGGCTAAATGATGAGATAAAGCTGTATGTTGGCATTTTAGAAATCCGAGAATTTGTGGTACTTGTCGAGCGAGCTTGCAAAGCCGAGGAGCTCAGTATGGAGAAAAGAAAAGCTGAGGTGGGAGCAAAGGAGTTCCGTAAGAGGTCTTCGGGGAAGCCCTTCCCACAGTCATCGAAGAAATTTAGAGATGGCTTAGGCCGGTCGAGAGACACTTCGGGCTTATCTAGACGTGATCGCGATCGACCCCCTGCGAGTGCACGAGTCACTTCGATCGCCAGTTTTGGAAATGACCGTCGAGACAGAGCGGAATGCCAGTATTGTGGTAAATGGCATTTGGGGAGTTGTATGTTCCATGACCGCTCCTGTTACAAGTGCGGGTCAGTTGACCACTTTATCAAAGATTGCCCGAGGTTGTCTGAATAGAATGCAAATCAGAGTGGGAAACCGGGTGCTACCAACGCCGAGGTAGACCATCTAGAAATACGGCAATGCTAGTGGTGGTCGAGAGGATCTAGGGATGCTACGACCAGATCTGAGGCCCGTGCTCCAGCTAGGACTTATGCTATACGCGCACGCGAGGATGCTTCCTCGCCAGATGTTATTACCGGTACTTTTACTCTCTTTGATTCTAATGTGATTGCTTTGATTGACCCTGGTTATACTCATTCTTATATATGTGAAACCTTAGCATCCAAAGAAGACTTTGCCTATTGAGTCTACCGAGTTCAGAATTGGTGTCGAATCCCTTGGGTCGTTACGTGCTTGTCGACAAAGTGTGTAAGAAATGTCCCTAGTAATTGAGGTTTCGCTTTTCCACAGACTTAATGCTTTTGCCGTTCGATGAATTTGATGTTATTCTTGGTTTGGATTGGTTGACCGTGCATGATGCGGTTGTGAATTGCAAAAGCAAGACTATTGATTTGAGATGCAAAATAACGAGATAATCCGAGTTGAGTCTACAGACTTAAAGGGGTTGCCACCGTAATATCGCAATGTTGGCCCGTAAATATGTAAGAAAGGGTGCGAAGCATACCATGCGTATGTACTTGATGACAAGGAATTGGAAAAGAAACCCAAATCTGTGCCGGTGGTTTGTGAATACCTGGATGTTTTTCTCGAAGAATTACCGGGTTTACCACCTGTTCGGGAAGTAGAGTTTGGTATTGAGCTTGTACCGGGGACTACGCCAATTTCGATAGCTCCGTATCGTATGGCACCAATCGAGTTAAAGGAATTGAAAGCTCAGTTGCAAGAGTTGACAGATAGAGGTTTCGCTCGACCAAGTTTCTCACCTTAGGGTGCACCAGTATTGTTTGTGAAAAAAAAGGACCGAACCATGAGGTTGTGCATTGACTATCGTTAGCTGAATAAAGTGACGATAAAGAATAAATATCCGTTATCACGTATTGATGATTTGTTTGATCAACTAAAGGGAGCCTCGGTGTTTTCAAAGATAGATTTGAGATCGGGTTATTATCGATTCTTGATTCGAGATTCGGATGTACCCAAAACGCTTTAACGAGGTACGGTCACTCGAGTTCTTAGTGATGTCGTTTGGGCTCACTAATGCCCTGCGGTATTTATGGATTTGATGAATCGAATCTTCGAGAAGATTTGGATCGGTTCGTAGTTGTGTTCATTGATGACATCTTGGTCTATTCAAGAGATGAGACCGAACATGCCGAACACCGAGATTAGTGTTGCAAATTTTACGGATAAGCGGTTATATGCTAAGTTCAGCAAGTGTGAGTTCGGTTAAGAGAGGTTAGCTTCTTGGGTCATGTGGTATCTCAGATCGGTATTCGAGTCGACCGAGCAAAATTTCAGCCATACTTAACCGGAAGCCTCGAGAAATATTACCGAGGTTCGAGCTTTTGGGACTTGCTTACTACCGACGGTTTGTAAAGGTTTCTCGATGATAGCCACACCCATGACGGCTACTTCAAAAGATGTTAAGTTCGAATGGACGGAAAAATGTCGAAAAGTTTTGATCAACTGAAAACTTATTTGACTGAAGCTCAATTTTAGTGCAAATTAATCGTGCAAAGAGTTTGTCATCTATAGTGATGCCTCCCTACTTGGGTTAGGTTGCGTATTGATGCAAGAAGGTCGAGTTGTGGCCTATCGTCGAGACAATTAAAGCCACATGAGAAAAATTATCCGACCCATGATCTCGAATTAGCGCCATCGTATTCGCCTTGAAAATATGGCAACATTACTTATTTGGTGAGAAGTGCCATGTATTTTGGATCACAAAAGTCTCAAATATTTGATGACTCAAAGAGACTTGAATCTGCGACAAAGACGTTGGCTCGAGTTGTTAAAAGATTATGAGCTTGTCATTGATTATCACCCGAAAGGCTAATGTGGTTGCGGATGCCTTAAGCCGAAATCACCGCTTGCTTTACGAGCGATGAATGTACACTTGTCTATTCTACCGACAATGTGTTAGTAGCCAATTAAAGGCCAAACCATTATTGATTCATCAAATTCGTGAAGCTCGTAAATTGACGATGAGTTGGTTGCAAAACGGGCTGAATGTGTTCCGAATGTGGAATCGGAGTTTCAAATTGATGATGACGATTGTTTGAGGTACAGAAATCGGTTGTGTGTTCCAAGAAATTCAGAACTCATTTCGATGATTCTGAACGAAGCTCATTGTAGCCGAATGTCAATTCACCCGGGGAGTACGAAAATGTACAACGATCTGAGACGCCAGTTTTGGTGGCATGGTATGAAACGAGACATTTCCGATTTTGTTTCGAAGTGTTTAATATGTCAGCAAGTAAAGGCGGAACATCAAGTGCCTATGGGTTTACTTCAGCCAATCATGATACCTGAATGGAAATGGGAACGAGTCACGATGGATTTTGTATCCGGGTTGCCGGTTGGCAAGTAAGAAAGATGCGATTTGGGTCGTTGTTGATAGACTGACTAAGTCGGCTCACTTTATCCCCGTACGTACGGATTTTTCATTGGATAAACTAGCTGAATTGTATGTTTCTCAGATTGTGAGATTACACGGGGTACCTATTTCTATTGTGTCGGATAGAGATCCGAGATTCACCTCACGATTTTGGAAGAAATTGCAAGAAGCTTTAGGCACCAAGTTGCATTTTAGCACCGCTTTTCACCCCCAAACCGATGGTCAATCCGAGCGGATAATTCAAATACTCGAGGATATGTTGAGATGCTGCATCCTTGAGTTTAGTGGTTCATGGGAACGGTATTTACCTTTGATTGAATTCGCCTACAATAATAGTTTTCAATCAAGCATTAAGATGGCACCTTACGACGCCTTGTACGGGCGTAAATGTCGTACACCATTGTTTTGGACCGAATTCAGTGAAGGTAAAATTTTCGGAGTTGATTTGATTAAGGATGCTGAACAGAAAGTAAAAGTAATCCGTGAAAGTCTAACGGCAGCCGCAGATCGTCAAAAATCGTACGCGGATTTGAAACGAAAAGACATTGAATATCAGGTGGGAGATAAAGTGTTGCTTAAAGTTTCACCTTGGAGAAAGATACTCCGATTTGGCCGTAAGGGCAAACTGAGTCCAAGATTCATCGGGCCATATGAGATATCCGAACGAGTCGGTCCAGTTGCGTATCGTTTGATTTTGCCCCCTGAACTTGAAAAGATTCACGACGTCTTTCATGTTTTGATGCTTCGACATTATAGATTTGATCCGTCGCACGTAATTAGTCCATCAGAGGTTGAAATTCAAGACAATATGAGTTATGAAGAAGAACCGATTCGTATCCTAGCACGTGAAGTGAAAGAGTTGCGAAACAAAAGGGTTCCGCTAGTGAAAGTGTTATGGCTCAAACACGGGATAGAAGAAGCTACTTGGGAACCCGAGAACTCTATGAAAGAGCGATACCCAAACCTATTTACCGGTAAGATTTTCGGGGACGAAAATTTCTTAAGTGGGGGAGAGTTGTGACAGCCTAAATTGACCCTAGTCGGAAAGTGGTTTCGGGACCACTAAACCGAGTCATAAAAATAATTAGCCGTCATAGTGGATGCTCATTATATGTACATATGCATGTGCGAAAATTTCATGTTTGAATTTTGTTAATTGTAAGTGAATTTTATCAAATAGGACTTATGTGAGAAAATTTAGAAATGTGCTAGGCAAATGTAAAGTGGCCTATTAATGCATGTTGTGAAAATGAGGGCTTGCATGTCAAATTTCCCTAAATTAAAGCCTAGTGGCCGGCCATGACAAAGGGTGATGGGCAAAACATGTCATAAAACATGTTGTGTAAATGGGTTATGTTGGAATAAATAAAATAAGGAGTATGGGTAATAAAGAAATGGAAAAAAGGGAAGAAGGTGTGTGATCCCCCCCCCATTGCCGTGAGTTAAGGGAAAGGAAACAAAAAAAAAAAGTGTGTTCATCCTTTTCATTTCTTTTGGCCGAAAATTCTAAGGAAGAAAGAAGGAGTTCTTGCTCCATGTTTGGTTTAGAAGAGGATTAGGAGGAGGTTCGGCCATACTTGTATCAAGATTAAGGTATGTTTGATGTTGTGCCATGAGATTCATGCATGTTTTTTTTAGTTGCTAGCTTGATGTTCTTATTAGCCCATGGTTCAAATCTTTGCTATGTCATGGGGATGGTATTCACCAAGGTGGATTTTGTGTTGATATCATTGCATGCTAAATGTGAAGCTTGTTAATGATGCATGTGATGGTGGATTGATAACTCTTGAATCTCCTTTTAGCATCCTTGAGTGAGACATTAAGTTCCTTGTTCAACCATGACCAAAATTGAAATGGTAAGGTGTTGTGATGCATTCGGCCATGGTAGGATATAGAAGAGAAATAAGGTTGTTGTTAGATGAAGTAGAGTCTAACAAATGAGCTCAGATGTGCATTAGTTGCTAGATGGAGAAGAATCGGCTAGCAAGTTGTGTGCTAAGGCCAAATGTAATTTGGTATATTATGGGTAATGCATGTGTTGAATTAGTGTAAAGGAGAGGATGCTTTAATAGTGTATATATGTGTATTAGCCAAGTTTTGAACTTGAAACAAATGGTGTTTAGTCAACACAAGTGACCATACTTGTAGAATGTATTAAGTGACGAATCGGCCTTAGCATAGATGTGTATGTTCGGCCATTGGTAGCCTATTGATGGCTTTAGCTTGACTTAGAAAATTCGCTAAGGGAAATATTAGCTAGTATGTTGAATTCGATTCGTGATTTCGTACATATGTGACTCTAATGTCTAATGTATATATGGGCTAAGTACCTTGAGCTTCTCTTTTGATGTTCGAATGAATTGTATTAAATTGTTGATGTGATTAAAATGTGTATGATCATTGTGTATTTGAGCTAAAAGGTGGCCATATGACCTATCAAACTCCTTGTCATATTCGCCATAAGCTAGCAAAATGAGACTTTGATAAGTTAAATTTGTTTGAATTAGCTCAAGAGCTTAGGGGACCACAGCTTGGATAAGGGAAAGGAAAAGTGATCGAATAGTCGTTGAAGCCGCTCGACAACATCCGAGGTAAGTTTTGAGCAATGGAACCTAGATTATGATTCGATTAGATTATGTCACAAACAAATCAAAATCATGCTCTTTGAATGTGGCTATTGTCAAACTTGTAAGTGTGATAAGTGTCTTGTGTTTGAGCTTTGGTAATGAAAATGAAACATGGATGTGTCATGATTTATTGATGTATGTGCATGGTTATTCAATGATATCCGGCTGAGTCCCAAGGCTTTTGTGTTAAGTGACTATATTCGGACTAAGATCCAAAGGCATTTATGCGAGTTACTATATCCGGCCAAAACCGAAGGCATTTGTGCTAGCGACTATATCCGGCTAAGTCCCGAAGGCATTTATGCTAGTGATCATATCCGGCTAAGACCAAGGCCTTGTGCGAGTGGTTATATCCGGTTAAATCTCAAGGTACGTGATTCGGGAATGAGCGATCTTGCTGTAAAATTTCAGTTAATACGCTTGTAAAGTCCCAACAATGAGGTATGTTTCAGATGTGCATTGGAATAGTCGATCCTTCCAATAATATTCGCCGATGAGTAATGAGCCTCCGTATTTGGCTAAGATGATCCCTTATGTATGAATATAGGATCTGGAATGTGAAGTAGGAATGATTTGAGAATATGTATATATGGAATTATCAGTTTAGTTATATGAATGCTATACTTCCGATGTGCCTCAAAACTTACTAAGCATTAAATGCTTACTCCGTTTCTTTAATTCTCTGTTTTATAGATTTTGGTTCGTCAGCTATCGGACTCGGGAATTTTGAAGTCAAAGTCGCCCACACTATCAAAGCTCCTTTTAGTATATTTTTGGTTGGACTTTGAAATGGCATGTATAGGACTACCCTTTGTTGTAGGTCATGTACCTTTTGGTTTTGTGTAAATTTGGATAGCCATGCGAAAATGGCTTAAGTATACTTTGGGCATGGTATTATAATCATTGTATGTTGGTCATTAAGAGGTATTGAAATGTTCGGAGACGATTAGCCATTGGGATGGTTAATCATGATCATATTTTGTGCTATTTATGTTAAAGGGCTAGTTGAATAATGGAAACTATGAAATAGGTAAAGCCTACCTTAAAGACAGATGCTGACAGCTGCAGTGTCGTGGATGTGAAAAATCACTAAAAATAGTAGGAATGGAATTAAATAGTGAATAAATTATGTAAATGAACCTTGACGAGTCTATTTTCATAGGAAAGTAACGAAATGATCATATGAACAGCATGTTAAGAGATATTTAAATTTTCGTCAGACAGGGCCAGAACGGCTTCTGGAGTCCCTGTTCCGACTTTGTAAATTCATTATAAATTGACCAAAGATAATTAGAAGTCATGCCATATATGTACAGATTCCTTTTCGAGTGTAGTTTTTGTAGAAACAAACGGCATCAGTATTGAAGCCCTGTACAGGGAGATATCCAAGTTGTAATGCGCGAAGGTCAGTGTAGTCGATCCCTGTAACATGGGAGACTTTAACTAATAAACTGTACTAATTGGCCCAACCAAAAATTCTAGAAAAAAATTTGTAGATGCATATATGAGTCTAGTTTCATGGAAAAATCAGGAAACTGATTTTTGAGTTGTGGAACTCAAGATATGATTTTTAAGGTAACAGTGACACAGTTAGCCAGCTGTCTGGAAATTTTTAAATGGACCGTGAAAATAAATATATTATGTCTGTTAGCACCTCGTGTTCGACTCTGGCCACGGTCTCGGGTACGGGGTGTTACAAATCCCGTGTGCCGATAATTGGTGTTGAAACTAATCAATTCATCAAATCATTAAAAGCTCTCAAACATTCTTCATCAAAGTTGAATGTTGTATCCTTCTCCAATAATTTGCATTAGGGTTTAGCAATTTTGGAGAAGTTTTTGATGAATCTCCGATTAAATCCAGCATGTCTCAAAAAGCTCCTAACACCCTTCATAGATGTTGGAGGAGTGATTTCTTAATGACATCTACCTTTGCTTTATCTACCTCGATCCCTTGCCTAGTTATTCGGTGCCCCAAAATAATACCCTCTCATACCATGAAATGACACTTTTCTCAAATAAGTACAAGGTTTGTTCCTTTGCACCGCCTTAGTACCTTGGCTAGATTGGTTAAGAAATTGTTGTAAGTGTCTTTGAACACTGAAACATCGTTCATAAAAACTTCCAAAAATTTTCCACCATGTCAGTAAAAATTACTATCATACATCTATGAAATGTAGCAGGTGCATTACACAAATCAAATGGCATATGGCTAAAAGCAAGCATACCGTATGGCCATGTGAATGCTGTTTTGTGTTGATCCTCTAATACGACCGTGATTTGGTTGTACCCTGAGTATCCATTGAGAAAATAGTAATAGTCTTGCCCCGCGAGTCTATCTAGCATTCCAATTTGCCTTGTTAAATTTTTGACAATCTATGCAAATTCTCCATCCTGTAACTCTTCTAGTCAATATTAACTCATTGTTTTCGTTCTCCATGACCGTAATGCCTCTTTTTTTGGCACACATTGGACCGAACTTACGCACGAACTATCTAAGATGGGGTAAATTATACCCACATATAACCATTTAATCATTTATTTCTTTATCATTTCCTTTATAATAGGGTTTAGTCTCCGTCGTCCATCAATCACTCCTTTTTCACCATCTTCTAGGATGATCTTGTATATAATATCCTGAATTAGGGCTTAATCAGAATAGTGGTTTCGTGACCACAAGTCTGAGATAGAAATAATTATTTTATAATTATTTTTATGATTATGATATGATTGCATGATTGTGTGAAAATTTCGTGATGAAATTCTATGCCTAAAGTGCTTAAATTGAAAGTAGGGACTAAATCGAATAAGTTGCAAAATTTGCATTCTAGAAGTTTTTAGTATGAAATTGCATTGAAATATTAATTAGGAGGTCTTAAATAGAAATTTAACCAATTTTAAGTTCATGGAAAAAATTAGGACATGGAAGGAATTTTTGAAAGTTTAGTAAGGAGGGGCATTTTGGTCATTTGGATATTAAATGAAATAAAATGGGAAAAATAACACAAAATTGGTCATCATCCTCCTTAGTTGCTGCCGAATTCTCCCTCTCTCCATAGCTAGGGTTTCTTCAACTTTCAAGCTCCATAATAAGTTATTCCAAGCCCCGTTTTTAATGTTCTTTACGTTTTTGGAATCCCGGAAGCTCGATTAAGCTTATGCTAGCAATAATTCAACCTAGGGTTTATATTTGGAAAAATACCCATAGGTGAAATTTGTGTATTTTGATGTTTTATGATAGAAGATGGGGTTTTAAATTATGTTAGACAACTTGTGCTACTCGGTTTTGAGTGAAAACGAGTAAAAGGGCTTAATCGGCAAAAATACCTAATAGTCACAAGTATATGTTAGAGTGAGAATTTGATGTTGCCATAGAAGGAAAAAGTGATCAGCATGTTATAAAACATAAGAATAAGGAATAAAGTTTAATTCCCGAGCCTAGGGGCAAAAGTGTAATTATGCAAAAGGTTAGGGGCAAAAGTGTAATTTTCCAAAGTTCGTATTAAATGTTGTTTTGATGAATGTATGTATTAAATAAGATTAATTTGGTATTATAGATCAAGTGAAACGAGATTCAAGTCGCGATCGAGGAAAAGAAAAGATTGGACTAAATTGCAAAATCTTTATATTTTGGTACCAAGGTAAGTTCATGTGTAAATAATGTAGCATAATTTTATTTTTAAGTTATTGATGTTAATTATATGATATGCTGATTTTTAATCATGAGATATTATGCTTTGTGGTTAATGTTGAGTAATATGCAAATTATGTTTACTACTTGATAAATATGAATTGCTACCGAGTATCGGTTCCGATATTCCATGGAAGACGGCAAATGTGAGATCGAGGGAAAAAGCCCGTTTGAACCTTAGGAATAGATTAGGATACAAGTGACATGTCACTAGGATGGTTGAACATCCGAACTCGTTGAGTTGAGTCCGAGTTCACTTATGGATGCAAATGTCCGAGCTCGTTGAGTTGAGTCCGAGTTCGTGAGATGTAACTAGGCATCCGAACTCGTTGAGTTGAGTCCGAGATCATTTATGGACGCGAACGCCCGAGCTCATTGAGTTGAGTCCGAGTTCACTTAGGGGCGGGTTACATGATTTCTTGATTACATATGTGGCACTTATGTGCAAATTATCCATGTATCCGAGTTATATTCTGATGTGTTCAACGGGTGAAATTTCTAGTTTAATGGAAGAGCACTTAAGATAAAGTGACGTTTTGGGTAAGTGTTGTGAAATGGACACTTTGGACAGGTATGTTCTTAACCCTCGGGCTGGAAATAGATACAACAACAATAAGATCTTAAGATGATGAATGATATTTATAAATGTGATAAATGTTTTGGTGATACCATGTTAAGGTTGTTTGGTATGATTGTATTGTTATGTTACTTGTTATTTGCATATGAACTTACTAAGCATTTGTGCTTACTCCTTCCTTTTTGTTCTCTGTAGTTTTGAACAAGCCGGCTCAGGAATCGGGACAGGTCGAAAGTTCGATCACACTATCCAAAGGATTTTATCTTGGTAAATGGCTTGTACAACTACTTAAGTATGGCATGTATAGCAATATACCTATTTTGTGTAAATAATTTTATGATATGGCCATGTTTGGTTGAGAAAATGTTTGATATTGATAAGTCATGGTGATGGCTAATTAGATCATGCTTGATATCATGGAAGTTTAATAGGTTATCTAGTTCATAAAAATTCATGGAAAGATGTAACTTGCCTTAACACAGAATATTGCTGCAGCAATGACATGAATTTGAAAAATCACTAAAAATAGTATAAATGGAACTAAATGACGAGTAAGTTATTAAATTTAAGCTTAATGAGTCTATTTTTGTAACACCCCAAACCCGGCCCAAACGTTATGACCGAATCTGATGTGCCACATTGAAGTTGAAAATCCATGTTTCGTTTTAGTGCTTTAAAAATCGACTTTTGTTAAGCTAATAAAGTGAATGGGAGCTGGGCACGAGGTAGGAATCCGTAACAGAGGAGGTGAGCCATGAAGGCTGCTTAAGTACCAAGCTCTTCTAACGGATCCAATCCTAGACATGCTCACAACCATTGCCACACTTGGTTAAATCGAGTTGTAATTTATTTAAGTTGAAATATTTGATAAATCAGATAATCGTGGCGTGGTGTTATTTTGAAAACAATTATCATTTTGAAAACACATCCTAAGTCTAGCCCATTTATTAAAAACAAATTAAAGTTATTAAAATAAAATAATCCCGAAAAATAATTAAAATGGCCTTATTACAACCCAAAACCAAACAATAATATTAATAAGATAAAACTTATAAAGAAATAAATCGGCTACTTATTGCAATTAAAAGAAAAGCGATGAGTGTGGCCATCTCCGAGTCCCTCGTAGCTCCAAACCATCTAAGCTTAGGGATTACATGCACAGTTAGAAACGGGGTGAGTTTACGAAAACTCAGTGTGTAATCCCAATAACAAACAAACAGTGAAAACACAAGATCAAGACAATCTGGGCCAAAGCCCTATTTAGTCTTGACATATCTTGGTCAAGCCTTTCGTTTAATTCTTGGGTCAAGCCTTTTCATAAATCATATCATCGGGCGAAGCCTTTATTGTAAACGGTATGGCCCATAGGCCCATTTCAATAACACATGAAATATCAATGAATGTATGCAAGCCTATTTCAATATCACATGAAATACCAATAAATGTATGCAAGCCCATCTGGGGAGACTACTCAATCCACCATCCGCTACTCTCCACCCGTACCAACCAACACACCATGTGGGAATAACTCAACCCACCCAACCAACACACCACCGGCAAGATAGTCATTATCATATATCTGAGGCCTAGCCTCTTTAATAATGGGCAAAGCCCTTTTGATGGCCCGGGCAAAGCCCTTTTCAATAAATCGGGGCATAAGCCCTTTTAAAAATCGGGGCATAAGCCCTTTTCAATAAACGGGGCATAAGCCCTTTTGCACTTCCTCCATCCATATAAAAACCCAACCCAATGCATTTATGAATTCATCATGTGCATTTCATACATATCATGTGCATATCATGCATATCATGTGTATATCATATCATGTATATCATACCCCACGTATCAAATTTATAATTAAACCCTAGGGGCAAAACAATCATTTTTACCTAGGGGCAAAACAGTCATTTTCACATTATAAGGGTAATTTCGTAATTTTACCAAATATTAGGGTTTTCCATGTTCATCAACAATTATCAATATTTCCGAGTGTTTAAACAATGATCTTTAACCCACTTTATCAAACTCGGGCTTTTGGGCCCAAAACCTCTAATGGGCCCTACGAATGCCGATTTAGCCCATTAAGCCCACATAATCCAAATTTTACAGCAGTACTAACCGTGTTAACATGCAACTTTTCTAGATTTCATTTTCTATCAGTTTTACCCAAATGGGCCCAAAGCCCATTGGGCCCGATTCCAGCTCATTGAGGCTCAACTTACCATCGTGCACAAAATTGAGTTCTTGCCTGTTCCATCGATCCAAACACCGATCATATCGTATTTATCGCATCTATACCCAAACGCAACATTACAAGTTTCTGAAATACCGACATTTTAGCATTTCGGCTTCTCAGCAAATATTAATCTAAGCTATTACGAGGGTTAGTACACACCTGTTATGGGTTGAAGTTGAAACATTTCCATAATCAATCACCTACGATAACCACCACCTGTCACTCAAACTTAACTAATCTAATATCAATATATGTAAATCCTAAGCACATCAGTCATACGAAACATAAGGGCATATTCGTCATTTTACCATACAAGGGTATTACGGTCACTTTACCCTACAGGGGCTTTACGGTCTTTTTACCTATTAGGGGTATTGTAGTGATTTCATCCTACAAGGGTGTTTTGGTAAATCTACAAACCAAGGGTATTTTAGTAATTTTGTAAACTAATGGTATTTCTATAATTTTTAAAAAGTCAAGGGTATTTCTGTAATTTTGTAAATCAGGGGTATTTTGGTAATTTTACAAATTGAGGGTATTTCGGTAATTTCACAAACCAATGGTATTTTGGTAATTTTACAAACTAGGGGTATTTTGGTAATTCTACCCTATAGGGGTATTTCAGTAATTTCACAATCGAGGGTAAAACGCTAATTTTGTAAATCAAGGGTAAAATAATAATTCTATAAATCAAGAGTAAAACAGTAATTCTATAAATCGAGGGTACTTTGGTAATTTTACAAGTCGAGGGTATTTCAGTAATTTTATAAATCAAGGGGTATTTTAGTAATTTTACAAATCGAGGATATTTGGGTAATTTTATAAATTGGGGGTACTTTGGTAAACTAAAGTATTCTAAACAGGGATAACAATAGGAATGGGCCTAAAGCCCTTCTCGGCCCAAATGGGCCCACACGCTCGTCTGGCCCTTTTAGCCCAAATCTAGCAACAGAGATAAGATTCACCTAGCCTAGTCCAATATATACTACACAATTAAACAACTTATCCAATTGGGCCCGTAGGCCCATTGGGCCCACATGGCCCCTTTCGGCCCATCGCGGCCCGTAGTAGCCATCCTACAGCTAGAGTAGTGAAAAATACACACCCGATAGGAGACTGGAGTTAATCCACGCTCTGAGCACTATTAGCCGATGCCCAACCCAAACGAGCATGCCATACAGCGAAAGGGATCAGCCAAGAAAGGTACCTTTACTCTCCTCATGGTTCTCTCTATTTAAAGCCGACCAGAACCACTCTTATGTTAGCTTCCGATGTGGGATCCTCCAACATCGAGTTTAAATTCAACACCAACTCTTGCCACCGTTAGGAAAATAAATGCTCCTTGCTTGCCATGGGATTTGAACCCATGCCTTCCCTCGGTTGCTCCACACGTTACTTGCCACTAAGCCACAAAGCTTTTTATGTCATATTTTATCCCCAATTAATTATAAGGTCTAAAGGCCAAAGTCCAGGTTCCCTAAAAAAACAAAAATAAATTGCAAGAGCCAAGGCTTGAACCCAGGCTCCCATACAACCTTAATGACGCCACAACCACTAGACTACAAGCTTCCTTGTGTCATTTATTTAACACAATAATTTAAAAGCCCTCATCCAAGCATCCAGGTTTTTTTTTTCTCTTAATACCAAAATTTTTGCTAAAGCCCAAGTTTGAACCCAAGATTTCCCCAACACTTCTCAAAGCCATTAACCACTAAAGCAAACATTTAATTGTGTCATTTCATTGCACAATTAAATACCTATATACAACCTCCTTACGGACCCTGTAATATCCTGAATTAGGGCTTAATCGGAATAGTGGTTTCGTGACCACAAATCCAAGATAGAAATAATTATTTTACAATGATTTTGATGTTTATGATATGATTGCATGATTGTGTGAAAATTTCGTGATGAAATTCTATGCCTAAAGTGCTTAAATTGAAAGTAGGGACTAAATCGAATAAGTTGCAAAACTTGCATTCTAGAAGTTTTAGTATGAAATTGTTTTGGAATATTAATGAGGAGGTCTTAAATAGCAATTTGACCAATTTTAAGTTCATGGACAAAATTAGGACATGGAAGGAATTTTGGAAAGTTTAGTAGTAAGGGTATTTTGGTCATTTAGTTATTAAAATGAATTAAAAACAAAATTATAAGCCAATTTTGTCCATCTTCTTCATTAGGCCGAAATTTCAAGGGTTCTCCATAGCTAGGGTTTGTTTCAAGCTTCCAAGCTCCATAGTAAGTGATTCCAAGCCCGCTTTTAATGATTTTTACGTTTTTGAGATCCCTAACTCGATAAAGCTTATGTTAGCAATAATTTAACCTAGGGTTTATATTTGGAAAAATACCCATAGGTGAAATTTGTGTATTTTGATGTTTTATGATAGAATATGAAGTTTTAAATTATGTTAGACAACTTGTACTACTCGATTTTAAGCAAAAACGAGTAAAAGGGCTTAATCGGTAAAAATACCTAATAGTCACAAGTACATGTTAGAGTGAGAATTTGATGTTGCCATAGAAGAGAAAAGTGATCAGCATGTTGTAAAACATAAGAATAAGGAATAAAGTTTAATCCAGAGCCTAGGGGCAAAAATGTAAATATGCAAAAGTTTAGGGTAAAATTGTAATTTTGCCAAAATTTGAGTTAAGGATTAATTTGATAATGTGAGTATTAAATAAGCTAAATGTGTTATTTTAGATCAAGAAAGACGTGGAATCGACCTCAATCGAGGAAAAGAAAAGATTGTGGACTAAATTGCAAAATCTTTGTATTTTGGTACCAAGGTAAGTTCATGTGTAAATAATGTAGCATAATTGTTATTTTAAGTTATTGATATTAATTATGTGTTATGCTGAATTTCATTATGAAATGTATGCTTTGTGGTTAATTTCAAATAATATGTAAATTATGTGAGCTACTTGTTAAATATAATTGTTACCGAGTATTGACTTGACATTCTACGGAAGACTAGTAAGGATAAGTGTTCGAGAAAATCTCGTTTGAACCTTAGGAATAGATTAGGATACAAGTGACATGTCACTAGGATGGTTGAGCATCCGAACTCGTTGAGTTGAGTCCGAGTTCATTTATGGATGCGAATGTCCGAACTCGTTGAGTTGAGTCCGAGTTCGTGAAATGTAACTAGGCATCCGAGCTCGTTGAGTTGAGTCCGAGTTCACTTATGGATGCGAACACCCGAGCTCGTTGAGTTGAGTCCGAGTTTGCTTATGGGCGGGTTACATGATTGCTTGATTGTATATATGGCACTTATGTGCAAGTTATCCATGTATCCGAATTATATTCCGATGTGTTCAACGGGTAAAATTCTACTCAAATGGAGGAAAATTTCGAGATGTAAAGAGACGTATTGGTAAGTGATATGAAATGAATATTTTGGACAGGTATGTATTTAACCCTCGGGTTGAGTATTGATACAACCACGATAAGGTAATAAGATGATGAAGAATGATTAAAAATGTGATATGTGTTTTAGTGATGTATGCTAATGTTGACTGGTATAACTGTTTGTTATGTTACTTATTATTTGCATATGAACTTACTAAGCATTTATGCTTACTCCTCCTTCTTACTCATTGTAGTTTTGGACAAGCCAGCTCGAGTCGGGATAGGTCGAAGGCTCACCACACTATCCGTAAGACTTTTGGTAAATGGCTTGTAAATTTAAGTATGGCATGTATAGCAATATACCCATTTTGTGTAAATGATCTTATGGTATGGTTGTGAAATGGTTGAGGAAATGCTTGATAATGATACATTATGGAAATGGTTAGTTTAGATTATATTTGATGTTAAGGAAAACTATTAAGATACTTAGTGCATAAAAACTCATAAAAAGGATGAAATTTACCATAAACAGAATACTGCAGTAACACTAACACGAGTTTGAAAATTTCATAAAAATCATAGAAATTGAATTTGGTGGTGAACTACATATCAAATTGAATCTTATTATGTCTAGTTTCACATGAAACAAATTAAACAAGTAAAGGAAGTATATGTTAGAAGATATTTGAATTTTAGTGAAACAGAGTCATAGCAGTTTCTGAATCCCCTGTTCCTACTTTAGAAATTAACCATAAATTGTAAAGATATAATTAGGTGTTTTATTTTATATCCTCAGAATCCTTATTGAGTCTAGTTTTAGCAGAAACAAATCTCATAGTCATATGAATTTTTTACAGAGAGAAATGTGGTTCGTAGTAAACAGAGGTCAGACCAGTCGAGTCCTGAAACAGGGGTAATTTTAACTAATAAAATGTACTAATTTTCCCAACAAAAAAATTCTAGAAAAACATTAGTAGATATATATATGAGTCTAGATTCAGGGAAAATTTACGAATCTTAATTTCGAGTTTCGTAACTCAAGATATGATTTTTCTTGTGACTGTGACGCAAGTAGCTTAAAAGCTGTGAATGTAGAAACAAATAATCCAAAGTTCTAAAAATGTTAAACTAAGCTTAGTAACACCTCATACTCGACTCTGGCGACAGTCTCGGGTGTGGGGGCGTTACAGACCCGCACTCAAGGCCCAATACTTTTAGGCCCAAATTCGGGGTGTTACAATTTTCATGTGGATTGAACAAAACAGGCATACAAATTATATTTTATAAGATATTTAAACTTTTGTGAAACAGGGCCAGAGTGATTTTTAGATCCCCTGTTCTGACTTTAAAAATTCATAATAAATTTTAAAAAAATAATTAGAAGTTTTTATTTACATATAAAGATTCCTTATTGAGTCTAGTTTTAAGAGAAACAAACTTCATAGTCATTGAAATTCTGTATAGAGATATCTGATTAAGTAATACACAGAGGTCGAGCAATCGAACCTCGAAATAGGGAGACTTTAATTAATAAACTGTACTAATTGGCCCAACCAAAAATTCTAGAAACAAATTATTAAATATATATATGAGTCTAGACTCAGGAAAAATTTACAGATCTTGATTTTGAGTTTCAGTAACTCGAGATATGATTTTTCTTGTAATCGTGGTGGTAGCTAGAAAGTCGTGAATGTAGAAACAAATGATTTGAAGTTCTTAATTTGATAAATTATGTTCGTAACCCCTCAAGCTCGACTCCGGTGATGGTCTCGGGCATGGGGGTGTTACATTTAGTGGTATCAGAGCAGGTTTAGTCAGTTCTTGGACTACGTGTTGTATGTATGAATTTTTGCTATACATGCCATATGTATGAATTGTGATAGTGTGACGATTTCTGACCTTTTAAATGATTTTTATATAGTAAATGGATCCCATCCAAATGTGGCAGATGAAGTAGAGAGTAATGCGCCACTCTGATGAAGGGTAGTGCCAACTGAAAACCCACCTCCTCATGTTGGTCGGGGAGGAGGAGAAAGGGATCGGAAGCCTTTCTCCAAATGATGAGTGCATGGTACATCGAGTTCGTTCAATGCGAACCCAAATGTACGACCTCCCCACCTCCCCAATTCCTCAACCTATGCCTCCAATGCCTCAAGGAGTGGATATGATAAAATTTCACAGAACCCCATTGATAGAATTCGTAAACAAGGGGTGAAGAATTTAGAGCAAATATTGATGATGATGCGAGAAAGCGAGTTCGCTTGAAAATTCTATCCGGTATTTGATGAATTATCTTGTACACGAAGAATGTTTAAAATGTGCTACATCTTTGTCGAGAGATTCAGCCTATAATTGGTGGAAGACTTTGATTTCGGTGGTACCGAATGAGAGGGTAACACAGGGAATTTTTTCAAGAAGAGTTTCTAAGAAATATATTAGTGAAAGATTTATTGATCGAAATGTAAAGAGTTTCTTGAGTGAAGCAAGGTAATATGACGATCTCGAATATGAAAGAGAGTTTGCTCGATTGAGTAAGTATGCTGTGGAATATGTTCCTCTGAAGCCAAGATGTGCCGACGATTTGAAGACGGGCTCAACGAAGACATTAAGGTATTTGTCGGGATCCTTGAACTGAAAGAAATGGTAGTACTGGTTGATCGAGCTTGCAAGGCTGAAGAACTACTTAAAGAGAAGAGAAAGGTAGAGGCTGAGACACGAAATTAGAAGAAAAGGCCAATGAGTAAGGCACCTTCACAGCAACCCAGAAAGTCAAGAAATATGAATCCTCGTTCCCAAGTTTTAGGTGGGCAATCATATGGAAATTTTAAGAAGCAGAATGTGGGTCCTAAATCTCAGAATACTTCTACAGCCAGTGTAGGGAACTCGAGATTTGTTAAACCTGAGTGCCAGCGGTGTGGTAGAAATCATTTTGGTTCGTGCAGAGCAAATGAATGTTTTTGATGTGGTTCTCCGGATCATTTTATTAGAGACTGCCCAGAGAGAGCTGAGAAAGAAAAATTTCAGAGTGTAAAAGCTAGTGGTGCAGACTCAAGGGGAAGGTATCAGAGAAAAGCTAGAAGTGAAACAAGCAGTTAGAATGTAGCCAGAGATGCAGCAGTTAGATCTGAAGGAAGAGCTCCAGCTAGAACTTATGCTATTAAAGCGCGTGAAGATGCTTCCTCACCCGATGTGATTACTGGTACATTTTCTCTTTATGATATTAATGTTATTGCTTTTATTGATCCTAGTTCTACTCATTCATATGTATGCATGAAACTGGTGTCTAGTATGAATATACCTGTTGAGAACACAGAATTTATGATTAGAGTGTCGAACCCGTTAGGCAAATGCGTGATAGTTGATAAAGTAAGCAAGAAATGCCCTTTAATGATTCGGGGTCATTACTTTCCGGCCGACTTGATGTTGTTGCCGTTTGATGAATTTGATGTTATTTTGGGTATGGATTGGTTGACATTGCATGATGCTATAATAAATTGCAAAGAAAAGGTTATAGAATTAAAGTGTGAAAACGGTGAAACTCTGCGGGTTGAATCAGATAAATCAGAGGCATTGTCTAGTGTGATTTCTTTGATTTCGGCTCAGAGATATTTGAGAAAGGGTTATGAAGCTTATTTGGCGTATGTAATTAATACAAAAGAAGTTGAAAAGAAAGTTGAATCAGTGCCGGTTGTGTGTGAATTTGTGGATGTATTTCCAGAAAATTGTCGGGTTTGCCTCCAGTCAGGGAAGTAGAATTTGGTATTGATTTGATACCGAGAACAGCTTCAATCTCGATTGCTCCATATAGAATGGCACCAACAGAGTTGAAAGAATTAAAGTCACAGTTGCAAGAGTTGACTGATAAAGGCTTTGTGAGACCGAGTTTTTCACCTTGGGGTGCTCCAGTGTTATTTGTGAAAATGAAGGATGGTTCTATGAGATTATGTGTTGATTATCGGCAGTAAAACAAGGTGACAATCAAAAACAAGTATCCATTGCCGAGAATTGATGATTTGTTTGATCAGCTAAAAGGAGCGACATGGTTTTCAAAGATTGACTTGAGATCTGGGTATTATCAGCTGCGAGTAAAAGAGTCAGATGTGCTTAAAACTACTTTTAGAACAAGGTACGGTCATTATGAATTTTTAGTTATGCCATTCGGGTTGACAAATGCGCCTGCTGTGTTTATGGATTTAATGAATCGCATATTTTGGCCATACTTGGACAGATTTGTTGTGGTGTTTATAAATGATATTTTAATTTATTCAAAAGATGAGACAGTGCATGCTGAGGATTTGAGGATAGTTTTGCAAAATTTGAGAGATAAGCAGCTGTATGCTAAGTTTAGTAAAAGTGAATTTTGGCTCCGGGAAGTTGGATTTTTGGGTCATATTGTTTCAGGTGATGGTATACGGGTTGATCCTAGTAAAATTTCAGCCATTGTTGATTGGAAACCACCGAAAAACATAACTGAAGTTAGAAGTTTCTTGGGGCTAGCTGGGTATTATCGGCGGTTTGTAAATGGATTTTCTATAATTGCTGCTCCTATGACTAGACTACTCCGAAAGGATGTTAAATTTGAATGGACGGAAGAATGTCAACAAATTTTGAAGAATTGAAAAAGTTATTAACTGAAGCACCGGTGTTGATACAACCCGAATCGGTAAAGAATTTGTGGTGTATAGTGATGCTTCTCTAAATGGTTTGGGGTGTGTACTCATGCAAGAAGGAAAAGTGGTGGCTTATGCTTGAGATGCTTAAAACCTCATGAGAGGAATTATCCTACTCACAATTTGGAATTGGCTGCGGTGGTATTTGCTTTGAAGATTTGGCGACATTATTTGTATGGTGAAAAGTGCCGAGTATATACCGATCACAAAAGTCTTAAATACTTGATGTCACAAAAAGACTTGAATTTGAGACAGCGTAGATGGTTGGAGTTATTGAAAGATTATGAGCTTGTTATTGATTATCATCCGGGAAAAGCGAATGTGGTTGCTGATGCTTTAAGCAGAAAGTTGTTGTTTGCTTTGAGAGTTATGAACACTCAGTTGAAAATTTCAGATGACGGTTCGATTCTAGTAGAGTTAAGAGCAAGACCGATGTTTTTACAAGAGATTTCTGAAGCTCAGAAAAATTATCAAGATTTGCTAGCCAAAAGAAAACAGTGTGAAGCTGATACGGGATCAGATTTCAAAATCGGTTCTAATGGTTGTTTGATGTTTAAAAATCGG
The DNA here is from genome assembly GCF_025698485.1 of Gossypium arboreum. Taxonomy (NCBI): domain Eukaryota; kingdom Viridiplantae; phylum Streptophyta; class Magnoliopsida; order Malvales; family Malvaceae; genus Gossypium; species Gossypium arboreum. Next base: position 47,213,002 of record NC_069070.1, on the reverse strand, counting down.
ATGTGTACCGAAAAATGATGAGTTGATTCAAAAGATTTTGCATGAAGCACATAATGGTTATTTAGCGGTTCATCCAGGCAGTACGAAAATGTATAATGACTTGAAGAAAATGTACTGGTGGAGTGGAATGAAAGAGATATTTTCGAGTTTGTATCAAAGTGCTTAGTTTGCCAACAAGTGAAAACTGAACACCAAGTACCTTTGGGATTACTCCAGCCTATTATGGTTCCTGAATGGAAATGGGATCAGATTACTATGGATTTTATATCAGGGTTGCCGTTAACTCCAGGGAAGAAAAATGTCATCTGGGCAATAGTTGATGATCGACTAAATCGGCTCATTTTATTCGTACGCATGATTATTCTCTTAATAAGTTGGCTGAATTGTATATTCGAGAGATTGTTAGACTTCATGGGATACCTTTGTCAATCATTTCGGATATAGATCTGGGGTTTACCTCACGGTTTTGGCAAAAGTTGCAAGAAGCATTAGGTACAAAGTTAAATTTCAGCACTGCCTTTCATCCACAAACCGATGGACAATCGAGAGAGTAATTGATTCTTGAAGACATGCTCGATGTTGTGTATTGGAATTTCAAGGTAGTTGGGAAAAGTATTTACCGTTGGTAGAATTTGCTTATAATAATAGTTATCAGACAAGTTTGAAGATGGCACCTTATGAAGCATTATATGGTCGTAAATGTCGGACACCATTGTATTGGACTGAACTCAAGGAAAATCAGATTTATGGAGTTGATTTAATAAAAGAAACCGAAGAAAAGGTGAAAGTGATTCGAGATTATTTGAAAGCTGCTTCAGATAGACAGAAATCTTATGCAGATTTGAAACGAAAGGAAATGGAGTTTCAAGTTGGTGATAAGGTATTTTTGAAAGTGTCTCCATGGAAGAAAGTCCTTATATTTGGACGAAAGGGCAAGTTAAGTCCGCGTTTTATTGGACCGTATGAAATAATTGAAAAAGTTGGACCGGTAGCATATCGGCTAGCATTACCACCTGAATTAGAGAAGATTCATGATGTGTTTCACGTATCTATGTTACGTCGGTATCGTTCGGATCCTTCACATATAATTTCACCGATGAAATTGAACTACTAACCGGATATGACTTATGAAGAAGAACCGATTAAGATTTTAGCTCGAGAAGTCAAGCAACTAAGAAATAAAAGTGTTGCACTTGTGAAAGTGTTGTGGCAAAAGCATGGGGTAGAAGAGACTACATGGGAACCTGAAGAAACTATGAGAAGCCAATACCCACACCTGTTTACCGGTAAGATTTTCGAGGACGAAAATCCTTAAAAGGGGGGAGAGCTGTAATATCCTGAATTAGGGCTTAATCGGAATAGTGGTTTCGTGACCACAAATCCGAGATAGAAATAATTATTTTATAATTATTTTGATGATTATGATATGATTGCATGATTGTGTGAAAATTTTGTGATGAAATTCTATGCCTAAATTGCTTAAATTGAAAGTAGGGACTAAATCGAATAAGTTGCAAAATTTGCATTCTAGAAGTTTTTAGTATGAAATTGCATTGAAATATTAATTAGGAGGTCTTAAATAGAATTTGACCAATTTTAAGTTCATGGACAAAATTAGGACATGGAACGAATTTTTGAAAGTTTAGTAAGGAGGGGCATTTTGGTCATTTGGATATTAAATGAAATAAAATGGGAAAAATAACACAAAATTGGTCATCATCCTCCTTAGTTGCTGCCGAATTCTCCCTCTCTCCATAGCTAGGGTTTCTTCAACTTTCAAGCTCCATAGAAAGTGATTCCAAGCCCCGTTTTTAATGTTCTTTACATTTTTGGAATCCCAGAAGCTCGATTAAGCTTATGCTAGCAATAATTCAACCTAGGGTTTATATTTGGAAAAATACCCATAGGTGAAATTTGTTTGGTATGATTGTATTGTTATGTTACTTGTTATCTGCATATGAACTTACTAGGCATTTATGCTTACTCCTTCCTTTTCGTTCACTGTAGTTTTGAACAAGCCGCTCAGAATCGGACAGTCGAAAGTTCGATCACACTATCCAAAGGACTTTTATCTTGGTAAATGGCTTGTACAACTACATAAGTATGGCATGTATAGCAATATACCTATTTTGTGTAAATAATTTTATGATATGGCCATGTTTGGTTGAGAAAATGTTTAATATTGATAAGTCATGGTGATGGCTAATTAGATCATGTTTGATATCATGGAAGTTTAACAGGTTATCTAGTTCATAAAAATTCATGGAAAGATGAAACTTGCCTTAAAACAGAATATTGCTGCAGCAATGGCATGAATTTTAAAAATCACTAAAAATAGTATAAATGGAACTAAATGAAGAGTAAGTTATGAAATTGAATCTTAATGAGTCTATTTTCATGTGGATTGAACAAAACAGGCATATAAATTATATTTTATGAGATATTTAAACTTTTGTGAAACAGGGGTAGAGTGATTTCTGGATCCCCTATTCTGACTTTAAAAATTCATAATAAATCTTAAACAAATAATTAGAAGTTTTTATTTATATTTTCAGATTCCTTATTAAGTTTAGTTTTAAGAGAAACAAACCTCATAGTCATTTAAATTATTTATAGAGAGATATCTAATTCGTAATACACAGAGGTCAGAGCAGTCAAACCCTGAAATAGGGGAGACTTTAATTAATAAACTGTACTAATTGGCCCAACCAAAAATTCTAGAAAAAAATTAGTAAATAGATATATGAGTCTAGATTCAGGGAAAATTTACGGATCTTGATTTTGAGTTTGTAACTCGAGATATGATTTTTCTTGTAACTGTGACGCAGGTAGCTAGAAAGCTGTGAATGTAGAAACAAATGATTTGAAGTTCTTAATTTGATAAATTATGTTCGGTAACCCCTCAAGCTCGACTCCGGCGATGGTCTCGGGCATGGGGGCGTTACATTGTACATGCACACAGATGGAATAATACCACGAATATCGGCTATGGTCCATCTAATAGCCTTCTTGAATTGTTTGAGCACTAAAATATGTTCTCTTCCTGCTCTTTAGTTAACTCTGCTGAAATAATCACAGGCAAAGTAGAAGCATTACCTAAATAAACATATTTTAAGTGCGAGGGAAGTACCTTAAGTTTTAATTTAGGTGGTTCCTCGATCGACACTTTTGGTTGGACATAATATCTACTCTCTAATTCCAAAGATTCAAAGCAGAATTGCGAATTAAATCTCCTTTGGTTAGCTTTTAGGAAAGCTAAATATTTGTAACACCCCACACTCGAGTCCTACACTGGGACAGGATACGAGGCGTTACCTCACTTAAACACATGCATTTCAATGTTTTTGAATCATTAAGACTTTATCAAACTAAAAAAATTTTCAAAATTTATTTAAATTCCTTAACATGGGCCTACGAGGCCTCAAACGTCCGTTCGAAACCATTCGGGACCAGTTCGGGTCCTTAACCAACTTTAGAAAATTAACCCTTGAAAACAGGGCACACGCCCGTGTGGAAGGGTAACACGCCCGTGTGGTTTTTATGACATGGCCGTGCTAATGGCCCGTGTGACACACATATCCTAAGCATCTAGGGACACGCCCGTGTCCTGTACCCCTGTGAATTTAATTCCAAATTTGAAGCTACAGGGGCTTTCACACAGCCTTCCACACGTCTGTGTCTATGGCTCGTGTCCCTCACATGGGCATGACATGTCCGTGTCCCTCACACGGCCATGACATGTGTCCTAGCCCGTGTCTAAAAACCTTGACATTCTTTTTCTAACATCAGCATCCAATAAGGGGCACACAGCCAAGGCACACGCCAGTGGCCATAGGTCATGTCCTCCATACGGCTGAGACACACGGCCGTGTCTCTGTCCATGTGTTTACTACCATGCATTCCGACTTACAAGTTTTACGTACAGGGGACACACGGCTGAACCACACACCTATGAGGCTGACCGTGTGTCACACATGGTCTAGACACACGCCTGTGTGTCTACCCGTGTGGACAATATGAGGCTATCTACCAAGCCTTTTGCCACCCTGAATTACAACACAACAACAACCAACATATCAAATTTTAAATTAATATGATTTCTCAACGAAATAGCCATAATTAAAGTCTATATATATATTTCATATATTCAACTATGCCAACAATTTCACATTCATGAAAGACTATCATGCATTTATAGAATAACTTTCAATATTAGCCATTTACCATGGCCTTATACAAAATGAATCAAACAATAAAGTAAGCCAATACATTTAGCCAAATAATAATGACACAAAACTCAAAATTCAGGGTCCTATACATGCCATAATCAAAATAAAAGATCTAACTATACCAAGTGCTTCAAATGATAGTGTGATCGATGCCTCCGACTTCCGATGATCCTCGAGCTAATTAGGCGGCACTATAAGAAAATGGAAAGAAAAGGGAGTAAGCATAAAGCTTAGTAAGTTGCATGCAAATAAATATACAAAAACAACTTTACTATTCAATACCATGCTAGTAACACAAATGTAAGCATAAGCACAACTTACTCATCACTATCCAATACATTTCACATAGCATACATTGAGCTCACATCTCATACATTTCAAATAGGTACCTGTACCACTCACTACATGGTTATACTTCTATCGTTTAACTTAAACTGTAACTCTCACCGTTGAACCATTTGGAATGCTATCGGATATTCATTAAGCCTCAAACATAGGGTATACTGCCGATGCCATGTCCTAGACATGGTCTTACACTGGCTTATCCATCATGTCGATTCTATGTCCTAGACATGGTTTTACACTAACTATCAAAATCGAGGCTGACGCCATGTCCCAAACATGGTCTTACACTAGCTCTCACATATCCGTGCAGATGCCATGTCCCAGACATGGTCTTATACTGACACATCTCGTAGCTGATGCATGTCCCTGACATGTCTTACACTGGCTTACGTCACGAGGCCACTGCATGTCCCAGACATGTCTTACACTAGCTCTCATCTCAATGCCGATGCCATGTCCCAAACATGGTCTTATTGTAACACCCTTAACCCGTATCTGTCACCAGATTAGGGTTATGAGGCATTACCAATCAAAACACAGTTCTGAACAGTCATTAATTACTACTCATGCATAAAGTGATAGATTTTCCTTTACAAAATTTTTCTGTACTCAAATTAATAACCATCCTCTTATTCATACAAATCAAGTTTGTTTGTATAAAACACATAACCAATTAAAATAAAAAATGCATTATTAATCATATTGCATATACAAACCATGCTTCAAAATTCAACCATATCAATATCATAGATTTTAATCAAATTTTTGAACCAACTAAACTTGCACCAAAACTATACTACATATGCTTTGTAAATACATAATTCGAACCTTATGAATATCAAATTTTAAAGCATGCGAATGACTAATTCATTAACCAACATTTTGCATCTCATGTACCAAACATGCATTAATACTCTCTTAGTACAATTTCATTATTTTAACTAAATACTAAACATATCCTTTCGCTATCTATACACATCCACATTTTAACTCATACCAACCATATCAAATAGCATAATATTCATTAACATATAAGATTATGGTAAACATTACATCATTTACTTCCACCAACCATTTAAGCATAACCTAAGCGCATACATTGCATTGGCAAACCAAACCAAAATATCCAATACATAGTCAAATATATAATTGTTATTTCATTCCTTTTCTAACTAATTTATAAAATGCATTCTCAAAGACATAGCATATCACACATAAAACTTACCTGAGATGAATTAATCATAAGCTATTTGTAGTACCTTAACCAAACACAACAACCAATTTCACACATATTTTATCAATGCAAATACCAAAGCTGAATCAACTAAATATACTTATGAATATATATATATCATCATCAAAATCACCTAAGCTCAGACATCATTTCTAACTATCATAATCGAACATAGATAGTCAAATTTCATTGTCAAACAAATATTTATCCAATACACATATATCTTTAACCTTTTTGCCAAAATAAACTCATTCATGATCAACTTAATAAACCTCAATATTAATAAACATATCATCTTCACTTCTTCTAAATGTCATAATCGAATTTACCTTAATACCTAATCACTTAATAACACCATTGCCAAACATAACAACAATTTCACATATATTTATCTATGTATAAACCATAGCTAAATCATTAAACCACAGCCCAACATAACCATGATTCAACCAAACATCGAAACCGAACTTAAAAATTTTAACAAGCCATTTTCACATGGCTTATATATTTACATACCAAAATCTTCATATCCAAATATAAGATAGCCTATACATGCCAGAAGTTCAAAATTCAACTTATAAAGTACCAAAAACAGTCGATAGTGTGATAAACTTCTCTGACGATTCTCGAGCTCATAACTTGAATCCAAAATCTATAAAACAGAGGCAAAACATAAACACACACAGTAAGCTATCATAGCTTAGTAAGTAATAAGCAAATAAACAATTCAAAGACATAATTGATGCATTTAAACTATGTCAAACTATACTATCATAATCAAATTAAACGTCAATCTTATGATTTAACATTTATCATATACTTTCACTTATAAACTTATTTATGGCGAATACATATATATATTGTCAAAGTATCTTTCGATTTCAAAGCTCATTATCATTATGTGACTTTGTACATGTATACACATATACATACACTCATAAATCGAAATATAGTTTCATATGCATAAACATAGCAATGATCGAATGAATATATATATACATTAACAAACTATCATTCAATTCCTAAGCCAAAATATCTTTATCATACCAAATACATATACACTTATATGCATATTCTCGTAAGTCAAAGTATAACAATCACATATATATTTATATCAAATGGCCGAATATACCACCAAAGGCACATATGTTACAATGGTAACTTGTATTATTTGAATCACATATTAAATGGCCAACTTACCTTATTTTCAAATAGGTAATTAACTAACTCATACCTGATCGTTTTAGCTTGATTTACACCTTCGTTCACAACATATCATTACCCGTTGAACTGTATGGAATTGGATAGGGTACTCGAATAATCACATATATCATACAATGCCAACGTCCCAGACATGGTCTTACATGTAATCACATATCGATGCCACTGTCCCAGACAAGGTCTTACTCGTAAACACATATCAGAATCACATATCGATGCTATGGTCTTACTCACACATTACATATCGGAATCCTATGTCATGACATATATATCCTAGCTATTGCTAAGGTTCATACGGGGCTTTCGAACGTCGTAACTCGATCTAATCAAACTCGTAAACTTAATTCTCAAGCATATACACATTCGGTCATTAAGTATATAAAATCATAAAATCCAATTCAGCATTTTAAACATATATATTCAAAATTATTAACATTTATTTGCTTATAAACTTACCGAGTTTATGAGAAATTTCAAAGTCAGGAAGAACAAGGAACTAGTCATAGGCAAAATTAGATACTAATAAAGAAAAGGAAAGAATACAAGACAACTTCTCCAGTAAAACGAAACGAGAGGACTAGTCGACTACTTTAGTTTTCCCCCGATCCTAATCCGGTTTCTTTGGTTCTTGATCTAAACATATTCAAATTAAACTCATTCAAACATATTTTCACTCAATTTAGTCCAAAAGCACATAAATGAGCAAATTACACTTTTGCTCTTGACATTTCACATTTTTCACAATTTAGGCCTTATTTCACAAAACACAAAATATTCAAAATTTGAATATACCCATGTTAGGCCGAATGTTCCTAGTGTTCATAAAAGTCCATACATTTCATTTATTTCACATTTTAGTCCCTCAATTTATTATTTTTTCAATTTAGTCCTAATTACTCAAAATCATCAAAAACTCCAATACAAAACATGTTAATCCAAAACATATCTTTCATATTTCATCATCAAACAACAAAAATCACAAGCTTTAAACAATGGCATAACTCAAAATATTCATCAAAATAAAAAATTCAAGCATAGGTCTTGTAGATAACTTAGCAACGATCTCAAAAATGTAAAAATTATCAAAAACCGAGTAAAAACGAACCTTGAATCAAGCTTGGAAGGTGGCCGAACCTTTGAAACCTTATTCTTTTCTTTCTTATTTTGATATTCGGTCATGGAAGAAAAATATAAGCTATGGCTTTTAATTTTATGTTTTATACTAATATAATTTATTAACCAAATTACATATATAACCTTTATATTAAAATATAAAACCATTATAATTCATGGTTTTTACCGTCCATCACTTATTCAATGGCATAATTGCAACATAAATGCTTCAAATTATAAAGGCACATTCAATTTGGTCACCACACATTAAACCATCAATTTTTCTTTTTATGCGATTAAGGCCTTTTATTTAATCGGGCACTCAAACGACAAAATTAAGTCACGAAAATGTCACACATATAAATTCACACATAATAAACACTGAAAATAATTTTTAAATATTTTTCTGACTCAGATTCGTGGTCCCGAAATCATTGTTCCGAATAGGGTCTAAATCGGGCTGTTACACTTATGCTGGCTCTCATAGTGTGGTCGATGCATGTTCCAGACATGTCTTGCACTAGCGTACAAATAACCCGAATGTCATGGTATGAATATCCGATTTGTTCCTAAGGTTCACCCAGGAGTTCTACTATCTCAATATTCATCATACATAACCATTTCCACAAACAAGAAATTTATGCTATATCAATTCAAACACTTATAATAACAATGTAGTTGTATTATTTACATACAACTTACCTCGGATTACAAATGTAGAAGACTAGCTCGGCTTAGTCCACTTGCTTCGCTTTTCCTCGATCTAGGCCCGGGTTTTGTAATTCTTGATTTAAAATTATAGAAATTCATTTATCTCATCAGCAAATTATTCTAGACACTCGAAAATTCATAATTGGGCAAACTGACCGTTTTGCCCCTAGACTTTTACAAAATGACCATTTTACCCCTAGGTCCAAAAATTGATTTTTATCACATTTTCTCACTAACCAAGCCTAGCCGATCACTTTTTATACTAAAAGCAGCCCACAATTCTCATTATTTCACTCATTTATCACCTATTTTATAACTTATGGAAAATGGTCTTTTTTAGGGTTTTCATGAGAAATCTCTTCACAAAAGTTGTTTATTACACAACCATAACTCATGTTCTTCCATAAAATTTTAGTTAACAACACATATGCTTTCATGGAAAAACCCTAGACTCTCAACCATTTTGCAAAATAGCCCCCTCATTTGAAAGCTCAAGTTGCAAGGGTTCTAAAAATACAAAAATCATCAAGAAAAACCATCAAAATCACTTACTTGTAGAGAGACTAAGTGGCTGAAATTTCAACCTTCAAAAACTCCTCTAATGGCTGATATTTTCGATTAAGAAGAAAGGATGGATGAAAAAAGATGAAGGCTAGGCTCTAGGGTAATTATTTTATCACATATTATGTCATCAAATACCTAACATTTTGACCATTTAATTTTCTTTGTTTCATGGCCAACCAAGCTATAATTTAAGGGTCTATATTCCCTTTAAATACCCCCAATTTAACACCCTTAGCTATCAAATTAAGACTTTTGAACTTTATGCAATTTAGTCTTTTTTTGCGATTAAGCTCACAAACGCTAAAATTAATTCACCAAAATTTTCATGCACCTCTATAAACAAGCCATCACACATAAAATAATATTAAAAATAATTTCTCCAACCTCGGGTTAGTGGTTTCGAAACCACTATTTCGAATAGGCCCAAAATTGAGCTATTACAATATTCCTCCCCCTCCTCATCACTTGGAGGTCTAATGTCAAAATTTGATCTAATGGGTCCTCAACAGAGTCAAGTCCCCATTCTACAGCTAACTCTTCTAACTCAGATACTGTAGAACAATCATCAACTATTTCAAGAAGTCACATAGACTTAAAAAAAATTGAACGTTACCTGGTCTTCCTGAACACATATGGTAAGCTCGCCTTTTTGCACATCAATAAGGGTCCCTCTAGTTTCTAGGAAAGGCCTTCCTAGGATGATTGGCACTTCCTTATCTGCTTCAAAGTCTACAACAACAAATTCAACTAGAAAAATAAACTTGTCTACACGTACCAATACATCTTAGATTTTTCCTTTTAGATGTGCTAAGAATCGATCTATTAACTGAAGCATAACCATAGTTGGTCTAACCTTACCTATCCCCATTTTTTGAATATGGACATAGGCATAAAATTGATGCTCACACCCAAATCAGATAGTGTCTTACCACAATAAGATGCTCTAATGTGGCAAGGTATGGTAAAACATATAGGGTCCTTTGTAACAGCCCAGATTTAGCTAAATTAGAACAGTGGTTTTAGAACCACAAATATGAGGTTAGAAAATTATTTTAATATTTTTTTTGGTGATTACAACATGTGAATATATATGTATGAAAATTTCGTGAGCTAATTTATCATTTAATAGCTCAATTTGAGGAAAAGGACTTAATCGCGTAAAATGCAAAAGTAGCATGCTATAAGTTAAAAGTGCCTAATTACTATGATTTGTTAAATGTGAGGTCCTTATTATGTAATTAGTCAATTGATAGTGGAGATGGACATAAATGGCCTTTAATCATGTGAATTATAATGTTTTAATTATGGTTAAAATAGTAATTTGGTTATTAAGTCAATACTATTAAAACAAAACAAAATTTCTTTTATCTTTTATCATCCTTAGCCGAAAATAAAAAATAAGAAGAAGCTAAAATAGGCTTTGATATTCGGCACTTGTGTGGCTTGATTAAGGTATGTATTTTGCTCAGTTTTTGATGATTTTTATGTTTTTGTGATTGTTTTATCTAGTACTAGCTAGCCCATACATTAATTTTTGGATTTGTTGATGATTTTGTGAAATTCCATTGATGAATTCTTGAGCTTTGTGATAGATGATGATGAAAAATGGAAGATAAATGATAGATTATCAAGTTTTGTTAAGTGATTTTGAGTAAAAATGCCTAAATAGAATTAAATTGTGAAAAATGTAAATTGAGGGGTTAAATTGTGAAATAAATGATAAATATGGGCTGATATGTGCACTAGGAAAATTCGGCTAGCATGTATTTGAAAGAAATTGTGAAATTTTGTGTATTTGTGAAATAAGGACTAAATTGAATAAATGTGGAACTTTAGGGGCTAAAGTGTAAAAATTCCCAAATATGTGTTTGTGGATGAAATTGATTGAGTTGGTGATGAAATAGATTAATTTTGAATATATATAGATCAAGAATGAAATAAATCAGTCTTAGATCGAGGCAAGAACAAAGTACTCGATTAATCGGCTAGTTTCGTTGTTTCTACGACTGAGGTAAGTTCATATACAAATAAATGTCTTTAAATTGAATTACATGTGTTTACTTGTCATTAAAATGTTATAAATATTGAACGAGCAATTACGAGAAAGAATCAACAGAGTTATGATATTCGAAAGTCCCGTACGAACCTTAGGAATAGTATAGGATACGAATGTCATGACATTAGGTTATCGAGAGGTGATTACATGTAAGACCATGTCTGGCACATTGTAATTGTATTGTGACTACATTTAAGACCATGTCTGGGACATTGGCATCGTATTATGATTTCGTGTAAAACTCTGTTTGGGACAGTGGCATCGACATACGATAACATGTAATACCATATCTGGGATATTGCATTGTACGAACTTATATGATTTTTGAGTATCCTTAACGATTCCAAATGGTTCAACGGTCAAAGACAAGTCGAGAAAGAATGTGTGAATAAGTTACATAACTCAAGTAGGTATGAAATTCATACGAATATTGAAAAGGGAAGTAATTGATGAAATTACATGTGAATTTGAATAAGCATTCATTGAGAAAAGTTTGTGTATCTATATGTGTTTACTTGTATTTGGCCTATTGATAGAAATATTGTGATTCATGTAGTAAATTTATTTATATATGGCTTACTAAGCTTTTAAAGCTTACTTTTGTGTGTTCTTCCCATGTAGATATGGGCTGCATTCCTTCGTCAGAGCTACCATTTCAAAGTCTCCAAGTATCCATTTCTTGGACATGATATCTTTTATGAATATGACGTAGTTGGGCATCTACTCAAGAGCTTTTACCAATGAGATGTTGATATGAAGTTGCTTGAGTATGTCTAGGAACTTCTTGAACTAGACTTCTTGTTTCTACTTTTGAAGTCTTTGAGAGTAAGGTGGTGGAGGATTCTTAACTTGAACTGGACACTTCGCTAATTGTGGCACTTCTGCATCTAACAAAGGTGTTAGTTTATCAAAACTGACTGGGTCCAAAGTTAGCTTATTAGATTTTGCAGATTTTGGTTTAGTGAAGCTGGATTTTTAACACTTGATTGGACTTCCACTTTATCTCAAGCATCAACTGACTCTTTTTCAACTTCGACAGTGTTGGGCTCTAATGTCTTTCTGCTCCTTAGAGTCAATGTTTTACAATGCTTCTTCCTAAGATTTCTTGGATTCTCTGTATCACTAGGTAAAGCACATTGTGGTCGATTCCTAAGTTCAGTTGCAAGCTAGCCCATTTGGTTCTCCAGATTTTTCAACGTAGTTGTTTGGCTTTGGATTAAGGCATCATTTTTTTAAGCCATTGAAAGGTTCAGCTTGATTTGGTTTTTGAACTTTTTGGGTGAATCCAAGTGGCTTGGTTGATCTGGGTTGTGCATAAGTGTTATTGGGTCCAGCCCCTTGGTTACTCCAAGAGAAATTTGAGTGGTTTTGCCAAGATAGGTTATAAAAATTGGATTGCAGCCCTTGCCTTCCTCGGTTCTAGTTTTGGTTACCCATGTAATAAACATATTCTAGTTACCCATATAAATATATTTTGATTTGAAGTGGTGATATAAAAACTAAAAAAGTTAACTAAGTGCTAACTAAGAAAATAAAAAGTAAAATTCCAATACATGATTTTTGAAAATGAGTTTAATCAATATGACATAAATATGTTAGATTAGTTTTATTCTGTTACGAATAATTGCATGGCAACTTGGTAACTTGCTAACAGATGCACATACTTACCTACTAGAACTCAATAATCTCTTGACCATACATTTATGTCAATTCAAATGATTAATTGAATTTTAATAAGCAAGTAAAATATTAAGTGAGATAACAATATATCTCTATATTGAAACAATTTAATCATAATAATCTTGCAAGTTATGCAAGGCTAATGTATTGTTTAGTACCATCGCTAATTTAACTTTTAGATACCTTAGAAGATTAAACATGCACCAATTAAATATTGTGCCTATTAATTACAATTTCAATCCATTTAAATAATTAATTCAATTGTTACCTTACCATTAAAATGTAAGCATAACACATGCACAGTTTTATTTAATTGAACAATTTATTGAGACCTAATAACAACACAAACACATTTTTAATAATCTTAAGTGGACAGAATGCAATTAATCTATCATGGAAGGCATTTAAGTCATTTTAATTAATTGAAGAACAAAAATACAAATATTCATGTTCATGATCAGCACTAAACTAAAACAAAGATTAAGAGAAGGGAACTAGAAAACTAAATCTTGGTGGTTTTCCGAAGCTAGACTAGTGCACTCCTCTCTTCTCTACTCATTCTATTGATCTAAGGCCTTCATGAACACTTGATTTTTGCTACTCCAAGAGGTGTGAAAGCTCTTTTTCAAGATAGGAAATCAAAAAAGGAAGGAAGAAAATTGGAAACCAACTAGAAGGGAAAATGAGAGAAAATGTGTGTGTGAGAGATATTTGAAGTGAGGGATGAGAAATGAGAAGGTGAAGGGAGATTTTTATTGGTGGAGATGGCTGCTAAAAATAGTTAAAAATAGCAGCCATTCCCTCTTCCCTTGGCCTATCTTGCATGGTAGGAGGGATGGTTTGACTTGAATTTGCTATTTTTAGCTTGTGGCTAAAAATAACAAGCTTGAAAAGGAGAGGGGTTTGAACAACATTAGGCACAAGTACGAGGGCTGATTTGAAATTAGAAAAATCACCTAAGATAAGCTGCTTAAGTCAACTTGGGCTGCCAATTTTCTTGGTGGATCAGTCTTCTTCATTTAGCACAACTAGACCCCCATTTTTTCTTCATCAGACTTGTAATTAGTTTTAACCCAATTTGTGGTGGATCAAAATTAATTATAAAATGTGTTCAATAATTATTATTGAACCATCCATGGCTGGGAAAATAATTAGCCAAACTCTTGAGTCACTTGATACAAAAATTGCCTCACTAGTCCCATCTTCCCAAGGTAACTACTGAGCCAATTTTTCACCCTTTATGCAAAGCTGTCGAAAATAATCAAATTTGTGTAAATTTATTATAAAAATAATTAAAATTCAATAAGTTCATAATTTGAGTAAGAATAATTATTTTATAATTAAAATATGAATTTCGACAAAAATTACTATGAAACTGCATGAATTAGAGCAAAAAAAGGGCTAAAAATGTTTCTAGATTTTTTTGTTTCCAATTATAGAATAAGCCACAAAGGCATCACAAATGACGCCACAAAGGCTTTCTAGAGAATTTCGTGTTTACTGCCCCAACGGACCATCTCTGTGGGTACCATGGAGCTTTTCCCACATGGTCTTATACATATCTTCATGTTGTGATCTACCAGTTCGGTTTACATCTCACTGGAGGATACAACATGAGTATCCTCATTGTCATATAATGCCATGGGTCTATACCATGTGGTCCTACACATATCTTAATATGGTGATCTACTAGTCTGATTTACATCTTACTGTAGGCTACACCATGAATATCCTCATTGTCATATAATGTCATGGGTCTCTACCACGTGGTCTGATGCGATCTCTTATTCGTTTGATGAATCAAGCCGCGTATGTTCCCGATTGTAAAATTAAGTAGTATGGCTTAGTTCTTGGATAGGTTTGTAAACGAACAAGTTGGCTTGAAAACAAAGGGGTTTAAGTGTTTAGAAAATGGAAAAGATAGGTTCAGTTTAAGGCTAAAGAAAGAACCAATATTATATGGTAATATTCACCCAAATCTTATAGTAGCACTTAAGCTAAAAATGGTGTGGATAGTTTAAAACCGTGACCCACTATCTATATTGAGATAGGAACCAAAACGGTATTAGTTGAACGCCACACTTCAATGAAGTGATAAATTCAAAAAGAAAACAGAATTGACGCCACAAGATAGACTTGATAAGTCAATTGAGTCAAGAAAGAACAAAGAGAGTTGAACACTCACAAATATGATAAAATTCATAAAAGGTTCAAAAAGTCTCCATAACATGTTTTAAGCCTAGTATTTATAGGCTCACAAAATACCAGCTGAATAGGCATGGTTTACAATCAAATTTAATGAGCTAATGCCTATTTATTTGTCCAACACATCTATTGACAAATTCTAGTTATGGAAGACACCAATAGCCATGTCTTTTTGTAATCCCAATCAGCTAGTTCGTTTGACTTTAGGAATGAGCTGAATGTGCATGGAGCTAATCAACTAAGATGGTGTGAACAAGTTGAGATGCTACTTTGGAAACCTGAATGGATATGCAGCTCTTTATGGTTGCTTGGGGTGTAACATCCCTTACCCGTATTCGACGCCAGAACAGGGTACGAGGCATTATTAGACTTAAACACAAGCAAACATACACTTTCGGGTTGTAAATTTGCATTCAAATTTAAAATTTTTTGTATTCAATCACAATGTACCTATTACGATCCTATGAGGCCCAAAACATACTTTGAAAGAACTTTAGGACTAAACCGAGAACTTTAGAAATTTTTTACAGCACTTAGAAAATTTTTGCTAAAACTGGGGTCACATGCCCGTGTAGGTAGGCCGTGTGGTCACACACGCCCTTGTCCCTAACCTTAGTAACTCTCTATTCGTCACCAAAGAACAAATTGAAGTCACACGGCCAAGACACATGCCTGTGTCCTGAGGCTGTGTCCTTCACACGGCTGAGGCACACGCCCGCGTCTCTTCCCATGTGCTCGATACTAAGCATTCTGTTTTGCAACAATTTAGGTGTAGGGGACACACAACTGGATCACATGCCCATGGGGCTGACCGTGTGTCACACACGACCTAGACACACGCCCGTGTGTCTACCTATGTAGACAAAAACAAGGCTATTTACCAAGCCATTTACCACCCTCACTTGCACATATTTACTCAACATCACATGGCACAAACTCAAACATGAAGAGCAACCAACCATATCAACATATCATTCTCATACCATTTTCAAACATGCTTAAAACATCAACCGTTTTACATCAAATTATATAGGTTTCCACATTCACAAATGACATTAATACAAATATACTCATAACCAACATTAGATAACTTCCAAGGCTATATACAAAATTAACCCTAAACCATTCACAATTATACCATCACATATCAGTACCATATCAACATCTATCATACACACAACCTTTATCATGCCATAAATCATTCATGCCAAAAATCACATTTTCAAACAATTCACATTCACCAAGCATACCATGATCATATCACCAAAGGCATTGACATATATATGAATATACTTAAGCTTACAACCATGTTAACCAATATAAGCCAACTTAGATGCCAAATATCGACACAAGCCTTTGACCCTTACAAGTCAATACATAGGCTAAAGACATAATGACACATATGAAAAAAAGAATAAGTCCCTATACATGCCATAACTCAAAATACTTGAATTCATTAATACCCAAAGTGATAGCTGGATAGTGTGATAGAATCTCCAGTGATCTCCAACCCAAGCTAGCTTATTAACCTTATAAGACATGGAAAAGGAAATGGGTAAGCTATATAATATAGCTTAGTAAGTTCATATACAAATAATAAGCAACCTCAACCATACATATACCATACAATTAACATAATATAAATACATACGAATGTCACTTAAGTCTCATAGTATAACTTACTCATTCACGTCTTACCAAGTGTTTACCACGTTCAACAATATGAACATAAATTATTATAATCTACCATAATCTCATTGTTACAATTTATCCCGTCACAATGCTTACCCTTTTCAACTTATAAGTATAATTTAACATATCCTGGAATTAGCCTAACAACAGTAATCTTTCCTTTGTAACATATTACAGCAATTAACAAATCATTTCACATCTTATAATAAACATGCACATTAATTATGCGTACTCATATTTCCAAGCATATATCTTAATATCTTTCGATTTCATAAACTTTTATCTTCTCATACTTTCATGACCATTTTAATAGGCAATTTTTCCAACCTTTCCTTTTTCTCATATCCGATAAATCACAATTTACGTGATTAAAACATGCTATATCTTAACTCAATTTGGCCCAAAAGCCAATCACATAATAGTCAATCGAATTTTCTCTGAATTTCATACATCACAATTATAGACCAATAATCATAAGGCTTTCACAAAATCATTCTCATAGAAATCATGAACTCACAATATCATGAAGTCAATGCTTATAAATTTTATGTACATACCTATACTAATTCGTAATACTTACGTACACTTTCTCTTTTTTGACATACTCGTTAAATTTTCCCATTGAACTATTTGGAATACTAAAGGATACTCGGGGATCTCGTATACACAGTACAGTACCAATGCCATATCCTAGATTTGGTTTTACATGTAATCTCGTATCGATGCCAATAGCCCAGCTATGGTCTTACACGAAATCTCATATTGATGACATATCCCAGATATGGTCTTACACGAAATCTCATATCGATGCCATATCCCGGATACGGTCTTACATGAAATCTTATATAGATGCCATATCCTAGATATGGTCTTACATGTAATCTTAGTAACCCTAATGTCATGACATTTGTATCCTATTTATTCCTAAGGTTCAACTGGGACTTTCGCTATATCGAACCTCTATCGATCATTTTCGTAGTATCGTACTCAAAAGCATTCACATTTCATTTTCAATAATGTAGCATTTACCACAATTATATCAATTAAGCATTTATACATATATAATTTAATGCTTATTAAACATACGAACTTACCTCGACATAGAAATGACAAAAAGGATTAAATCGTCAAATACTTGTTTTTCCCTCATTCTAATCTTGAATCTTGTTTTTCTTGATCTATAACATCACATTTAACTTATTAATCATTATACTATTCAAAACAGCCCAAAATCACATTATGAAAAATTATTTTTTTGCCCTTAAACTTTTAACAATTTACAATTTAGTCTTTAGGCTCGTAAATTGAAATATAGTCAATTTCTTCAAAACCTGAGCCTAGCCAAAACTTATACATGCTTATAACAGCCCACATTTTTCATTAAATCACACTTTTACTACATATTTTACAACTTTTACAAACAAGTCCTTTTTAGCATTTTTATCGAAAATCACTTAGCAAAAGTCGTTTAACAAACAGTAAACATGCATTTTCTACCATCAAACATCAAAATACATACATAGATCTTGTTACGAGGATTTTAAAAAGGTCAAAATATTAAAAACGAGGCTAGGACAGACTTACAATCGAGCTTGGAAGTTTCCAAAACCCTAGCTATGTATTCTACATGCAAGTTTCAGCCATAGGGTAGAAGATGAGAAAAAATTGGCTTTTATTTTATTTTTAATTTATTTTAATTACAAAATGACCAAAATACCCTTAATGAAAAAAAAATTTGGAAACATACCTAACCATGTCCATTTTTGTCCACCAACTTAACCAATGGTCTAATTACCATTTAAGGACCTTCAGGTTAAAATTTTATAGCAATTGGACACCTATAACATGTAGAACTCAACTTTTACACTTTTTACGATTTAATCCTTTTGACTAAATTGAGTGCCCAAACGTCAAAATTTTCAAACAAAATTTTTAGGATACAATTCAATAAAATTGTAGACCATAAAAATGTATTAAAAATAAATTTTACTATGTCAGATTTGTGGTCCCAAAACCACTGTTCTGACTAGACCCAAAATTGTGCTGTTACATGCGGCGCATGAAAAGTTTCCAATGTGAACAACCGAAATTGGATAGTGCCTTGGTGTGAACATGGCAACCAATTGATCAATCAAGTGTGAAAGCACTTGATGCTTTGCTGAACACAAAATGGCTTTTGAGAGGTTGTGTTCAGCTCATAATTGTGCTATATGAACAGCCTAAAGGAAGCTTCCTAGCCAATGTGAACACCTACACGACACATTAAACTCGGCTTAAATATGCTAATAACGCAATTTAATTTGTCTGAACTAAAGACATGTATTAAAGACGTCTAAACAAGGACATATTTAAAACATATATTTAAAATGTCCTAAACTATGGCATAATTAAAATCCCTTATTAAAGATGTTCAGTTTATGACATAATTAAAACTCATATTAATGGTGTTCAAATTATGACATAATTAAGACTCAAACTAATTTAACTAAAAAAATAAAATCGAATTAAATTATTTATTCCAGCAAATAAACTCACGAACTAAAAGAGCTAAAATTGAGCTTGAAGTAGGTTGCATGGCATGCATGGAGAGCTTGTCCAAGATTGATCGATGAGCCCCACAATAGCTTCTCCCCAAATTCGATCAATGAGGCCCGAGATAGCTTCCTTGAATCTCTTGGCTCGAGCATGAGTGATCGGCCCCATTGGTAACTCATTTGGTTCAGCAGTAGCCTTGGTCATGATCGCATCATCGTCTTACACATATCTTCATGTCATGATCTACCAGTTCGATTAGCATTATAACTGCCCTACTGGAGGAAACACAAATAAATCTCTTTCTCACCTTTCTACATATCCTAAATTTGTCAAGTACTAGGATCATTTAACGAGATAGTATTAGGCAATGACTACACACATGACAACAACATCTTATATTACACTACGTCATATCATGCCACACATGATTCACCTCGTTTACGTATTTGTAGATATCCTTCAGAAACACATATACATATAATTACATGACACGCAGGTGTAAGGTTTAGAGACTCACCTAAAACTTACCTTTACTTGAGCTTGGAGTTCCTGTTCTGATAGTCTTACCCGAACTAGTAGTAGCGACTAGTTAAGAGATTATTGAACTCCCATTAAAACTCCATTTGCAATTAGTTTATTAACATATCAATTTCATGCGACTTCTATGCAGGGCCTCCCATTCAAACTCTACAATTCTTACACCTTATAACATCATTCTTCTTTAGAAATCTTAACATGCAGAGTTATAGAACTTACTAGGAGATTGAAACATCCACTAATTAAACCAAAAATCTTAGCTTCCAGTCCTAAAGAAGAAGAGATTGTTTACGTTTAGGAAAAAGAACCAAAACGTAGAGCGGAAGGAAAGAAAGACTATCTGAAATGTTCCCTTCCTACTATATATACTCAATTTCCCCTTTAGTGGATTTGGACAAGTGTCAAATGCATACTGAAGTTTTCCCTTAAATGCCTTACCAAAATCAAGGAAAATATAAAAGGAAATCCACATGCAGGTACTGTTTGACTAGTCAAGTCCATTAAGTTAACTCTTAACCAATCTCATTACAGGAACCACTTGCACAGTGTTCGAGCAAACCAAGCTTACCATACCCCTAACAGTAACTCGTATGTGGTGTGGTCTTGAATACGCTTTATTCCCGTTACAGATTTCTCAAATACTTAGTATGCAATTCATGCTCAACCAAACTTTGAGGCAAACTATGAGTGTAACACTCCTAACCTGAATCCATCGCCGGAATAGGGTTACGAGGTATTACTGATCATATTACATCACTCACATTTATTTAAGCATTTATAATCAAAGTCCATACAAATCATTCACAATGTCCCTGATATAGTCTACAAAACCTTAAAACATGTTTAGAAGTTGTTCTGGACTAAATCGTTAACATTTCCAAACTTTAGGAAACTTGGAAAATTTTTAAGCATTTTAGTGTCAGACGCCCATGTGAATAGACCGTGTGCCTCTCACGGCATTAGCCATGCCCATGTGTCTAGGCTGTGCCAAAACAGGGCATACATATTGACTTTACCACACAGCCACAAGACACGCCCATGTGCCAGGCCATGTGAAAATTAGGGAGGTTACTGACTTGGCCACACGGCCAACCACATGCCCGTGTGTCTAGCTCGTGCTTGGGACTGACTTAATTCGTAGGGCTACCCCAGGGGACACAGAGTCGTGTAACATGACCGTGTGTCACACACGGCTGAGACACACACCTGTGTCTCTACCTGTGTGGACAACAATAGGCCATTTGTAAAGCCAATTTGCCACCCCAAACTCATGCACACATAGCAACCAATATAGCACCATTTCACTACATTTTTAAACAACTAAAACATGCCAAATTATACAAATATCATACCATCTATACATTACCAATTCGACCATTCAGATCCATAACCAAATCATACCATTTCAAACATGTCATAAACATCAAGTCATCACATATGCATTAAATACATCACTTATTGACTTACCAAACACATCACTTAGGCCAACTTAAAAGACCATACATACCAACATTTACAAGCCAAATCTCATGGCTATAATTACAACTCAAAAACATGCCAAAATGACACTAGCTTATACATGCCATATACCATATATACAAAGCTTCAAAAGTACCAACAAGTTGATCGATAGTGTGATGACGCTTCCCAACAATCCCCGAGTCTGAGCTAGCTTTTTGTCTATAAAACATAGACAAATAGCACAAAGTAAGTTTTATAGCTTAGTAATTTCATGATATAATACCTATAACTCATCAATTAAATATAATTCAATCAATTAACTAACACTTATTTCAACTCATCACATTACTCATTCTTATTCAAGGCTATATCTTACTTTCATACCACATCTTTAATCTTATAATAAACATTCATAATGCTACTCAATCCAACTCATTTCATCATTCATTTACATAATCTTTCATCTATCTCATACTTGATACCATCAACCACATAAGTTTCGTACATACCTATACCATCAAGTTCTTATCATCACATTTATCCCTTCAACACTCGATGCACTAATTCCTTTGATCATCGTAAATGTTCAATGAACTCGCACACTTAGTGCCAATTAATTAGCCGAAGCTATAATAGTATTGAACACTTAGTGCTATTTCATTAAACCAAATTTATATCGGTGTCGCACACATAGTGCCATTTATTCAGCCAACGCTGTTTTAATCTCACACACTCAGTGTTATTTTTTATAGTCGTAACTATTTCATCTTTTGCACACTTAGTGCCTCATATATTCAATCCAAATTTCACATACTCAAACTTCACAATTAAAATTCTATTCATTTCATCACATATAAACATTATTTAAAAAATATGTATTAAACACGAACTTACCTCAGACGTAAAAACGACGATATTAGTCGATCAATCGAGCACTTTGTTTTTACCTCGATCTAGGTCCGAATTTCTCCTTTCTTGATCTACATAAATTCAAATTCACTTATTCAATCTCATATTCATTCAATTAAATTCATAATCACATAATTTGACCTTTCTGCACATAAGCCCCTAACTTCCACGTTTTTGACATTTTAGTCCCCATTTCGCAAATACACAAAATTCACATAAGCCCATTAAATACAAGCTTGGCCGAATATCTATTTAATCCCTAGCAGTCCATATATTTCATTTATTTCACATTTCAACCCCTCAATTTCTCATTTTCACAAATTAGTCCATAATAAGAAAATTCATCAAAAATCATAATACAAAACATGTTTATCTATCACCAAGCTTTCATATTTCACCATTTAACATCTCAAAACTCACATATTCAACAATGGCATATCTCGTAATCATCAAAAATTTCAGAAATTATGGTATGGGCTAGCTAGAACACGAAGCAACAATCTCAAAAACATAAAAATTATCAAAAACCAAACAAAAACCATACCTTAATCAAGGTTTAAAAGTGCTGAACCCTAAAGCTTGTAAATGGCTTCCTTTTTCTTCAAAATTCGGTGAAACAAAGATGATACATGGCTACATTTAGATTTGTTTTAATAAGTAATAACATAATTATCAATTTCCAATTTTATCCTTAATTAAAACCATTTTAAAACACATAATTCAAGGCCATTTATGTCCATCTCCACTATCAATGGTCTATTTACAACATAAGGACCTTTCTTTAATAAGCTATAGCAATTAGGCACCTTTCACTTATAGCATGCTACTTTTGCATTTTACGTGATTTAGTCCTTTTCTCAAATTAACCATTTAAACGATAAAATTATCACACGAAACTTTCACTCATACTTACTCACATGATATAAACATGAAAAATAATATTAAAATATTTTTTCGACTTCAAATTTGTGGTCCCAAAACCACTTGACATGACCACACCCCGAGGCTCAACAAGCCTTAGTCTTGATCCTATCGAATTTCCCAAAGGACCCATAACTCGAGTGCGAGCTAGGCGATTTCAAGAAGTTGTTTTAGCTTTAATTATTCAAGTTTGGGAAGAAAACAAGCTCGATGTTAATGGAGTAGCTCGGACCAGCTCCCTAAAGATCCCTTACACCTTTGTGCAAGCCGAACTCAGCTCATCTCCAGCTCTTCGAGCTCCATTCATGTAACACCCCTTACCTGTATCTAATGCTAGGACAGGGTTCTAGGCGTTACCGGACTTGAACGTACACCATTTCATAAAACCGGGCCATAAAATTTCATTTAAATTAAAAACATTCAATAACATGCATAGTGTCCCTTACATGAGCTACCGAGGCTCTAAACAAGAATTAAAGGCGGGTTGGGACTAAACCGAGAACTTTGGAAAGTTTTGGGAAAACTTAGAAACTTTTCATGAAACAAGGTCACACGCCCATGTGGACACAGGGACACGCCCATGTGTCTTCAACATGCCCGTGCCTCAAGCCTTGTGACTCTTTGTTTATGATGTCATATAAACAAATTGAACCACACGGCCAGGCCACACGCCCGTGTGCTAGGTCGTGTCCTCCACACGGCTGAGACACATGGTCGTGTCTCTACCCGTGTGGCTAGCACTTAGGCTATTTTCCAAGCCTTTTTTGTTTCCTTAATCATTCACAAACTTAAACACTTTAAAGACACATATCATAGCATTATTTTAATGATTTATCTTGCCTCACTAAGGCACGTTTTTAACAATCAACCATAACATTACCTAATAATTAATCTCTACTTATTCAACAAATGTCCATGTTCAATAATGATCAACTTAATGCCAATTTACGTGTTTATTCCATAGCCATGACCACCCCGAATGGTCCTAAGGCATTCTCATGCACATATGTTATACTATTCATTCATAATAAACAATAATAACCACATTGTAAGGCATTAACAAATAGTAAGGATAATTAGGCTTATAAGCCAAAACATTATAAGCCACATCCCATGGCTATATACAATGAATCAACATGTGCCAATACATTTGGCTACTCATGATAACATCAAACATAAAAACGAAGTCTTTATACATGTCACTTACTTGTAAAGGCTTAACATATATATATATAAGTCGACACTTCCAAAATGATGACTTGATAGTGTGATGCTGCCTCCGACGATCTCCAACCCCGAGCTAACTTAACAACACTAAAGAAATGAAAAGGAGGGACTAAGCTTTACGCTTAGTAAGTCCATATGAAAATAATAAGCAATATGCGAACATGCTTCTCAAGGCAATACAACTATAATTATAGTTTTACTTATATTCTGGTCATGTTGTTTTCTCGAGTCATAGTCACTAAATTATTTATATCTGAAGCTACGAAAATCCAAATTAAGATCCGCTAATTTTCCCTAAAACTAGACTCACATATCTTCTTACCATAAAAGTTTCACAAGTTTTGGTCTAGCCAATAAGTACAGTTTATTCTTTAAATTCTCCCTTGTTCTGCTACTTGTCAGCTTCGACCTCCCTTCACTAAAATTTATTTATCTCTTAGTACGAGATTCGGATAATGTTCTTGTCTAATTCTCTTGAAGATAGTCTCATTAAGGACTTATTCATATGAATTATAACCAATAATTATTTTTTTACAATTTGTAGTGATTTTCCCAAATCAGAATAGGGGATTTCGAACTCATTCTGACTCTATTTCACAAGAATTCAAATATCTCATAATATGAAATTCTTTTGCTTATACTGTTTCTTCTATGTGCAACTAGACTCAAAAAGATTTCATTTCATATTTAATTCAGTCTCTAATTCGATTTCCACAATTTTTTATGGATTTTCGAAGTCGGACGACTGTTGCTGTCCAAAGCTATCTTAGTGCAATATAATGATCACTATCAAAAGATCATTTTCAACTAATCATGAACTCACCATTTCATTTTACATGTCAAACACATTTTCATGGGCTTCAAGTACGTACTTATGCTATCTCTTAGCATAATCACTCATCCAAACATGACAACCATATGCATCATACTAGTATCATCTAAGCATCGATGAGTTTATCATTTCAAGTATTTCCATTCCATTTCTCATATCAATTCCTGTTGAATTTCTCGAAATCTCGATGGGTATCCCATTTACCGTCAATTCATACAAGTGACCATTTCAGTTACAAACTCCCGCAAACCTCAGTCCTTACGGCGGGATTACCAGTCTAAGCTAAATCCCCTGCAATGGTAATTACTCTAATGAGCTCAGATCTGAATTACCAGTCAAGGCTAAATTCAAATCCTAAATCGGATTACCCGTCCGGGCAAAATCCATATTGCACACATATTTTTTGGAAGGCTACATCACTTTAGGAGCACCCGTCCGGGCTAGATCCTTTTGACTGTCAATTCATTTCTAGAAATCCATTGATTATCTTGTTCATTCAACCGGGATTTTCTTCCAGTTTTTATCAATTACATCATTTTTTCATAAATTTTTTATACAATGAGCATTCAATTCATACTCACATCAACAACATACATTTCAAGCATTTAAGAATTGAATTCATCATGTTAATAAAACATTATAACATGATACATTATTGCATTAACCAAGTTAACATTTATCATAAAATTATCAAGTAAGCATTCAAAAAGCATTATGTTCACAATATATTCACTATCATAAAGCAAGTCATCCCTACATGAACTATCAAACATTTCACGCATTACTAGTCATGCATCATTATTATCACAAGTTTCATGTACCATTCTTTCATAGCATTTTCTCACATTATAAATTCATTCCATCACCTTTTCAATATGCTTAATCATACAATTTATGCCTTATTAACAAATAATTTAATCTTTAATTAACATTGCACTATTATTAACACACAAACTTACCTCGGGTTCAAGTACGACTATTTATTTCGAATTAGTGCTTAACCTCGTTCAACCTCGTTCTAAACCGGAATCTTATTTTCTTGATATAACATTACAAATATAACTTATTTATTACTCACATTATTCAAAATGGGTTCATAAATCATACTTTTGCAAATTTAAAATTTGACCCCTAAACTTTAACATATTTTCACTTTGGTCCCTAGGCTCGTAAAATGAAATGTGCTCGATTTTCTTGTACTTTAAGCCTATCCGAACCTCTATTGCTCTTATAGCAGCCCATATTTCTCTTTTATTCACATGATTACTACCCATTTTACAACTTTTACATTTTAGTCCTTTTTATGCATTTTCATGTAAAATCACTAAGTAAAAGTTGCTAAACATGCTTTAATCTTTCATATTCTTCCATTAATCTTCAAAATATTAACATGTCATGCATGGGTCAATTTTTAAACATGAACCTAGCTTACAATATGGGTAGAACTAGGTAAATCGAGTTACTAGGACTTCAAAATTGTAAAGAACATTAAAAACGGGGCTAGGATGCACTTACTATGGAGCTTGGAAGCTTGAAAACCCTAACCATCACTTCTTCCTTGCTACATTCGGCCAAACAAGAAGATGGACAAGGGTTTTTGGCTTTTATTTTGTCTTTTAGTCCATTTAATTACCAATTTACCAAAATGTCCTTTTTACTCATCTTTAAAATTTTACCCTTCTATGTCCAATTTTGTCCAACAAATTATCCAATGGTCTAATTACCATTTAAGGACCTGCAATTTAAAATTTCATAACAATTAGACACTTCTAACGTGTAGAACCCAACTTTTACACTTTTTACAATTTAGTCCTTTTGACTAAATTAAGTGCCCAAAAGTCTAAATTTCCGAACAAGATTTTCACGAAATCATTCCGTGAAATTGTAGACCATAAAAATATAATAAAAATAAACTTTCTTAATTCGTATTTGCGGTCCTGAAATCACTTTCCCGACTAGGCCCTAATTCGGGATGTTACAATTCATCTCAAATTAGCTCATTTGAGCTTATCTCAGCTCGTTTGAGCTCAATTTAGTTCTTTTCCAGCTCGTTTCTTTTATCCTTATAATAAACTAAGTATTAATTTTATTTAATTTAATTTGACACAGCTCACGGCCGAATTTAATGAGTTTTATTGCATGCAAGTGTTAAATGTGTCTTAGTCTAAGTACATGAAATTAATATGCCCAGATTTTTACATGTTTTAAATATGTCCTGATTTAAAACTTGTTTTTAATGTGTCCTAAAATGAATTAATGTTGCTGATTTAATTGGTGCAGGTACACTCCTCTTTGGACAGCATAAGTGCATAGATGGATTAAATGAAGGTGTGCTGATGCTTGGTGTTTCCCAAGTGACTATTCGCCCAAGCCCTTCAACACTCTAAGATGGCTAATTGGCTGCCTAAGGCAAATTAAAGGGTTTTCACACTAGCCAATTATACTTTTCACACCAAAGGCTATTCGGTTTTGCTTGTTCACACTCAAATGACCATTCAACTTAGCTTGTTCACACCTCATGACCAATGAAGTGCCTTAACCAGCTCATTTACTCCCAAGACCATTCAGCTGAACTAAACAGCACAATTAAAGAACATTCAAGCATATGGCTGAACCTACTTAATGCATTTCAGGTCCCAATCATTCTAATTAAATTTCTAGCTAAATTAAGGCATCTAGAAGCTGCCTATTGCTGTTCTCCATGAACAAGAAATTTCAAGGAATCTTCCTAAAGAATTCTGGAATTTTCAGCTAACCATTTAGCTACCTTAATAGCCTATTCAACTATCTCATGTATTGCCTATAAATTTCTACTCATTTCACCATGTAAAGAACTTTTTGCCAAATTATTAAATGAATTTCTTTCTGTGAAGTTAACTTTCTCTCAAATTTCTTACGAGTCTAGAGTGACTTATCTAGTGTGCTAATGGCGTCAACCAAACTCTTTTTTTGAACTTATCACCATTTCTTGGTGTGTCGTTCTCCTATCCATCTACCAACCATCCCTCACCTTAAGCCATAAAAGACTCGAGACGATACTCAATATGATATCGAATCATTCTTGACGCTTAAGTTCTAAGTCCATCTCCATCATTTATCTTAACTATCTTACTTTCTTGTTAAGCCGACCTATCCACATTTAATTTTCTATCATTTGCCACCAATTACCCCCCAACACCACACTTAAACAAAAATTTCTTTTATTTCAGCCTACCACACACCTATTACAATACATCCCTTGTAACCATTTTGAAACCGACCGCAAAACAGCAAATAAGTCTAAACAAGATGAAGTACGAAATCACGAGAGAAAGCTTGAGTGGTAAAAGGCAAAGAGTGAGTGAGAGCATTAGAGCATCGAAAATGCCTTAAAAAGAGTACAAACACGAGCGTGAGTGAAAATCATTTATTTTCTTTTCGAGTGAATCATGAGATTTTGTCGTGAGGTTATTAAATTCTTATGTCTAGAAATCCTGAAAGAAATATGGTGGAAAGACAACCTGTTCGGAATGTGCCGGATTTGAATCTACAAGCCCTACTACGTGAGGTTGAAAGATTGTTTGATCGAAAGTTGGAACCAATACAAGGAAGACTCGATCATGTGGAAGGAAGAGCCATGCGAGCAAGGACCTCTTTAAGTCCACCAAGGAATCAAAGCCAAAAACTAGTACAAGACAACAAGTTATCCAAACCAAGTGGGCTGAAAATGACCAACGCTCTAATGTAAGTGACCGGAGAAGAGGCCAACATCACCGTGGAAGAAAGTCAAACTGGAAGCGATTGAATTTTTTGATTATGCCATGATTTGGTGGGACCAACTTATCTCGAGTCGAAGCAAAATGGTGAGCTCCCTATCAGTACTTGGGCCAAGATGAAATCTGTAATGCACCGGAGGTTTATTCCTTCATATTACCACGGAGAGCTTTATCAAAGGCTCCAAAATCTCTCCCAAGAGACAAAAAGTGTGGAGGATTGTTACAAGGAGATGGAAGTCGCCATGATACGTACAGATGTATAAGAAGATCGCGAGGCGACTATGGCTCGATTTTTGGTCGATCTTAACCGCGAGATAGCCAATATAGTGGAGTTGCAACACTATGTGGAGATCGTCTATATGGTTCATATGGAAATCAAGGTCGAGAAGCAGCTCAAAAAGAAAAGCACTGTTCGAGGTTATTTGACTCCCAATGCATCCAAATGGAGCCAAAGTGTAAGTAGAAATGTTTCGGTAAGCCAAACAAAAGAACCTATAGTGCTGACAAAATCAACCAAGTCCATGGCTGAAACCAGCAAAGGTAAGGCCTTTGAAGGTTCCCAAAACCAATCAAGAGACATAAAGTGCTTCAAGTGTCTCGGAAGAGGTCATATCACAAGCCAATGCCCAAATCGGAGTGCGATGGTGCTTTGACCTAACGGTGACATAGAATCAAAAAAAAAAAGACGAAGAGAATCAAAATGAGATGACTCCCCTATCGTTGAAGATGAAGAGTTAGAATACGCAAAGGCGAAATGCTTGTGGTGAAAAGAAGCCTAAGCACCCAAAACACCAGAAATGAACCACAACATGAAAACCTATTTCATACTCATTGTCACACTCAAGGAAAAGTCTGTAGTTTGGTTATCGATGGAGGTAGCTGTACTAATGTTGCAAGCACATTCATGGTGGAGAAGCTTGCCCTACCAACTACTAAACATCCAAGCCCTTACAATCTACAATGGCTCAATGAAGGTGTCGAACTAAAGGTGACCAAACAAGCTCTTATTCATTTTTTCATTGGAAAATATCATGATGAAGTTCTATGTGATGTGGTGCCTATACATATGGGACATTTACTTCTTGGAAGACCTTGGCAATTTGACCGAAGAGTCAAACATGATGGGTTTCCCAACCAATACACCTTCAAGCACCAAGGCCGAAATGTTACCCTGGCACCTCTCTCGCCACAACAAGTTTTAGAGGACCAGGGACGCTTGAAACAATCTATGGAGCAAATGAGAGAAAAAGGAGAAAAAGAAAAGTGAAAAAGAAAAAAACGAAGAAAAATTGAGAGAAAAGAAATCGAGTTGTGAGGAAAACAAGAACATAGATAAAGAAAAAAAGAAAAGAAAAGTGAGTGAGAAAAAGAAAAGTGTTTTGATTAACCATTGCCTTTATGTTTCTTCATCATCTCAGGCTAATTTGAGAAAGGAGTTTTGATTACACTATATTTTCGAGGAGAGAAGGTTTGAGTTGATCGAAAAAGGTAAAATCGATCTTTGCTTTCCTGCTCCTAAAGGTAAACAATGTATGACTTCTGAAAATTTTAAGACACCTATGCTCTATTTGGATGATGACAAAAACCTTGTTGATGATTTGGTTATTAGAAAGGATCTGTACTCTGTCGTGGTTACTTGCCAATATTTGATTTTTAATAATATCGTTGTGTTTAGTGATGGAAAAAATAGTAACGCTTTTGGAAATTGGGATGCTGATGAGTCTGTTAATGAAATATTAGCTATTCGGCATTTGCAAGACAAGACCTCCATGTCTAAAATTACCTTGATTTGTTTGTCTGATGAAATTTTGTTTTGGGATGGCATGTTAAATTAGCTTGGTTATATAAGTTATGCATTTTTGAATCCATGTGAACAAATAAGTGATTGTTTGAACGAAATTTTCATGCTTTCTAAATTGATTCCTTTGTCTAATCTATTACCGAACAAGGTAAAATTCATTTATGCTTTTGAATTTAATAATCAATTATTGGCTCAAGTACAATTCAAGGTTTCCAAAAAGGTTTGCACACTTGTCACTCTTTATATTTCTAAACCTTTTCCTAATAGTGATGACATTATTCTCTTGTGTCAAGTTAAAAACTCCTTTTAGGTTGTTGTGAGACCATTCGCCTCATTCGTCCGCAAGGAGTCGTGTAAGGAGAAATGTTTTCTAGTAAACCAATGACTCGACTTGAGGAAAAGTCACTTCAAAGAAGGGGGAATGACATGACCACGCCCCGAGGCTCAACGAGCCCTAGCCCTGATCCTATCAAATTTCCCAAAGGACCCATAACTCAAGCGTGAGCTAGGCGATTTCAAGAAGTTGCTTCAGCTTTAATTATTCAAGTTTGGGAAGAAAACAAGCGCGGTGTTAATGGAGTAGCTCGGGCCAGCTCCTTAAAGATCCTTTTCACCTTTGTGGAAGCCAAACTTAGGTCATCTCCAACTCTCCGAGCTCCATTCAACTCAAATCAGCTCATTTGAGCTTATCTCAGCTCGTTTGAACTCAATTTAGTTCTTTTCCAGCTCGTTTCTTTTATCCTTACAATAAACTAAGTATTAGTTTTATTTAATTTAATTTGACACAACCCATGGCCGAAATTAATGAGTTTTATTACATTCAAGTGTTAAATGTGTCTTAGTCTAAGTACATAAAAATAACATGCCCAAATTTTTACATGTTTTAAATATGTCCTGATTTAAAACTTGTTTTTAATGTGTTCCTGCGCTGTCGAATTAATGTGTCCTAAAATGAATTAATGTTGTTGATTTAATTGGTGCAGGTACACTCCCCTTTGGATGGGATAGGTGCATGGATGTATTAAATGAAGGTGTGTTGATGCTTGGTGTTTCCCAAGTGACTATTCGCCCAAGCCCTTCAAAACTCTAAGATGGTTGATTGGCTGCCCAAGGCAAATTAAAGGGTTTTCACACCAAAGACTATTCGATTTTACTTGTTCACACTCAATGACCATTCAACTTAGCTTGTTCACACCTCATGACCAATGAAGTGCCCTAAGCAGCTCATTTACTCCTAAGACCATTCGGTTGAACCAAGCAGCATAATTAAATAACATTCAAGCATATGGCTGAACCTACTTAATGCATTTCAGCTCCCAATCATTCCAATTAATTTTCCAGCAAAATTAAGGCATCTAGAAGCTGCCCATTGCCATTCTCTATGCACAAGAAACTTCAAGGAATATTCCTTAAGAATTCTGGAATTTTCAACTAACCATTTAGCTACCTTAAGAGCCTATTCGGCTATCCTATGTATTGCCTATAAATTTTGGCCCATTTCACCTTATAAAGAACTTTTTTCCAAATTATTAAATGAAACTTTGTTTCTGTGAGGTTAACTTCCTCTCAAATTTTGTATGAGTCTCGAGTGACTTATCTAGCGTGCTAGTGGCGTCAATTGAACTCCTTTTCTAAACTTATCACCATTTCTTGGTGTGGCGTTCTCCTCTCCATCTACTAACCATCGTTCACCTTAAGCCATATAAGACTTGGGGCGATACTAAATATAGTATCGAATCATTCTTGACGCTTAAGTTCTATCGTCCATCTCCATCATTTATCTTAGCTGTCTTACTTTCTTGTTAAGTCGACCTATCCACATTTAATCCATCTAAAATCCATCTATCTTTTATCTACCTTGAACCTATTCGAACATATATTTCCATACTTAACCAAAACTCATCCATTTACGAAACCGGATGGTACTTCCTCGACGAAGATCAGGCAACTTGCGTAGACTCTACTCATTCAACCGAGCCGGATCACGTCACCATTGTTCTTACCAGGGTTTAAACTAGGCTGTTACAATGAGTTTGTTGTACTCTTTCTTCTATTGAAGAATACCCCGAGATGAGATCCTTAGATACTTCCGTAGATGAATATTTTATGAGCCAAAATTTAGTTTGCCAAAAGTCTGTAAAATGCCAGACTATGCTGCCATAGTGTGCCAAAACATATAACATGCATGCCTACTTACCCTTTTTCTCGGACCTATCAATGCTGGGGTGTGACAACTTCAAATTATAAAAGCGCAATGACTATCCTAACGCCAACATATTTTTTTGGAGATTCCCTTAATGACAGACATTCTTGATATCATTTGTAAGTATTATACATAAGAGTCCATGATTATGGATATTCATGATTTCCATGAAAAGATGGTGGTTGTTTCATTGTTGGGAGGCATTAAATTGGTCGAAGCATATTATCTAAATACGCCTACATCTTATGGTATGAGACAATCTCTTATACTTATGCAAAATTATGCTCGACCTTCTCTATTTAAGGTGTTCCTAGAATCGAAACATTATGATAATGACATTGGTAAGTTCGTTAAAGTCAAAGTTGAAGCCCAAGCCCATGGTGAAGTTGATATTGAAGCCAAATGTTGCAATGGTCTCAAGTCGAAAGATAAAGCAACAATTTCTATTCTAATGAGTCACAATATTCCTACATATAAGCCAAGCTATTATCATATGCTTAACCTAAACACTTATAGGCATGGATTTCCTAATATGCTCATGAAATGTTCAATTTGAGTTTCCTTTGGTTGAAACAGTGGTAATGTCAAGAATGTCAAGAGAAATTTGTATATGTAGCACTGGTCACACCATTATCAATGGTGACACCAAAAGAAAAAAATTCATTTTTCTATTAAATATTAAAAAAAAACTAAAAAAAAAACTAACGGCAGCATGGTGGTCATACCATTCTATTTGGATTCACCACTAATAAAATAATAATGGGTAAACTACCAAAATAGTCACTTTTCTTTGCCTCAAATTACATTTTAGTCACTTATGTTTGAAATGTTACGTTTTAGTCACTTACATTATCTTGATGTGATATTTTAGTCAATGAGCCGTTAATTATCGTTAACAGTGTAATGTTAAGTTGACATAGAATGTTAAATCATCATTTCAAATAAAAATTTTAGTGTAAATTCTACAATTGATACTTATATATTTTTTTAATTTTGAGCAATTTAATTTTTTTCTTTATTTTCCATTCTCTTCTGCTTCTCCTTCTATTTTCCTCCCTTCTTCATTTCTTTTAACGTAAACTTTCTATGTTTTCCATTTGTTAAAATTAGTCCACAAACTTACTTCACTTGAAAAAATCAAATTGTTCAAAAAAAATAAAAGTATAGGAACTAGTTTTAACAAATGGAAAATATAAAAAAAAAACTACGTTAAAAGAAATGGAGAAGGGAGGAAAACAGAGAGAGAAGCATAAGAGAATGAAAAATAAAGAAAAATAAAGAAAGATAAAAGAACAAAAGAGGAAAAAAATTAAATTGCTCAAAACGAAAAAATATGGGGACCGTTTGTATAAATTGACCTTAAATTTTTGTTTAAAATGATGATTTAACGTGCCAAATCAGCTTATTGTTACACCGTTAACGGAAATTAACGGCTCTGTAACTAAAATGTTACAACATGATAATGTAAGTGACTAAAACGTAGCATTTCAAATATAAATAACTAAAATGTAACCTAAGGTAAACAAAAATGACCATTTTAATAGTTTACCTATTAATAATTTAGTTTTAAAAAATGAAAATTACTTTAAAAAAGAGTCTGACACATTAAAAGTGGTGACACAGCAATCTATTTGACTCCACCACTATTGTACCATTGGTCATGCCAATTATATTGGCTCCACCCTAGAATTTATTTTCTGCCCCCACGAAATACAATAAAATATTAGTATTGGAGATAATATTTATATAGGTGACGCAGAATAGATTAATTCCACCTAAAAAATTAATTTTTTAATTCTAGCAGTCAATGATTGTCTAACGTGACAAGTAAGTCACACCATCTCTTTAGCTCCACCCACTTTCACTATTAATTTCAAATTATTTACGTACATAATTTAAAAAATTATTTTTGTAATTAATAAAATTTCTAATTAGTTTTTAAGAAAAACCATAAAATAATCTATTTCTAAAAATAAGTTCCCTGCACATAATTGAATACATATTTTTTACTTTACATTATTTAAATAAAAAGCCTTTAATTACTTTAAAATTTTAAGTTCTTTTACTTTTAGTTTATTAAAGTTCTAGTTAACAAATTCCTTAATCTAAAGGTTTCCGACAGACCTTTCCAGCCTGTCCCAGATCTGAAAAGATTGGCTGTTAAAATAAGCTAGTTGTACTAGTTTATTAATTATTCGGTGTGCAAAGTGACATCAACATGATTAGCCAATGGCTTACGTAGTCTTTGGTTGATTGGGAATGTCAATTTCATGCCTAAAAATGATTTTTAAAATATTATATAAAAATTAAAATAAATAAATTAAAAACCATGGTTGAAATTATGTGATTGTCATCTCCTCCTGCATTTTCAATTTGTACAAAAATTTATTCAATAAACAAGTTAAAGTGTTTTGTTTAACTAATACACTAACTTATATTAAAACTTTTTAATTGTGTAAATAAATACTTGTAATAAATTGAAAACTAAAAATGCATGTTTAACTTTAGATTGAAGGGTTAAAATTCCTAAATGAAAAATAAAAAAAATATCGATTAATTCCTTAAAAAAAAATCACCTTATTAAACCTTCAATGAAAAAGAAATTAATTTAACTCTTCCATTAATAAAATTGTGAGTTGATCAATTTGACTATTATTAGGATTGACCTTGTTGACGGAGCTGACATGTGGCATGCCACATATATAGTATGTTGACATGGCATGCCATTCAAACAATTATTGTTAAAATTCTTAAAATTTAAAATTTACTATATATGTCTAGAACGAATTTGGACATTGGCAAAAAAAGAATGAATTTGGACAAATAATTGTCCAGACTTTTATGAATCTAGACATCTAGTTGTTCATGTTCATTCTAGATATATATTAAGAAATTATAAAAATTTTAAACTATAAAATAATAAAAATTAGTAAAAATTATAATAACTACTAATTAACTACAAATTGTTTTTTTAAAGGTTTAGAATGAATTTACACAAATAATTATCTAGGTCCATTTGAATTTGAACTACAATTTTCCAAATTATTTTAAATATATATAAAAATATTAAAAAATTATAAAAATAAATAGTTATTAAAATTATTAAATTTATAAAAATATAAAATTGACCTTAGTTTTCATTGACATATAAATTGTTTTTATAATACAAATTGACCTTTTAATTTTGGAATAATGACTTACTTGGCTTTCCAACTTTTAGAAAAATTAATTTAGCCCTACATTTAATTTTTCACATTTTTTAGCCCTTAAATTTGATTTTTTTTTTTTGTCAAATAACCCAAGAATAGAAGGGAAAGTTAACATTTTTAACTTTTCTAATGTGACATACACGTGGATTGTCATGTGGATGACACGTTAGCATTTGATTAAAATTTTAAAAATAAAAAATCATTAAAATTATTAAAAGGTATAAAAATTAAATATATAAATTTTAATATTTTTAACAAATTAATTAAATGTTGACATATCATCTACGTGGCAATCCACGTGTATACCACATTAGTAAAGTTAACAGACGTTAATTTTTCCATCAATTTAGGGGTGATTTGACAAAAATACAAGTTCAAAGGTTAAAAGAGACGAAAATTAAATGAATGGCTAAAATGTCTTTTTTCAAAGTTGAAGGGCCAAAAAGTTCATTTTGCCATTGATTTTTTTTATATATATTTGGCATAATGACTAAAATAGCCACTAAAGTTTGACTGTTTGGTCACTTTGGCCCTTTATCTATTTTTGGACCACTTTAACCCCTAATGTTAATTTTTTTTTCAATTTGGTCTATTTTTAATGGACATGTTGACGTGACAGTTAGTTGACTAACGGTCAACATTAACTGCTGATGTGGCGGTCCAAATATAATTAAATGCAAACGTGGTACTATTTTGTCTTATAACCACGTCAGCAAATGATTTTAAAATTATTAAAAAAAATAATAAACCCTTAAATACACACAAACATATTTAAAACAATCTAAGACCCCCAAAACGAAGAACCTTAAATCTGGAATCTTCTCCCTCTACAAAATTCTATAGAAATTGAAGCTTGAAATCTAGTGGTTTAGTAAAAGAACTGTACATATTGTTTGAAAATATTGGTTGGAAGCCATTAATGGAGAAGCAACCTTATTTGAAGTTGGTTTCTTCATAACAAGGGGAGTTCGTTTATAATGGAAAGCAAATAATATGTTTCTGTAACAAGTTAGCTTCGAGAGAGACTTTATGGGGCGATTTAAACCCAGGAAGAAGGTATTATGGTTGCTTAGCTTTTTGGGTGAGCATATATTTAGCAATATTATTTTAGGGATCCTACAGAATTCGAGCTTTTTTTAGCTTGTTTGATTTTTGTGTCGGTTGGACTAAATTGGTGTTACATTTGGTCCTAGCAATGAATTTTTGAGTGAATTGTAGGGTTTACATAATAAAATCTCGACCTTTTTTCTATGAATTTTAGGTTGGTGGATGCAGATTTTTAAAGTGGTATGATGATAAGCTGTGTAACAAGGTGAATGAAGTACTGTAACACCCCTTATCTGTATTCGACGTTGGAGCAAGATACAAGGTATTACTGGACTCACATCGCAGGCAAACATACAATTCCGAGTCATAAAGTTGCATCTAAATTAAAACCGTTTGTATTCAATCATAAAGTCCCTAATACGAGCCTACGAGGCCCAAAACATGCTTTGTAAAGTGGTTTAGGACTAAACCAATAACTTAGGAAATTTGTACGAAACCTAGAAAAATTTTGCTATAAACAAGGGTCACACGCCCGTATGGTTTGGGACACGCCCATGTGGGCAAGCCGTGTGGTCACACACGCCCGTGTCCTTAACCCATGCAACTCCCAATTTTTTAAAGCATGAACAAATTGAGGTCGCATAGTCAAGTCACACACTCGTGTGCTAGGCCGTGTGGTTAATTGAATTTTCATAAAAGAGGTACAAACTTCACATGCCTGGGACACACGTCCATGCCTGAGGCCGTGTCCCTCACACGGCTGAGACATACGCCTGTGTGCTCAATTCTGAGTATTCTGTTTCTCAAAATTAAGGTACAGGGGACACACGGCCAAAACACATGCCCACGGGACAGACCGTGTATCACACACGGCCTAAACACACGCCCGTGTAGACTGTAACATCCCGAAATAGGGCCTAAATGGAATAGTGGTTGCGAAACCACAAATCCAAGGTAGAAAAATTTATTTTATTATTATTTTGAGGTTCATGATATGACTACATGATTGTGTGAAAATTTCGTGATGAAATTCTATGCATAAAGTACTTAAGTTGAGATTAGGGACTAAATCGAATAATTTGCAAAACTTGCATTCTAGAAGTTTTTAGTATGAAATTGCTTTGGAATATTAATTAGGAGGGTTTAAATAACAATTTGACCAATTTCTAAGTTCATGGACAAAATAGGACATGGATGGAATTTTTGAAAGTTTAATAAGGAAGGGCATTTTGCTCATTTGGATATTAAATGAAATAAAAAAGGGAAAAATAACACAAAATTCATCATCTTCTTCATTAGCACGAAATTTCAAGGGTTATCCATAGCTAGGGTTTTTTTTCAAGCTTTCAAGCTCCATAGTAAGTGATTGCAAGCCCCGTTTTTAATGTTCTTTACGTTTTCGGAGTCCCGGTAGCTCGATAAAGCTTATGCTAGCAATAATTTAAGTTAGGGTTCATATTTGGAAAAATACCTATAGGTGAAAAGAGTTTATTTTGATGTTTTATGATAGAATATGAGGTTTTAGATTATGTTAGACAACTTGTGCTACTCGGTTTTAAGTGAAAACGAGTAAAAGGGCTTAATCGGTAAAAATACCTAATAGTCATAAGTACATGTTAGAGTGTGAATTTGATGTTGTCATAGAAGGGAAAAATGATCAGCATGTCATAAAATGTAAGAAAATAGGATGAAGTTTAAATTACGAGCCTTGGGGCAAAAGTGCAAATATGTGAAAGTTTAGGGGCAAAAATGTTATTTTTCCAAAGTTTGGGTCAAGGACTGTTTTGATAAATGTGAATATCAAATAAGTTAAATTTTCTATTATAGATCAATAAGAGCAAAATTCGGGAGTAGATCGGGGAAAAGAAAAAGTAAAGGACTAAATTGTAAAGTTTAGTCACATTTTGTATCGAGGTAAGTTTACAGTAAATAAATGCAATATTCTTTTATTTTACATTATTATTGTCAATTTCCAGCATTTATATACTTATTTTCTTTGAATATTTAAAGTCGAATTAAAGGCGAAGTGACAGAGAAAAAGCATTAGGAAGCCCCGTTTGAACCTTGGGAATGTTAGGATATTGGGGTTGATAGGACAGGACAGGACAAAAATGAGCCATGTAAGTCCATATCAGTTATATGGCTTTGGAGACAGGAATGAGCCATGTAAGCTGTAACACCCCGTACCCGAGTCCGTTACCGGGGACGAACACAAGGTGCACACAGACTTAACTTAATTGTTTTCACAGTCCATAAAAAAAAATTTCCAGACTAGCTGGTTATCATACACTGTCGGCTTAAAATCATATCTTGAGTTTTAAAGCTCGAAAATCAGTTTCGTAATTTTTCCCTGAAACTAGACTCATAAGTCCATCAACATATTTTTTTTCTAGAATTTTTCGTCTGGCCAATTAGTACAGTTTATTAGTTAAATTCTCCCCTAATCCAGGGTTCGACTACACTGAACTTCACGCATTACAAATTGGATATCTCCCTGTACAGGGCTTCAATACTGATGCCGTTTATTTCTATAGAAACTACACTCAGAGAGAAATCTATAAATATATGGCATGACTCCTAATTATCTCTGGTTAATTTATAATGAATTTCCAAAGTCGGAATAGG
This sequence comes from Gossypium arboreum, assembly GCF_025698485.1. Classification (NCBI taxonomy): domain Eukaryota; kingdom Viridiplantae; phylum Streptophyta; class Magnoliopsida; order Malvales; family Malvaceae; genus Gossypium; species Gossypium arboreum. The sequence continues at coordinate 47,172,890 of NC_069070.1, read as the reverse complement.
GGATCCAGAAACTGTTCTGGCCCTGTTTCACGAGAACTTTAATATCTCTTAACATATAACTCATATGACCGTTTCGTTTCTTCCATATGAAATTAGATTCATCAAGGTTAATTTACATAATTTATTCACTATTTAATTCCATTCCTAAAATTTTTAGTGATTTTTCAAATCCACACCACTGCTGCTGTCAGCATCTATTTTCAAGGTAAACCTTACCTATTTCGTGGTTTCCATGGACCAACTAGAGTTTTGTCATACATAGGTCCACATATGATCATATTTAGCCATTCCAAGGGCTGATCATTGCCCAACACTTCCATTCCAGTCCATAGTCACATCATGAAACCATATATATATACATAAACACAAATGGTCTAATGCCATACTCCACTTTTACGAGCCATTTTCGCATGGCTGTACACACATATATCACAAAACGTACTTGAAAAAAAAACAGCAAAGGGTAGTCCTATACATGCCATACCCCGGTAACGGGCTCGGGTACGGACTCGGTAATGTACATTCACATATACATATTCTAGACAATAAATATTACGTCCAAACATTTCGGTGACTCGGTTTAGCGGTCCGGAAACCACTTCCCGACTAGGGTCAATTTTGGGCTATCACAACTCTCCCCCACTTAAGAAATTTTCGTCCCGAAAATCTTACCGTAAATAGGTTTGGGTATCGCTCTTTCATAGAGTTCTCGGTTCCCGGTAGCTTCTTCTATCCGTGTTTGAGCCATAACACTTTCACTAGCGGAACCCTTTTGTTTCGCAACTCCTTCACTTCACGAGCTAGGATACGAATCGGTTCTTCTTCATAACTCATATCGGCTTGAATTTCAACCTCTGATGGACTAATTACGTGCGATGGATCAGATCTATAGCGTCGAAGCATCGAAACATGAAAGACGTCGTGAATCTTTTCGAGTTCAGGGGGCAAAATCAAACGATATGCAACTGGACCGACTCGTTCGGAGACTTCATATGGCTCGATGAACCTCGGACTCAATTTGCCTTTACTGCCAAATCGAGTATCTTTTCCAAAGGCGAAACTTTAAGAAACACTTTATCTCCCACCGATACTCAATGTCTTTTCGCTTCAAATCCGCGTACGATTTCTGACGATCTGTGGCCGCCTTCAAACTTTCACGGATTACCTTTACTTTCTGTTCAGCATCTTTAATCAAATCAACTCCGAAAATTTTACTTCCACCGAGCTCGGTCCAAAACAATGGTGTACGGCATTTACGACCGTACAAAGCCTCGTAAGGTGCCATCTTAATACTTGATTGAAAACTATTGTTGTAGCGAATTCAATCAAAGGTAAGTACCGCTCCCATGAACCATCGAACTCGAGGATGCAACATCTCAACATATCCTCAAGTATCTCGAATTATCCGCTCGGATTGACCATCGGTTTGGGGGTGAAAGGCGGTCTGAAATGCAACTTGGTACCCAAAGCTTCTTGCAATTTCTTCCAAAATCGCGAGGTGAATCTCGGATCTCTATCCGACACAATGTAAATCGGTACCCGTGTAATCTCACAATCGAGAAACGTACAATTCAGCTAGTTTATCCAATGAAAAATCCGTGACGACAGGGATAAAGTGAGCCGACTTAGTCGGTCTATCAACAACAACCCAAATCGCATCCTTCTTACTTGCGGACAATGGCGGTCCGGACACAAAGTCCATTGTGACTTGATCCCATTTCCACTCGGTATCTTGATCGGTGAAGTAATCACGAAGGCACTTGATGTTCCGCTTTCACTTGTTGACATATTAAACATCTCAAGCAAAGTCGGAGATGTCTCGTTTCATACCATGCCACCAAAACTGACGTTTCAAATCGTCGTACATCTTCGTACTCCCCGGGTGAATTGACATTCGGCTACAATGGGCTTCGTTCAGAATCATCGAAATGAGTTCCGAATTCCTTGGAACACAGAAGCGACTTCTGAATCTCAAACAATCATCATCATCAATTTGAAACTCCGATTCCTTGTTCGGAACACACTCAGCCCGTTTTGCAATGACTTTTTGAGCTTCACGAATTTGATGAATCAATAATGGTTTGGCTTTTAATTCAGCTACTAACACATTATCGGGTAGAACAGACAAGTGTACATTCATCGCTCGCAAAGCGAATAGTGATTTCCGGCCTAAGGCGTCCGCAACCACATTAGCCTTTCCCAGGTGATAATCAATGACCAGCTCATAATCTTTCAACAACTCAAGCCAACGTCTTTGTCACAGATTCAAGTCTCTTTGAGTCATCAAATATTTGAGACTTTTGTGATCCGAATACATATGACACTTCTCACCAAATAAGTAATGTCGCCATATCTTTAAAGGCGAATCGATGGCGACCAATTCGAGATCATGGGTCGGATAATTTTTCTCATGTGGCTTTAATTGTCTCGGCGCGCAGGCCACAACTCGACCTTCTTGCATCAATACGCAACCTAACCCAAATAGGGAGGCGTCACTATAGATGACAAACTCTTTGCGATTCGGGCTGCACTAATCTTGGAGCTTCCGTCAAATGAGTTTTCAATTGATCGAAACTTTTCGACACTTTTCCGTCCATTCAAACTTGACATCTTTCTCAAGCGGTTTACGTCATGGGTGTGGCTATCATCGAGAATCCTTTTACAAACCGTCGGTAGTAACCTAGCAAGTCCCAAAAGCTCGAACCTCGGTAATATTTCTGAGGCTTCTAGTTAAGTATGGCTGAAATTTTGCTCGGTCGACTCGAATACCGATGCAGATGCCACATGACCCAAGAAGCTAACCTCTCTAACCGAACTCACATCGGTGAACTTAGCATATAACCGCTTATCCCGTAAAATTTGCAACACTAATCTCGTGTGCTCCACATGTTCGGTCTCATCTCTTGAATAGACCAAGATGTCGTCAATGAACACAACTACGAACCGATCCAAATATTGTAACACCCCGAACCCGAGACCATCGCCGGTGTCGGACACGAGGGGTTAACAAACCAAGTTCACTTGTTTTGCCCACCAATTTGACATTTCCAGTCAGGCTGGAAAACTGCGTCACCGTCGCCTTAAAAATCATATCTCGAGTTTCAAAACTCGGAAACTGGTTTCGTAAATTTTCCCTGAATTTAGACTCATGTATCCATCCATGGATTTATTTCTAGAATTTTTGGTCGGGCCAATTGGTACAGTTTATTAGTTAAAGTCACCCATGTTACAGGGATCGACTGCTCTGACCTTCGCGCGTTACAACTTGAATATCTCACTGTACAGAACTTTAATACGTACCGTTTGTTTCTAATGAAACTAGACTCAAAATGGAATCTGTACATATAAGGCATGACTCCTAATTCTTTCTGTATAATTTATAGCAAATTTTTAAAGTTGCGACAGGGGACCCAGAAACCGTTCTGGCCCTGTCTCACAATAGCTTTAATATCTCTTAACATGTAACTCCTATGACCATTTCGTTTCTTCCATATGAAAATAGACTCATCAAGGTTCATTTACATAGCTTATTCACTATTTAATACCATTCCTACAAATTTTGGTGATTTTTCACATTCACGTCACTGCAGCTGGCAGCATCTGTTTTAAGGTAGGTCTTACCTATTTGGTAGTCTCCATGAACCAACTAGTCTTGCCATACATAGGTTCATATATGATCATTTTAACCATGCCAATGGCTGATCATGTGACCAACATTCCCATTTCAATCCATGGTCACATCATGACACCAAATATATACATATACAAACCGCAAATAGTCTAAGTCGATACTTCACTTTTACGAGCCATTTTCGCATGGCCGTACACAAATACATCACAACATATTTAACCAACAAGGGGTAGTCCTATACATGCCATTTCAAAGTTCAACCAAAATTTATACCAAAATAGAGACGTTGATAGTGTGGATGACTTGACTTTATTGATCCCGAATCCGATTGCTATCGGCGAAATCTATAAAACAGAGAGCCAAAGTAGCAGGGTAAGCATTTTATGCTTAGTAAGTCTCAAGGAATATAATCAACTCTAATTACAGCAATACATTCACATAGCCAAATCGTCATTTCATTAATACACATTCTTACTTCACACTTCATCATTATATACTTTCACAAAGTATCAATCAATTCAATAACTGAAATTCATTAGTCGATTGAGCGAATGTTGCTCAAACATGTCGACTTTCAATGCACATATAAGCGTACCTTATTCTTTGGGCTTCTCGAGTGTACTAATTGAATTTATTACAGCAACCAACACTCACCTCCAGCCCAAGATTCTTGAATATAACCGGATATAAGCATGTGCACAAATGCCTTGGTCTTAGCCGGATAGAATGACTTCATACGAATGCCTTGGTCTTAGCCGGATATAGCCGCTAGCACAATTGCCTTGGTCTTAACCGGATATAATTTCAACATAATTGTCTTGAGGGCTTAGCCGGATATCATTCAATTTCTCATGCACACATACATCAATAATCATTGGACATACATATTTCATTTTCGTTACTAAGGCTCAAACACAATTATAATCATTAGCATAATCGCCTTGGGACTTAGCCGGGTAGAATTCGAATACTCATACACACATAAATCAATAATCAATACATCCATATTTCATTCCACATAATTCAATTAAGGTCACTTCTTGAGGACTTACCTCGGATGTTGTCGAACGGCTTTTACGGCTATTCGATCACTTTTCCTTCCCTTGTCCAATTGTGGCCCTCTTAGCTCTTGAGCTAATTCAAACAAATTCAATCTATTAAAACCTCATTGTGCTAGCTTATGGCGAATATGACAAGGAGTTTAAATGGTCATATGGCCACTTTTTAGCTTGAATACACAATGGTCATGCACATTTTATACTACATCAAGCAATTCAATACAATTTATTCGAGCATCAAGGAAAAGCTAAGGCCTTCAATAGGCTACCCAAGGCGAATATTCATGTACATGTTGAGGCCAATTATGCATAATACCTCACAAAAACAGCATGCATTTTACTAGTTAATGCTTTGCATATTGTTGCTCAAAACTTATAATATAGCATTGAGCACTCATATGTGTGCTAGGCGAATGTGCTTGCAATTTCACATTCATTCTTCAACATCTTCTTCTTTAAACAAACATATTCATCACTTAGTTCATAACCAAACATCATGTGCAAACATATATATACATATATGAGCATGGCGAATTTCAAGGTGTCCATAGCCATCCAAAACACAAATTTTAACTAACATGCAAGAAGCATGAACCATGCTTATGAATGCATCATGGCGAATATGACAATCATGCTCCTTTTCAACATCAATCATGATTAAACAAAAGAAAACTCAAAATCTTACTCAAGGGTAGACAATCCATCATTGCATGCATCATCATCAAGCTTTACACTTAGCATGCAATGGCTTTATCACCATAACAACTTTGGCCAAATACCATTTCCATGGCATAACAAGGATTTGAGCCATGGCTAACATGCACATCAAGTTAGCAACCAAAACATGCATGAAACTCCTAACACAACCTCATACATACCTTAATCTTGATGCAAACTTAGCCAAATCTCCTTCTAGATCTCTTCCAACCCAAGCATGAAGCAAAAGTCCTCCCCTTTTCCTTAGTATTTTCGGCCAAGAAGTGAAAATGGATGAACACAACAAAATTTTTTCTTCCTTCTTTCTCAACTCACGGCAAGGGGCATCCAAGCTCATCTTTCTCTTTTTTTTTTTCATTTTTATGCTTATTTTTATTATAATACTTCCTACATGACTCACTAGCCAAACATGTTGGAAACATGTTTTCCTTGCCCATCATGCCCACCTTGGCGGCCATTATAGTCAAATTTGGGGAATTTGACATGCAAGGACAACATTTTCCTAGTGTGCATCAATAGGCCTCTTCAACATTTGCCTATCTCATTTCTAAGTTTTCTCACACAAGTCCTTTCTAGTGAAATTCACCTTTATAACACTAAATCAATCATCATAAAATGTCATACATGAGCACGCACATATTATAGGTATCAAAATAAATTTTAATTATTTTTATGCTTCGGTTTTGTGGTCCCGAAACCACATTCCGACTAGGGTCAATTTTGGGTGTCACAACTCTCCCCACTTAAGAAATTTTCGTCCCGAAAATCTTACACGTAAATAGGTTTGGATATCGCTCTTTCATAGAGTTCTCGGTCTCCCAAGTAGCTTCTTCTATCACGTGCTTGAGCCATAACACTTTCACTAGCGGAACCCGCTTGTTTCATAACTCTTTCACTTCTCGTGATAGGATACGAATCGGTTCTTCCTCATAACTCATATTAGCTTGAATTTCAATTTCTGATGGACTAATCACGTGCGATGGATCGGATCTATAGCGTCGAAGCATCGAAACATGAAAGACATCGTGAACCTTTTTGAGTTCAGGGGGCAAAATCAAACGATATGCCACTGGACCGACTCGCTCGGATATCTCATATGGCCTAATGAACCTCGGGCTCGGCTTGCCCTTACGGTAGAATCGAGTATCTTTTTCCAAGGCGATACCTTGAGAAACACTTTATCACCCACGATACTCGATATCCTTACGCTTGAGATCCGCGTCGACTTCGACGATCGGAGGCTATCTTGAGACTTTCACGGATTACTTTCACTTTCATTCAGCATCCCTAATCAAATCCACCCGAAAATCTTGCTTTCACCAAGCTCGGTCCAAAACAATGGTGTACGGCATTTACGACCGTACAATGCCTCGTAGGGTGCCATCTTAATACTTGATTGAAAGTTTGTTGTTGTGCGAATTCAATCAACGGCAAATACCGTTCCCATGAACCACTAAACTCGAGGACGCAACATCTTAACATATCCTCAAGTATCTGAATTATCCGCTCGGATTGACCATCGGTTTGTGGGTGAAAGCGGTCTTTGAAATGCAACTTGGTACCCAAAGCTTCTTGCAACTTTTTCCAAAATCGCGAGGTAAATCTCGGATCTCTATCCGACCACGATGGAAATAGGCACCCGTGTAATTTCACAATCGAGAAAGCGTACAATTCGGCTAATTTGTCCATTGAAAAATCCGTGCGTCGGGGACAAAGTGGGCCGACTTAGTCAATCGATCTACCACGACCCAAACCGCATCCTTCTTACTTGCGACAATGGCGGTCCGGATACAAAGTCCATTGTGACTCGATCCCATTTCCACTCGGGTATCGTGATTGGCTGAAGTAATCCTGAAGGCACCTGATGTTCCGCTTTCACTTGTTGACATATTAAACATCTCGAAACAAAGTCGGAGATGTCTCGCTTCATACCATGCCACCAAAACCGACGTTTTAAATCATTGTACATCTTCGTACTCCCCGGGTGGATTGCCATTCGGCTACAATGGGCTTCATTCAAAATTATCGAAATGAGTTCCGAATTCTTTGGAACACATAGACGACTTTTGAACCTCAAACAATCGTCATCATCGATTTGAAATTCCGAGTCCTTGTTCGGCACACACTCAGCCCGTTTTGCAGCCAACTCGTCGTCGACTTTCTGAGCTTCTCGAATTTGATGTATCAACAGTGGTTTAGCTTTCAATTCAGCTACTAATACACTATCGGATCGAGCAGACAAGTGCACGTTCATCGCTCGTAAGCGAATAATGATTTACGACTCAAGGCATCCGCAACCACATTCGCCTTTCGGGTGATAGTCAATGATCAGCTCATAATCCTTTAACAGCTCGAGCCAACGTCTTTGTCGCAGATTTAAGTCTCTTTGGGTCATCAAATATTTGAGACTTTTGTGATCCGAGTACACATGGCACCTTTCACCAAATAAGTAATGTCGCCATATCTTTAAAGCGAACACAATGGCGACCAATTCGAGATCATGGGTCGGATAATTTTTCTCGTGTGGCTTTAATTGCCTCGGCGCGCATAGGCCACAACTCGACCTTCTTGCATCAATCGCAACCTAACCCAAGGAGGGAGGCGTCACTATAGATGACAAACTCTTTGCCGATTCGGGTTGCACTAAAATTGGGGCTTCATCAAATAAGTTTTCGATTGATCGAAACTTTTTGGCATTTCTCCGTCCATTCGAACTTAACATCCTTTTGGAGTAACCGTCATCGGCGTGGCTATCGTTGAGAAGCCTTTACAAATCGTCGGTAATAACCTAAGCAAGCCCCAAAAGCTCGAACCTCGTTAATATTTCTGGAGGCTTCCAATTAAGTATGGCTGAAATTTTATTGAATTGACTCGAATACCGTCTGAATACCACATGACCCAAGAAGCTAACCTCTCTTAACGAACTCACACTTGCTTGAACTTAGCATATAATTGCTTATCCGTAAGATTTGCGGCACTAACCGCAGGTGTTCAGCATGTTCGATCTCATTTCTTGAATAGACCAAGATGTCATCAATGAACACGACTACGAATCGATCCAAATATGGTGCGAAGATCCGATTCATTAAATTCATAAATACCGCGAGGGCATTAGTGAGCCCAAGCGGCATCACTAGGAACTCATAGTGACCATATCTCGTTACGAAGGCGGTCTTGGGTGCGTCGAATCTCGGATTCACAATTGATAATAGCCCGATCTCAAATCTATTTTCGAGAACACCGAGGCTCCCTTGAGTTGATCGAACAAGTCATCAATACGTGGCAGCGGATATTTGTTCTTTATCGTCGCTTTATTAAGGCGGCGATAGTCGATCTGCAACCGCATGGTTCCATCCTTCTTCTTCACAAACAACAACCGGCGCACCCAAAGGCGAAAAACTTCGGCGAGCAAAACCTCTATCCACAAATTCTTGCAACCGAGCTTTCAACTCCTTTAATTAGTTGGTGCCATACGATACGGAGCTATCAAAATTGGAGTGGTACCGGTACCAATTCGATGCCAAATTCTATTTCCGAGCAGTGGTAAACCCGGCAATTCTTGGGAAAACATCCGGTATTCACAAACCACGGCGCAGATTCGGGTTTCTTTTACGATTCCTTGTCATCGAAACACGTCGCAAGGTGCGCCGCACCCTTTTCTTACATATTTACGGGCCACCATCGCGATATTACGGCGGCAACCCTTTAAGTCCGTAGACTCAACCCGAATTATTTCATTATTCGCGCACCTCAAATCGATAGTCTTGCTCTTGCAATTTACAACCGCATCATGCATGGTCAACCAATCCAAACCAAGAATAACGTCGAACTCATCGAGCGGCAAAAGCATCAAGTCCGCCGGAAAACAAGAACCTCGGAACACTAGGGGACTTTTCTTGCACACTTTGTTGACAAGCACGTAATGACCCAAGGGTTTGACACCGAATTACAAACTCGATGAGACTCAATAGGCGAGTCTTCTTTGGATGCTAAGGTTTCACATATATATGAATGAGTAGAACCGGGGTCAATCAAAGCAATCACATTTGTATTGAAAAGAGTGAAAGTACTGGTAATGACATCCGGAGAGGCAAGATCCTCACGTCGGCGTATGGCATAAGTCCTTGCGAGAGCACGAGCCTCGGATCGATGGTAGCATCTCTAGATCCTCTCGACCGCCAATGACATTGCCCATATTTCTAGGTGGCCTACCTCGGCGATGGTAGCACCGGGTTTCCACTCGACTTACATTCTGTTCATGCATCCTCGGGCAATCCTTCATAAAGTGGTCGGCCGACCCACACTTATAGCGAGGCGATCACGAAACCAACAGCTCCCGAATGCCATTTGCCACAATGTGGACACTCGCCCTCTCTCGGCGATCATTTCCACCATCAGCGATCGAAGTGACTCGTGTGGTCACGAGGTCGATCGCGTCCTCGTCTAGAAAAGCCCAAACGCCTCTAGACCGGCTCGCATCATCTCGAAATCTCTTGATGCTTGTTGAAGAGACTTTCCGAGGACCTCTTCGAATTCTCCGGTTCCCACATCAGCTTTTTGTTTCTCCTTTCTAAGCTCTTGACTTTACAAGCTCGCTCAACAAGTACTACGAACTCTCGTATCTCGAGAATGCCAACGAACATCCTTATATCATCATTCAGCCCATCCTCGAGCGTTTACACATAATGGCTTGGACGAAATGCATTCTCGCGCGTCTGGCTAAGCCTCACAAATTTTCGTTCGTAGTCGATGGCGACATAGAACCTTGCTTAAGGTCAAGGAATTCCCTTCGCTTTTGGTCGATGAATCTCGGTGATATACTTTTTTGAACTCGGTTTGAAAGAATTCCCAAGTCACTTGCTCTCTAGGTACCACAGTCGAGTACTCCACCAATAGTAGGCGGACTCACGTAGCAAGGAGATGGTACACTTTAAGCACTCATCGGTGTCTGGGATAGCTCATCGAGCACCGGATAGTGTTATCCAACCAAAATTCAGCTCGCTCGGCATCATCATCATCCGTAGCCTTAAATTCAGTGGCCCCATGTTTTGAATCCTGTCATTGGGGCTTACTTGACCTTATTTGGTCATCACCGAGGTATTGTAGGTGTGGGGTTGCATTTGTCGGGAATGGAGGTTGTGGAACAGTAGTGTTAGTTCGAATGTATTGATTAAACCATTCGTTCATCACACTATAAAAGGCTTGCCTAGCCTCATCATTCGGATTGCTGGCCATAGGTTGAGAGTCCGCGGCGCTGTCCCTTGCGCGGGAGCAGCGCCACACTCTCCACATCATCAGCTATCGCTTTCGGTTGGGATCGGGATCCATTGCTATAAACAAACACAAAGTCAAATTGTCGAAATCACCACACTATCGATTCATCATTTAATGGCATGTATAGCTAGACCCCAAACACATCACGGTAGTCCTAGAATCGACTAAACCGTGGCTCGATACCAATAAAATTGTAACACCCCGAACCCGAGACCATCGCGGTTATCGGACACGAGGGTTAACAAACCAAGTTCACTTGTTTTGCCCACCAATTTGACATTTCCAGTCAGGCTGGAAAACTGCGTCACCGTCGCCTTAAAAATCATATCTCGAGTTTCAAAACTCAGAAACTGGTTTCGTAAATTTTCCCTGAATTTAGACTCATGTATCCATCCAGGGATTTATTTCTACAATTTTTGGTCAGGCCAATTGGTACAGTTTATTAGTTAAAGTCACCCATGTTACAGGGATAGACTGCTCTGACCTTCGCGCGTTACAACTTGAATATCTCACTGTACAGAACTTTAATACTGGTGCCGTTTGTTTCTAATGAAACTAGACTCAAAATGGAATCTGTACATATAAGGCATGACTCCTAATTCTTTCTGGATAATTTATAGCAAATTTTTAAAGTTGCGACAGGGGACCCAGAAACCGTTCTGGCCCTGTCTCACAATAGCTTTAATATCTCTTAACATGTAACTCCTATGACCATTTCGTTTCTTCCATATGAAAATAGACTCATCAAGGTTCATTTAAATAGCTTATTCACTATTTAATACCATTCCTAAAAATTTTGGTGATTTTTCACATTCACGTCACTGCAGCTGGCAGCATCTGTTTTAAGGTAGGTCTTACCTATTTGGTAGTCTCCATGAACCAACTAGTCTTGCCATACATAGGTTCATATATGATCATTTTAACCATGCCAATGGCTGATCATGTGACCAACATTCCCATTTCAATCCATGGTCACATCATGACACCAAATATATACATATACAAACCGCAAATAGTCTAAGTCGATACTTCACTTTTACGAGCCATTTTCGCATGGCCGTACACAAATACATCACAACATATTTAACCAACAAGGGTAGTCCTATACATGCCATTTCAAAGTTCAACCAAAATTTATACCAAAATAGAGACGTTGATAGTGTGGATGACTTGACTTTATTGATCCCGAATCCGATTGCTATCGGCGAAATCTATAAAAGAGAGCCAAAGTAACAGGGTAAGCATTTTTATGCTTAGTAAGTCTCAAGGAATATAATCAACTCTAATTACAGCAATACATTCACATAGCCAAATCGTCATTTCATTAATACACATTCTTACTTCACACTTCATCATTATATACTTTCACAAAGTATCAATCAATTCAATAACTGAAATTCATTAGTCGATTGAGCGAATGTTGCTCAAACATGTCGACTTTCAATGCACATATAAACGTACCTTATTCTTTGGGCTTCTCGAGTGTACTAATTGAATTTATTACAGCAACCAACACTCACCTCCAGCCCAAGATTCTTGAATATAACCGGATATAAGCATGTGCACAAATGCCTTGGTCTTAGCCGGATAGAATGACTTCATACGAATGCCTTGGTCTTAGCCGGATATAGCCGCTAGCACAATTGCCTTGGTCTTAACCGGATATAATTTCAACATAATTGTCTTGGGGCTTAGCCGGATATCATTCAATTTCTCATGCACACATACATCAATAATCATTGGACATACATATTTCATTTTCGTTACTAAGGCTCAAACACAATTATAATCATTAGCATAATCGCCTTGGGACTTAGCCGGGTAGAATTGAATACTCATACACACATAAATCAATAATCAATACATCCATATTTCATTCCACATAATTCAATTAAGGTCACTTCTTGAGGACTTACCTCGGATGTTGTCGAGCGGCTTTTACGGCTATTCGATCACTTTTCCTTCCCTTGTCCAATTGTGGCCCTCTTAGCTCTTGAGCTAATTCAAACAAATTCAATCTATTAAAACCTCATTGTGCTAGCTTATGGCCAAATATGACAAGGAGTTTAAATGGTCATATGGCCACTCTTTAGCTTGAATACACAATGGTCATGCACATTTTATACTACATCAAGCAATTCAATACAATTTATTCGAGCATCAAGGAAAAGCTAAGGCCTTCAATAGGCTACCCAAGGCGAATATTCATGTACATGTTGAGGCCAATTATGCACTTAATACCTCACAAAAACAGCATGCATTTTACTAGTTAATGCTTTGCATATTGTTGCTCAAAACTTATAATATAGCATTGAGCACTCATATGTGTGCTAGGCCGAATGTGCTTGCAATTTCACATTCATTCTTCAACATCTTCTTCTTTAAACAAACATATTCATCACTTAGTTCATAACCAAACATCATGTGCAAACATATATATACATATATGAGCATGGCCGAATTTCAAGGTGTCCATAGCCATCCAAAACACAAATTTTAACTAACATGCAAGAAGCATGAACCATGCTTATGAATGCATCATGGCCGAATATGACAATCATGCTCCTTTTCAACATCAATCATGATTAAACAAAAAGAAAACTCAAAATCTTACTCAAGGGTAGACAATCCATCATTGCATGCATCATCATCAAGCTTTACACTTAGCATGCAATGGCTTTATCACCATAACAACTTTGGCCAAATACCATTTCCATGGCATAACAAGGATTTGAGCCATGGCTAACATGCACATCAAGCTAGCAACCAAAACATGCATGAAACTCCTAACACAACCTCATACATACCTTAATCTTGATGCAAACTTAGCCAAATCTCCTTCTAGATCTCTTCCAACCCAAGCATGAAGCAAAAGTCCTCCCCTTTTCCTTAGTATTTTCGGCCAAGAAGTGAAAATGGATGAACACAACAAAATTTTTTCTTCCTTCTTTCTCAACTCACGGCAAGGGGCATCCAAGCTCATCTTTCTCTTTTTTTTTTTTCATTTTTATGCTTATTTTTATTATAATACTTCCTACATGACTCACTAGCCAAACATGTTGGAAACATGTTTTCCTTGCCCATCATGCCCACCTTGGCGGCCATTATAGTCAAATTTGGGGAATTTGACATGCAAGGACAACATTTTCCTAGTGTGCATCAATAGGCCTCTTCAACATTTGCCTATCTCATTTCTAAGTTTTCTCACACAAGTCCTTTCTAGTGAAATTCACCTTTATAACACTAAATCAATCATCATAAAATGTCATACATGAGCACGCACATATTATAGGTATCAAAATAAATTTTAATTATTTTTATGCTTGGTTTTGTGGTCCCGAAACCACATTCGACTAGGGTCAATTTTGGGCTGTCACAAATATGGTCTGAAGATCCGATTCATCAAATCTATAAATACCGCAGGGGCATTAGTGAGCCCAAACGGCATCACTAAGAACTCGTAGTGACCATATCTCGCTCAAGGCGGTTTGGGTATGTCCGAATCTCGGATTCAAGAATCGATAATAGCCCGATCTCAAATCTATTTTTGAGAACACCGAGGCTCCTTCAGTTGATGGAACAAATCATCGATCTGCGATAATGATATTTGTTCTTTATTGTCACTTTATTAAGCTGACGATAGTCGATGCACAACCTCATGGTTCCGTCATTCTTTTTCACAAACAACACAGGTGCACCTCAAGGTGAAAAATTTGGTCGAGCGAAACCTCTATCCGTCAACTCTTGCAACTGAGCTTTCAACTCCTTCAATTCCGTTGGTGCCATACGATACGGAGCTATCGAAATCAGTGTGGTCCCAGGTACAAGCTCAATACCAAACTCTATCTCCCGAACAGGTGGCAAACCCGGTAATTCTTCGAGAAAAACATCCGGGTATTCACAAACCACCGGCACAGATTCGGGTTTTATTTCTAACTCCTTATCATCAAGTACATACGCAAGGTATGCTTCGCACCCCTTTCTTACATATTTTTGGACCAACATTGATGATATTACAGCTGGCAACCCCTTTAATTCCATAGACTCAACTCGGATCATCTCGTTATTTGCGCACCTCAAATCCATAGTCTTGCTTTTGCAATTCACAACCGCATCATGCACGGTCAACCAATCTAAACCGAGGATAACATCAAATTTGTCAACCGGCAACAGCATCAAGTCCACCGGAAAACAGGAACCTCGAATTACTAGGGGACATTTCTTACACACTTTGTCGACCAGCACGTAACGACCCAAGGGATTTGACACCAATTACGAACTCGATGAGACTCAATAGGTAAAGTCTTACTGGATGCTAAGGTTTCGCATATATAAGAGTGAGTAGAACCAGGGTCAATTAAAGCAATCACATTAGTATCAAAGAGAGTGAAAGTACCGGTAATAACATCTGGCGAGGAAGCATCCTCGCATGCGCGTATAGCATAAGCCCTAGCAGGAGCGCGAGCCTCGGATCTGGTCGTAGCATCTCTAGATCCTCTATGACCACCACTAGCATTACCCGTATTTCCCGATGGTCTACCTCGAGCAGTGGTAGCACCCGGTTTCCCACTCTGATTTATATTTTGTTCAGGCAACCTCGGGCAATCTTTAATAAAGTGGTCGACCGATCCGCACTTGTAACAGAGGCGGTCACGGAACCTCAGACTTCGAATGCCATTTGCCACAATCTCGACACTCGATTCTGTCTCGACATTCATTCCCAACACTTGGCGGCCAAAGTGCCTCGTGTACCCATTGAAGTCGATCACGATCTTGTCTAAAAGGCCCAAAGTGCCTCTAGACCGCCCACATCATCTCTAAATTTCTTGATGCATGTTGAAGAGACTTTCCGAGGATCTTTACGAAACTCTCCGGTTCCCACATCAACTTTTTGTTTTTCTTTTCTAAGCTCTTGACTTTACAAGCTCGCTCGACAAGTACTACGAACTCTCGTATTTCAAGAATGCCAACGAACATTTTATGTCTTCATTCAGCCCATCCTCGAAGCGTTTACATGACACCCTCGGATGAAACACATTCCGGCGTATCTACTAAGTCTAACAAATTTTCGCTCGAATCGATGGACACAGAACCTTGCTTAAGCTCAAGAAATTCCTTCCTTTTTGATCAACAAATCTCGATGATATACTTTTTCCAAACTCGGTTTGGAAAAACTCCCAAGTTACTTGCTCTCGGGGCTGTGAAGTCGAGTACTCCACCAATAGTAGGCGAAATCGCGTAGCAAGGAGATAGCACACTTTAGGCATTCATCGGTGTACAAGATAGCTCATCAGTGCCGGATAGTGTTGTCCAACCAAAATTCAGCTTGCTCGGCATCGTCGCTATCCGTAGCTTTAAATTCAGTAGCCCCATGTTTTCGGATTCATCAGCTGGGGCTTATTCGACCTTATTTGGTCGATTCTCGGAGGCATTGTAGGTGCAGGGTGTGTTTGTTGGGAATGGAGGTTGTGGAACAGTAGTATTAGTTCGAATGTATTGGTTGAACCAATCATTCATCACGCTATAAAAGGCTGGCCTAGCCTCATCATTCGGATTACTAGCAATAGGTTGAGAGTCTGCCGGCTGTCCCTTGTCTTGGGAGCAGGCGCCACACTCTCCACATCATCAGCTATCGCTCGGTTGGGATCGGGATCAATTACTATAAATAAACACAAATTCAAATGTCAGAAATATCCACACTATCAATTAATCACATAATGGCATGTATAGCTAGACCCAAACGTATTACGGTAGTCCTAGAATCGACTAAACCGTAGCTCTGATACCAATAAATTTGTAACACCCCATACCCGAGTCTGTTACTGGGGTCAAACACAAGGTGCACACAGACTTAACTTAATTGTTTTCACAGTCCATAAAAAAAAATTTCCAGACTAGCTGGTTACTGCGTCACTGTCGCCTTAAAAATCATATCTTGAGTTTTAAAGCTCGAAAATCAGTTTCGTAATTTTTCCCTGAAACTAGACTCATAATTCCATCAACATATTTTTTTTCTAGAATTTTTGGTCGGGCCAATTAGTACAGTTTATTAGTTAAAGTCTCCCCTAATCCAGGGTTCGACTACACTGACCTTCACGCATTATGAATTGGATATCTCCCTGTACAGGGCTTCAATACTGATGCCGTTTATTTCTATAGAAACTAGACTCAGAGAGGAATCTATACATGTATAGAATGACTCCTAATTATCTCTGGTTAATTTATAATGAATTTCAAAATTCGGAGCAGGGGATCCAGAAACTGTTCTGGCCCTGTTTCACGAGAACTTTAATATCTCTTAACATATAACTCATATGGCCGTTTCGTTTCTTCCATATGAAAGTAGATTCATCAAGGTTAATTTAAATAATTTATTCACTATTTAATTCCATTCCTACAATTTTTAGTGATTTTTCAAATCCACACCACTGCTGCTGTCAGCATCTGTTTTCAAGGTAAACCTTACCTATTTCGTGGTTTCCATGGACCAACTAGAGTTTTGTCATACATAGGTCCACATATGATCATATTTAGCCATTCCAATGGCTGATCATTGCCCAACACTTCCATTCCAGTCCATAGTCACATCATGAAACCATATATATATACATAAACACAAATGGTCTAATGCCATACTCCACTTTTACGAGCCATTTTCGCATGGCTGTACACACATACATCACAAAACGTACTTGAAAAAAAAACAGCAAAGGGTAGTCCTATACATGCCATATCCAGAGTACCAAAGGGCTTTGATAGTGTGGATGACTTCGAATTCGATGATCCCGAATCCGATAGCTAACGAGCAAAATCTATAAAACAGAGAGCCAAAGCAACGGGGTAAGCATTTTAATGCTTAGTAAGTCTCAAGTAATGAAATCAGCTTTGACTAAAGTATTACATTCACATAGCTAAATGAATCACTTTAGTAATACACATTCTCATAATCATACTGACTTCACACTTCATCAACATATACACACACAAGGTATCAACCTATCTAAGAGCCGAAAGTTCGTTAGTCGATCGAACGAACACTATTTCAAACGAATCGACTTTTCCGATGCACATGTAAACATACCTTATCGTATGGGTTTTTCGAGCGTATTAATTGAATTTATTACAGCACCAAAACGCTCACCTTCAACCGAGCTTCTTCAGAATTTAGCCGGATATAACCACAAGCACAATTGCCTTCGGGTCTTAACCCGGATTTGGTAGCTTGCACAAATGCCTTCGGGTCTTAGCCCGGATATAACAACTCGCACGAATGCCTTCGAGTCTTATCCCAGATATAATCACTAGCATAAATGCCTTTGGGACTTAGCCCGGGTATCATTCAAATGCTCATGTACACATATATCAATAATCACGACACATCCATATTTCATTCTCGTTACTAAGGCTCAAACACAAAACATTTATCAAACCTTTCCAATTTCGGCTCAATAGCCACACACAAAGAGCATGATTTCAATTGACTTTATAACTTAGTCCCTACGCACATTCGGCTGTCCGCCATAATATGACAAATCATTTCAATATAATTCAAGTAGGGTCATTACTCGAAGACTTACCTCGGACGTGGTCGAACGATTTCGACGGCTATTCGACTACTTTTTCCTTCCCATTATCGGATTTAGCTCCTCTTTGCTCTTGAGCTTAATTTAACAAATAAATTGATTTAATCATTTGAGCATCGAAGAGGAATTCAAGGTACTTAGCCCACATATTTTCATTAGACATTAAAGTCACATATGTACGAAATCATGAATCAACTCAACACATTAGTTAGTACTCTCCTTAGCAAATTTTCTAAGCCAAGAATAGGCATCAATATGCTTGCCTCTAACCGAATGCATGCACACCAATTCCCCTCATGTGGCGAATATGCATGTCCATGTTGAGGCCAATTATACACTAATACCACACAAAACAGCATACATTTTACTAACTAACGATTCCATATTGTAACTCAATACACATCTATCATTTCCTTCATAACCAAACATCATCATAAGTAAATATATACCTTGAGATAGTATATATGTCATACCAATACATCATGTGCAAACATATATACATATATATATGCTAGAGCCGAATCTCAAGTTGATTGTAACTAAACATGAACATAAATCCAAAACACAAATCTTACTTTCCATGCAATGAGCATAAATCATACTTATGGATGTACCATGGCGAATACATCACAACACCATAATTTTTGGTCATGATTAAACAAAGAACTTAATGTCTTACTCAAAAATACTAAAAAGAAAGTCCAAGAGCCATCAATCCACCATCACATGTATCATTAGCAAGCTTCATATTTAACATGCAATGGCATTAACACAAAATCCACCTTGGCCAAATACCATCCCCATGATATAACAAAGATTTGAACCATGGGCTAATAAAAGCATCAAGCTATCAACTAAAAACATGCATGAATCTCATGGCACAACCTCAAACATACCTTAATCTAGATACAAGTATGGCCAAACCCTCCTAATCCTCTTCCAAACCAAGCATGAAGCAAAAACCCCTCCTTCTTCCTTAGGATTTTCGGTCAAGAGAGAATGAAAGGATGAACAAATTTTTTTCTTTCTCTTCTTCAACTCACGGCAATGGGGAGGAGAGAAGCCTTCACACACATTTTTTTCATTTTTTATTACCCATGCACCTTATTTTATTTATTCCAACATGAAACACTTACACAACATGTTTCATGACATGTTTTTCCCATACTCCTTGTCATGGCGGCCACTAGCAATTAGGGGGAAATTTGACATGCAAGTCCTCCTTTTGATTACATGCACTATTAGGTCCTTATAGATTAGCCTATCACATTTCAAAAGTGTCACACAAGTCCTATTGACTAAATTCACATGAAATTTACTAAATCGAAACTTGAAATTTTCACACATTCACATATACATATTCTAGACAATAAATATTACGTCCAAACATTTCGGTGACTCGGTTTAGCGGTCCCGAAACCACTTCCCAACTAGGGTCAATTTTGGGCTGTCACATAAGCCCATATTATATATATATATATATATATGGCATTGGAGACAGGAATAATTCATGTAAGTCCATGTCGAAGACATGGCATTGGCAGGATATTGATAGACAGGAACGACCCTAGTATCCTTAGTATTCCGAGTGGTTCAACGGGTCATTGTACACGTTAAATTATAGTGAATTATCAGCAAAAAGAAAGGTAGATTATATTTATGAATAGTGAAAGGTCAGGTAAGAAAGAAAGTAAGTGAGTAAAGAAGAAGGTAGAAAATGAGAAGTAAAGAAAGTTTATGAGGCTAGGTGACATTATGTATAATTATTCATTATGTTGAATGTTGTAATTTATTTGCTTGTAAGCTTACTAAGCCTAGTGCTTACTCTCTTTATTTTCTTTTTCTTATAGTTTTTATCAAGCCACTTGGGGATCGAAGGAAACGTCTGAGACCCGATCACACTATCGAAGAAATCACATTGGTATAGTTAGACGTTTCGTTTTGTGTATGGCATGTATAGGAACTTGGTTTCTTTTGATATGATATGATCAATGAATGATGTGTAAATACTTGCTAGTGATTAGATAATAGAGTGACTGATGATATACATGTTTAATAGTATGTATGATTAAGTAGTAACTGTCACATGAAAACTAAGAAAAATGTGAAAGTAACTTAAAAACAGATTCAAGTATCAGAAATAATGGGATTTTGAAAAATCACAAGAAATTGTAGAGACATGGGTTGATGGTGAATAATATATGAAATTAAAGCCCGTTGTGTCTATTTTCATATGGAATAAGCAAAAAAGGTAAAGGTTTTGTATTTTATAGGGTATTTGAGTTTTGGTGAAATAGGGCCAGAGCGACTTCTGGATCCCCTGTTCCAACTTTAGAAATTTACCATAAATTTTAAAAAAATAATTAGGTGGTTTACTTTATATGGTTAGAATCCTTATTTAATCTAGTTTTAATAGAAACAAACCGTATAGTCGTATGATTTTCGTACAGAGAGAAAAGTGGTTCGTAGTAAGTAGAGGGCAGTGCAGTCGAATTCTGAAACAGGGGTAACTTTAACTAATAAACTGTTCTAATTGGCTAAGTCAAAAATTCTAGAAAAAAATTAGTACATAGATATATGCGTATAGTTTTAGGAAAAATTTACGGATCTTAATTTTGAGTTTTGAAACTCAAGAAATGAATTTTTAAGCAACCATGACGCAGAAAAATAGTTTATTCTGAAAATTAAAATAAGTGGTTTAGAGTTGTTTAAAAGGTAAGATAAGTTTAGCAACACCTCAAGCTTGACTCCGGTGACGGTTTCGGGTGTGGGGGTGTTACATGGATAAAATAAAGGCTACCAATCCATTTTTCACCCTCATTTCCACCTACACACACACAAGTTCAATGGCATAAATCATGATATACTTAGGCAACCAAACATCCATAATCATGGCCAATACATGTCATTCCATCATCCACTCTCAACCTATTTACAACATCATATTTTTGGCAAACCAAATCACACCAAACTCACTTTCTGCAAGTAATAATATGGCTACCAATAACATGCATGATTTTACTTAGTTTTTCTAGCACACCAATAAGCCAATCTTAACTATTCAACAACAAAACCATTAAGTCACATTCAACCACTTACTAGGCATTTATGAACCACATCACACAAGAGACAATTGCACATGCATGTATATATATATATATATATAAGCTTACATCCAATTCAACCAAAATGAGCCAATTTACATGGCCAAATATCAAATCAAGGCTTTGACAATTTCAAGCCAATACATTTGGCTAAAATCATGATGACACATATAACAAGATGACCAAGTCCCTATACATGCCATATTCTCAAAATGTTTAAAATAATCGGTACCCAAAATAACAGTTTGATAGTGTGATGCGAACTCCGATAATCTCCAACCCGAGCTAGCTAGGTGGCACTATAAAACATGGAAAATAAAATGGATTAAGCTATATAGCTTAGTAAGCTTGTATGAAAGAAATAAGCTAACTTTACCAAACATTAACATGCAAGTAATACAACATAGGGAAATGTAATTTACCATATTCTCATGATCATAATTTATTCCATCACAATTTACCTTGAATTTGTCATTTCATGAATTAACAATCACAAGCTTTAAGTACATACCTGTACCATTTTATAATAATTTCATACTTAGTCTCATCATCGTTATACCCAATGAACCACTTTAAATAATAATATTGGATACTCGGGAAAACCTTGCGCACAATGTGCCACATATGTAGCCATTGCTACCTTTATCTCATAACACATATATGCTCACTCTCGAGCCATTAACGGGCCTGCTCACATAAGCTGTCAGTCAAGACGTAGCTACTCGGTGCTGCTCACACAAGCTGTCAAGTAACCACAACATATGCTGGTATACTAATCCACTGGTAGAACATACAAGACCAGCACCCGGATCACATAACATAAAACCCTAGTGACATGTCACTTGTATCCTAATCTATTCCTAAGGTTCGATTAGGATTTCTTGCTTGTCAAAACATCATCGGACGGGTCCATAGAGTTGTTTATACAATTCATACAATATTAAACCATTAAAAATACAATTATAGTAAAGCTTATTTAACATACAAACTTACCTCGGTTACAAAAATGACCAAAAAGGATCTATTCGTCAATTACTTTGTTTTTTCCTCGATCTAGACCCAATCTTCGTTTTTCTTGATCTATAATATGACATTTAACTTATTTAATCATCAAATTATTCAATTTAGCCTAAAAACACATTATGGCAATATTTACATTTTTACCCCTAACTTTTCAACATTTTACAATTTAGTCCCTAAGCTCGTAAAATGAATTTCATTCAATTTCATTACAACCCAAGCCTAGCCAAATATTATTTATACTCATAACAGCCCATATTTTTCATTTATTCACACTTTTCTACACATTTTATAGACTTTTACAAATAAGTCCCTATTTGACCTTTTTATTGAAAATCACTTTTCAAAAGTCGTTTAACATACAACAAACATGCATTTTCTACCATCAAGCATCAAAATACAAGCATATTTAACATGGGTAAAATTTTAGAATTTAATCCTTCTTCAAATTAGTCCTTGAAATAGCAAAATCAAGTTACAACTATCTCAAAAATATAAAAATCATTAAAAACGGGACAAGAATGGACTTACAATCGAGCTTGAAAGCTTAGAAAAACCCTAGTCATGTCTCCTCTTCTAATTTTTGACTGTAGGGATGAAATTGAATAAGATGACATCTTTTATTTAGTTATTTTGGCTTTATTTACCAAATTACTTATTTACCCCTCACTTAAACTTTTAAATTTTACCTACTCCATGTCTATTTTTGTCCATCCTAAAGTATAATGGCCTAATTACCATTTAAGGACCTCTAATTTAGAATTTCATAACAATTTACCACCTTTAGCCTATAGAACTCAAATTTTACACCTATTGTAATTTAGTCCTTCTAGTCAAATTGAGTACTCAATTAAAAAAATTTCTTAACAAAATTTTCACACAATTATTCTATCATGCTATAGACCTTAAATAAATAATAAAATAAATATTTCTACTTTGGATTCATGATCCCGAAACCACTGTTTTAATCTGACCCAAAAACGGGTTGTTACAAGTAATACGTGAATTACATGATAGCAAAAGAATACTTGCAATAGAGAATATGTGACTTAGGAAGCAAATTATAAAGTGTGACAGCCCAAAATTGACCCTAGTCGGGAAGTGGTTTCGGGACCGCTAAACCAAGTCACCGAAATGTTTGAGCGTAATATTTATTGTCTATAATATGTATTTATGAATGTGTGAAAATTTCAAGCTTCGATTTAGTCGATTGCATGTGAATTCAGTTATTAGGACTTGTGTGACACTTTTGAAATGTGATAGGCTAATCTATAAGGACCTAATAGTGCATGTAATCAAAAGGGAGGACTTGCATGTCAAATTTCCACCCCTAATAGCTAGTGGCCGGCCATGACAAGGGATTATGGGCAAAAACATGTCATAAAACATGTTGTGACAATGGTGTATGTAAGAAAAAAATAAAATAATGAGCATGGGAATTGAATAATGAAAGGGGAAAAAAAAAAGAGAATGGTGTGAGTGTCTCCCCCCCCTTTGCCATGAGTTGAAGAAAAGAGAAAAAAAAATTGTTCATCCTTTTTTTCATTTCTTTGAGCCGAAAATCCTAAGGAAGAAGGAAGAAGTTCTTGCTTCATGCTTGGTTTGGAAGAGGATTAGGAGGAGGTTTGACCATACTTGTGTCTAGATTAAGGTATGTTTGAGGTTGTGCCATGAGATTCATGCATGATTTTAGTTGCTAGCTTGAGTTCTAATTAGCCCATGGTTCAAATCTTTTCTATGTCATGGGGATGATATTTGGCCAAGGTGGATTTTGTGTTAATGCCATTGCATGCTAAATATGAAGCTTGATAATGATACATGTGATGGTGGATTGATGACTCTTGGATTTTCTTTTTAGCATTTTTGAGTGAGACATTAAGTTCTTTGTTTAACCATGACCAAAATTGAAATGGTATAGTGTTGTGAAGTATTCGGCCATGGTATATCCATAAGAATGCTTTATGCTTATTGCATGGTAGGTAAGATTTGTGTTTTGGATATATGTTTATATTTGGTTATAATCAACTTGAGATTCGGCCCTTGCACCTATATGTATATATGTTTGCACATGATGTATTGGTATGACATATATACTATCTCAAGGTATATATTTACTTATGATGATGATTTGGTTATGAAGTAAATGATAGATGTGTATTGAGCTACAATATGTAATGCATTAGTTAGTAAAATGTATGCCATTCATGTGTGGTATTAAACATGTAATTGGCCTCAACATCAACATGCTTATCCGGCCACATGAATGAGTACATAGGTTGATGTGTTGTTCGGCCATAAGTAAGCATGTTGAAGGCTTTATCTTGACTTAGAAAATTCGACTAAGGAGAGTACTAACTAATGTGTTGAGTTTGATTCATGATATCCGTACATATGTGACTTTAATGTCTAATGAATATATGTGGGCTAAGTACCTTGAATTCCTCTTTTCGATGCTCAAATGATTAAATCAATTTATTTGTTAAATTAAGCTCAAGAGCAAAGGGGAACTAAATCCGATAAAGGGAAGGAAAAGTGGTCGAATAGCCATCGAATCGTTCGACAACATCCGAGGTAAGTTCTTGAGTAATAGAGCTTAAATTATGATTTGATTAGATCATGTTTTAAGCAAATCGAAATCATGCTCCTTGTGTGTGGATATTGAGCCGAAATTGCAAGAGTGATAAGTGTCTTGTGTTTGAGTTTTGCTAATGAAAATGAAATACAAATGTGTCGTGATTTAGTGTTAAATGTGCATGATGATTCAATGATGTCCGGGCTAAGTCCCAAGGCTTTGTGCTGAGTGACCATATCCGGACTAAGATCCGAAGGATTTGTGCGAGTTCCCAAATCCGACTAAGATTCAAGGCATTTGTGCGAGTTCCCAAATCCGGGTTAAGTCCCAAGGCATTTGTGCGAGCTATTATAACCGGGCTATGTCCCGAAGGCTTTTGAGCGAGTCGCTATATCCGGATAAGATCCGAAGGTACGTGATTCGGGAATGAACGATCTTGCTGTAAAAATCCCAGTTAATACGTTAAAAAAAATTCCAGCAATGAGGTATGTTCGTATGTGCATTGGAATAGTTGAGTTCCTTCGAATAATATTCGCTCAGTTGAGTAATGAGCTTCCGGTATTTGGCTAAGATGATCCCTTATGTATGAACATAGGGGTTGGAATGTAAAGTAGAAATGATTTGAATATATGAATACGCGGAATTATCCGTTTAATTATGTGAATGCTATACTTCAGTTGTGTTTAAATTCTTGCTGAAAACTTACTAAGCATAAATTGCTTACTCCGTTTCTTTGTTTTCTATTTTATAGATTTTGGCTCGTCAGCTATCGGACTCGGGATTTTGAAGTCGAAGTTGCCCACACTATCAAAGCCCCCTTTTTGGTACAATTTTGGTTGAGCTTTGAAATGGCATGTATAGGACTACCCTTTGTTGTTTTTCAAGTACTTTTTGTGATGTATATGTGTACGGCCATGCGAAAATGGCTCGTAGAAGTGGAGTATGGCATTAGATCATTTGTGTTTATGTATGTATATATGGTTTCATGATGTGACTATGGACTGGAATGGAAGTGTTGGGCAATGATCAGCCTTTGGAATGGCTAAATATGATCATATGTGGACCTATGTATGACAAAACTCTAGTTGGTCCATGGAAACCACGAAATAGGTAAAGTTTACCTTGAAAACAGATGCTGATAGCAGTAGTGGTGTGGATGTGAAAAATCACTAAAAATAGCAGGAATGGAATTAAATAGTGAATAAATTATTTAAATTAACCTTGATGAATCTACTTTCATATGGAAGAAACGAAACGGTCATATGAGTTGTATGTTAAGAGATATTTAGGTTTTTGTGAAACAGGGCCAGAATGGTTACTGGATTCCCTGTTCCCACTTTGGAAATTCATTGTAAATTAACCAGAGATAATTAGGAGTCATGCCATATATTTATAGATTCCTCCTTGCGTCTAGTTTCTATAGAAACAAACGGCATCAATATTGAAGCCCTGTACAGGGAGATATCCAATTCGTAATGCGTGAAGGTCAGTGTAGTCGAACCCTGGATTAGGGGAGACTTTAACTAATAAACTGTACTAATTGGCTTGACCAAAAATTCTAGAAAAAAATTTGTAGATGGGCATATGAGTCTAGTTTCAGTGAAAAATTACGAAACTGATTTTCGAGTTTTGAAACTCAAGATATGATTTTTAAGGCGACAGTGATGCAGTAACCAGCTTGTCTGGAAATTTTAAATGGACTGTGAAAATAATTAAGTTAAGTCTGTGCACACTTTGTGTTCGACTCGAGAACGGACTCGGTGCGGGTGTTACAATTTTATTGGTATCGAGCTACGGTTTAGTCGATTCTAGGACTATCGTAATGCGTTGGCTTTAGCTATACATGCCATTTTATGTGATTATTTGATAGTGTGGTGATTTCTGACATTTGTAAATGTGCTTATTTATAGTAATGGATCCCGATCCCGACCGAAGCGGTAGTGATGATCTTGAGAGTGTAGCGCTGCTCCCAAGACAAGGAACGGCTCGGCGGACTCTCAACCTAATGCTAGTAATCCGAATGATGAGGCTAGGCAAGCTTTTATAGCGTGATGAATGATTGGTTCAACCAATACATTCGAACTAATACTACTGTTCCACAACCTCCATTCCCGACAAATACCACCCTCAAGACCTACAATACCTCCGTGAATCGACCAAATAAGGTCAAATAAGCCCCAGTTGATGAAATCCGAAAACATGGGGCTACTGAATTTAAAGCTACGGATAGCGACAATGCCGAGCAAGCTGAATTTTGGTTGGACAACACTATCCGGTACTCGATGAGCTATCTTGTACACCGATGAATGCCTAAAGTGTACTATCTCCTTGCTACGCGATTACGCCTACTATTGGTGGAGTACTCGACTTCATTGCGCCGAGAGCAAGTAACTTGGGAGTTTTTCAAACCGAGTTTCGGAAAAAGTATATCGATCGAGATTTGTTGATCAAAATGGAAGGAATTTCTTAAGCTTAAGCAAGGTTCTATGTCGCCATCGATTACGAGCGAAAATTTGTTAGACTTAGTAGATACGCCGGAATGTGTTTTGTCCGAGGCTATCATGTAAACGCTCGAGGATGGGCTGAATGAAGATATAAAATGTTCGTTGGCATTCTTGAAATACGAGAGTTCGTAGTACTTGTCGAGCAAGCTTGTAAAGTCAAGAGCTTAGAAAAGAAAACAAAAAGTTGATGTGGGAACCGGAGAGTTTCGTAAAGATCCTCGGAAAGTTTCTTCAATGACATCGAAGAAATTTCGTGATGATGTGGGCGGTCTAGAGGCACTTCGGCTTTTTAGACGAGATCGTGATCGACCCCAATGGGTACACGAGGCACTTGATCGCCGGTGTTGGGAATGAACGTCGAGACAGAACGGAGTGCCAGTATTATGGCAAATGGCATTCTGGAAGTTGTAGATTCCATGACCGCTCTTGTTACAAGTGCGGATCAGTTGACCACTTCATTAAAGATTGCCCGAGGTTGCCTGAACAGAATGTAAATCAGAGTGGGAAACCGGGTGCTACCACTGCTCGAGGTAGACCATCTAAAAATATGGGCAATGCTAGCGGTGGTCAGAGAGGATCTAGAGATGCTACGACTAGATCCGAGGCTCGCGCTCCTGCTAGGGCTTATGCAATACGCGCACGCGAGGATGCTTCCTCGCCAGATGTTATTACGGGTACTTTCACTCTCTTTGATACTAACGTGATTGCTTTGATTGACCCTGGTTCTACTCATTCTTATATATGCGAAACCTTAGCATCCAGTAAGACTTTACCTATTGAGTCTACTGAGGTCGTAATTCGGTGTCAAATCCTTGGGTCGTTACGTGCTTGTTGACAAAGTGTGTAAGAAATGCCCCTACTAATTCGAGGTTCTGCTTTTCCGGCGGACTTGATGCTTTTGCCGTTCGATGAATTTGATGTTATTCTTGGTTTGGATTGGTTGACCGTGCATGATGCGGTTGTGAATTGCAAAAGTAAGACTATGGATTTGAGGTGCGCAAATAACGAGATGATCCGAGTTGAGTCTACGGACTTAAAGGGTTGCCACCGTGTAATATCATCAATGTTGGCCCGAAATATGTAAGAAAGGGTGCGAAGCATACCTTGCGTATGTACTTGATGATAAGGAGTTAGAAATAAAACCCGAATCATGTTGGTGGTTTGTGAATACCGGATGTTTTTCCCAAGAATTACGGGTTTGCCACTGTTCGGAGATAGAGTTTGGTATTGAGCTTGTACAGGACTACGCCAATTTCGATAGCTTCAGATCGTATGGCACCAACCGAGTTAAAAGAGTTGAAAGCTCGGTTGCAAGAATTGACGGACAAAGGTTTCGCCGACCAAGTTTCTCACCTTGGGTGCACCAAGATTGTTTGTGAAAAGAAGGACGGAACCATGAGGTTGTGCATTGACTATCGTCACCGAATAAAGTGACGATAAAGAATAAATATCCGTTATCAGCGTATTGATGATTTGTTTGATCAACTAAAGGGAGCCTCGGTGTTTTCAAAGATAGATTTGAGATCGGGTTATTATCGATTCTTGGATTCGAGATTCGGATGTACCCAAAACCGCTTTCGAACGAGGTACGGTCACTACGAGTTCTTAGTGATGCCGTTCGGCTCACTAATGCCCTATGGTATTTATGGATTTGATGAATCGGATCTTCCGGCAGATTTGGACCGGTTCGTAGTTGTGTTCATTGATGACATCTTGGTCTATTTAAGAGATGAGACCGAACATGCTGAACACCTGAGATTAGTGTTGCAAATTTTACGGGATAAGCGGTTATATGCTAAGTTCAGCAAGTGTGAGTTCGGTTAAGAGAGGTTAGCTTCTTAGGTCACGTGGTATCCGTGATCGGTATTCGAGTCGACCGAGCAAAATTTCAGCCATACTTAACTGGAAGCCTCCGAGAAATATTACCGAGGTTCGAGCTTTTGGGACTTGCCGGTTACTCTTGACGGTTTGTAAAGGTTTCTCGATGATAGCCACACCCATGACGGCTACTTCAAAAAGATGTTAAGTTCGAATGGACGGAAAATGTCGAAAAGTTTTGATCAACTGAAAACTTATTTGACGGAAGCTCAATTTTAGTGCACCCAAATCGTGCAAAGAGTTTGTCATCTATAGTGACGCCTCCTACTTGGGTTAGGTTGCGTATTGATGCAAGAAGGTTGAGTTGTGGCCTATCGTCGAGACAATTAAAGCCACATGAGAAGAATTATCCGACCCATGATCTCGAATTAGCTGCCATCGTATTCGCCTTGAAAATATGGCGACATTACTTATTTGGTGAGAAGTGCCATGTATTTTCGGATCACAAAAGTCTCAAATATTTGATGACTCAAAGAGACTTGAATCTACGACAAAGGCGTTGGCTTGAGTTGATTTGATTAAAGATGCTGAACAGAAAGTAAAAGTAATCCGTGAATGTCTGAAGGCAGCCACAGATCGCCAGAAGTCGTACGCGGATCTGAACCGAAAAGATATTGAGTATCAGGTGGGAGACAAAGTGTTTCTTAAAGTTTCACCTTGGAAAAAGATACTCAGATTTGGGCGTAAGGGCAAATTGAGTCCGAGGTTCATCGGGCCATATGAAGTCTCCGAACGAGTCGGTCCAGTTGCATATCGATTGATTTTGCCTCCTGAACTTGAGAAGATTCACGACGTCTTTCATGTTTCAATGCTTCAACGCTATAGATCTGATCCATCGCACATAATTAGTCTATCAGAGGTCGAAATTCAAGCCGAAATGAGTTATGAAGAAGAACCGATTCGTATCCTAGCTCGTGAAGTGAAGGAGTTGCAAAACAAAAGGGTTCCGTTAGTAAAAGTGTTATGGCTCAAACACGGGATGGAAGAAGCTACTTGGGAACCCGAGAACTCTATGAAAGAGCGATACCCAAACCTATTTACCGATAAGATTTTTGGGGACGAAAATTTCTTAAGTGGGGGAGAGTTCTGACAGCCCAAAATTGACCCTAGTCGGGAAGTGGTTTTGGGACCGCTAAACCGAGTCACCGAAATGTTTGAGCGTAATATTTATTGTCTATAATATGTATTTATGAATGTGTGAAAATTTCATGCTTCGATTTAGTCGATTGCATGTGAATTCAGTTATTAGGACTTGTGTGACACTTTTGAAATGTGATAGGCTAATCTATAAAGACCTAATAGTGCATGTAATCAAAAGGGAGGACTTGCATGTCAAATTTCCCCCCCTAATAGCTAGTGGCCGGCCATGACAAGGGATTATGGGCAAAAACATGTCATAAAACATGTTGTGGCAATGGTGTATGTAAGAAAAAAATAAAATAATGAGCATGGGAATTGAATAATGAAAGGGAAGAAAAAAAAAAGAGAATGGTGTGAGTGTCTCCCCCCCCCTTTGCCGTGAGTTGAAGAAAAGAGAAAAAAAAAATTTGTTCATCCTTTTTTTCATTTCTTTGAGCCAAAAATCCTAAGGAAGAAGGAAGGAGTTCTTGCTTCATGCTTGGTTTGGAAGAGGATTAGGAGGAGGTTTGGCCATACTTGTGTCTAGATTAAGGTATGTTTGAGGTTGTGCCATGAGATTCATGCATGATTTTAGTTGCTAGCTTGAGTTCTAATTAGCCCATGGTTCAAATCTTTGCTATGTCATGGGGATGATATTCGGCCAAGGTGGATTTTGTGTTAATGCCATTGCATGCTAAATATGAAGCTTGAAAATGATAAATGTGATGGTGGATTGATGACTCTTGGATTTTCTTTTTAGCATTTTTGAGTGAGACATTAAGTTCTTTGTTTAACCATGACCAAAATTTTGAAATGGTATGGTGTTGTGAAGTATTCGGCCATGGTATATCCATAAGAATGCTTTATGCTTATTGCATGGTAGGTAAGATTTGTGTTTTGGATATATGTTTATATTTGGTTATAATCAACTTGAGATTTGGCCCTTGCACCTATATGTATATATGTTTGCACATGATGTATTGGTATGACATATATACTATCTCAAGGTATATATTTACTTATGATGATGTTTCAGTTATGAAGTAAATGATAGATGTGTATTGAGCTATAATATGTAATGCATTAGTTAGTAAAATGTATGCCATTCATGTATGGTATTAAACATGTAATTGGCCTCAACATCAACATGCATATTCGGCCACATGAATGAGTACATAGGTTGATGTGTTGTTCGGCCATAAGTAAGCATGTTGAAGGCTTTATCATGACTTAGAAAATTCGGCTAAGGAGAGTACTAACTAATGTGTTGAGTTTGATTCATGATATCCGTACATATGTGACTTTAATGTCTAATGAATATATGTGGGCTAAGTACCTTGAATTCCTCTTTTCGATGCTCAAATGATTAAATCAATTTATTTGTTAAATTAAGCTCAAGAGCAAAGGGGAACTAAATCCGATAAAGGGAAGGAAAAAGTGGTCGAATAGTCATCGGAATCGTTCGACAACATCCGAGGTAAGTTATTGAGTAATAGAGCTTAAATTATGATTTGATTAGATCATGTTTTAAGCAAATCGAAATCATGCTCCTTGTGTGTGGATATTGAGCCGAAATTGCAAGAGTGATAAGTGTCTTGTGTTTGAGTTTTGCTAATGAAAATGAAATACAAATGTGTCGTGATTTAGTGTTAAATGTGCATGATGATTCGAATGATGTCCGGGCTAAGTCCCGAAGGCTTTGTGCTGAGTGACCATATCCGGACTAAGATCCGAAGGCATTTGTGCGAGTTCCCAAATCCGGACTAAGATCCGAAGGCATTTGTGTGAGTTCCCAAATCCGGGTTAAGTCCCGAAGGCATTTGTGCGAGCTATTATAACCGGCTATGTCCCAAGGCTTTTGAGCGAAGTCGCTATATCCGGATAAGATCCGAAGGTACGTGATTCGGGAATGAACGATCTTGCTGTAAAAATCCCGCTTAATACGTTAAAAAAAATTCCAGCAATGAGGTATGTTCGTATGTGCATTGGAATAGTTGAGTTCCTTGAATAATATTCGCCGGTTGAGTAATGAGCTTCGGTATTTGGCTAAGATGATCCCTTATGTATGAACATAGGGGTTGGAATGTAAAGTAGAAATGATTTGAATATATGAATACGCGGAATTATCCGTTTAATTATGTGAATGCTATACTTCAGTTGTGTTTAAATTCTTGCTGAAAACTTACTAAGCACAAATTGCTTACTCCGTTTCTTTGTTCTCTGTTTTATAGATTTTGGCTTGTCAGCTATTGGACTCGGGATTTTGAAGTCGAAGTCGCCCACACTATCAAAGCCCCCTTTTTGGTACAATTTTGGTTGAGCTTTGAAATGGCATGTATAGGACTACCCTTTGTTGTTTTTCAAGTACTTTTTGTGATGTATGTGTGTACGGCCATGCGAAAATGGCTCGTAGAAGTGGAGTATGGCATTAGATCATTTGTGTTTATGTATGTATATATGGTTTCATGATGTGACTATGGACTGGAATGGAAGTGTTGGGCAATGATCAGCCCTTGGAATGGCTAAATATGATCATATGTGGACCTATGTATGACAAAACTCTAGTTGGTCCATGGAAACCACGAAATAGGTAAAGTTTACCTTGAAAACAGATGCTGACAGCAGCAGTGGTGTGGATGTGAAAAATCACTAAAAATAGCAGGAATGGAATTAAATTGTGAATAAATTATGTAAATTAACCTTGATGAATCTACTTTCATATGGAAGAAACGAAACGGTCATATGAGTTGTATGTTAAGAGATATTTAGGTTTTCGTGAAACAGGGTCAGAATGGTTACTGGATTCCCTGTTCCGACTTTGGAAATTCATTGTAAATTAACCAGAGATAATTAGGAGTCATGCCATATATGTATAGATTCCTCCTTGAGTTTAGTTTCTATAGAAACAAACTGCATCAGTATTGAAGCCCTGTACAGGGAGATATCCAATTCGTAATACGTGAAGGTCAGTGTAGTCGAACCCTGGATTAGGGGAGACTTTAACTAATAAAATGTACTAATTGGCTTGACCAAAAATTCTAGAAAAAAATCTGTAGATGGACTTATGAGTCTAGTTTCAGGGAAAAATTACGAAACTGATTTTCGAGTTTTGAAACTCAAGATATGATTTTTAAGGCGACAGTGATGTAGTAACCAGCTTGTCTAGAAATTTTTAAATGGACTGTGAAAATAATTAAGTTAAGTCTGTGTGCACCTTGTGTTCGACTCCGGTAACGGACTCGGGTACGGGGTGTTACATAAAGTGTGAGAGTCTATTTGGTAGTAAAATTAGTAATGTTGAGATGTTTGTGAGTGGCAGTATGCAAAATATGGGCAAGGAGAACGATTATAAATAGGTCAAAGATGATTTTGTGGATCACATTGAATTAATGATAAAGATTAAGCGCTTAAAGAAAAAATCCAACTCACCCATGAAAGAGAATGAGTTTTATAAGAAAATGTTTTTTTTCCAGTGTATTATTTATCTTATGTTTCACATTATGTTGGAATGTTATAACTTGAAAAGTATGGTGTCATGTTCTTCTATTTTGTATATCGTGTTCCTTCAAAATTTCTTGTTAACATAAATTGCCACATTTGAATTGGTATTTATAGCTAATTTTAGGGATGTTTAATGAAAGGTGTACTTAGCTTTGTAGGAATATTAGGTTTGTAGCTACTTTGAGGAAAGTATAATGAAAGGAGAGTTGGGCCTAAGATATTTGACATTATATGTCATGTACAAAATAGTTTTTTGTATAGGTAATTGTAACATCTAAAAATAGGGCCTAGAAGTTTGGGTCTAGCGAGTTGTGGTCGCCAGTGATCTAGATGAGCTGTGGTTGCCAGTGGGCTTAATGAGCTAGGGTTGCCGTGGGCTTGGTGAATTGTAATAGTTGGTTTGGGACTACCGAACTAGGGTTGCCAGTGGGCCCGACGAGCTGAGATTGCTGGTTTGGGTCGAGAGTCAAAAGTAGGAATAGCCAAAGGGCAATTATACCAAATTTAGGAACCCAACTTACTTTCCCCTTCACAACACCAATCATGCACGTAACTCTTTCCTGCTTCTACTGCGACTAGGGCATCCTAGGAATATCAAAACACTTAGTGCCTATAAATTAAGCAATTTTTATTAAAAATTCAATATTCTTTTAAATTACAAAACTCTCTCAAATTCATTCATTGACTACTTCTCTTGTTGTCAAGTTTTAAGAAAACAAGAATCCAACACTTAGCACTTAGGACTTAAGGCAAGACCCTGTTTCTCTGTTGAGTTAGATGTATAGAGGTGACTATGAAAGTTCACAACAAAGGAAACTAGGTTCGCTAAAAGACTAGCATGTCTGAACCTAGGTTCGCTCGTAATTACGTATGAGATTTAATGTGCTTTGACAGTTATTAACTTGTTTATGTTTCTAAAATTGTGAACCTAATAGAACTGTCTACAAGAAAATATAAGGAAAATGTGAAGCTTGTTTAAAGCTTTTAGCAAACTAGTGAGTGTTCAGGGATCGCCACATGTAGATACGAACCATAGTGTTAATTAGAAGCTTAGGGTTTTATCTTAAGTTCCAAGTATAAGTCTTCTCTATATTCTGTTTTTTGATTATGATTATATACGTGTTTTTATGAATAGTGATATGTGAGCTCTATATTGCAAGCTAATTATGAACAATTTTTTGCGAGCTCCTCATGACCTGCGAGCTCTATGTTTAAGTAGATGTTTTGACACTCTAATCTTCTGAAACCGTTGGATATAATGGCATGCCAGAGGATTATGAGTACTGACCTTTGTGCTTTGTGTTTTGGGCGAGAGGCCCTGGGACAAGTTAGTAGGAATAACTGAATGTCGAGCTAAGCTCCATTCAATGGGATATGGTTGTGTGTTTGGAGAGTGCTTAGCTTTATGCTACGCTTATAAGACATGTTAAGACTCTTTGAGTCAAAGTGAAGAGTTATAAGGAGATCCACTTATCCAACAAAAAAGGACATGTGAATAAGATTATGTTTTTCGAAATATTATGTTTTACAGTTTTAAAGCTAACTGACAATGAGTATTTGCAAACTAGGCTTTGTGTAAGTATGACAACCCAGTTTGCAATTTAATGATTGTGCAAAAGCTTTTGTTTAACTCATGTTTTGTGCGTGCTATGTGGTTTTTCTTTCTTGTATATTCACTAGGCTCGCATCAGAGTGAGTGATCCAAGTGAGGAATAAATATTGAATAGGTGGCACAAACAAACTCTAGACTTAAAGGTAATGTGGGATTTCTACTTAGGCTTAGAGATATCTTTCTATTTGTTGACTTCATCGATTTTTCTAGGACTTAGTTTTTTATGTTTATTTTTAATACCTCTTGTGAATTAATAAAACTATATATACAAACTCAAATTTCAAGTATAAAAGTATAGTCCAAGTTTGGTTGATGTTTTTTTAATTTACAAGTTCATACTTAAGTATTTATTTCCTATCAAAGTGTTTACTATAAGCAAGAACAAAATAATTGAAATTGGTTAAATTATATAGAGTTCACAAAGGTTGTTGTAATGTGACAAGGTTGTCGAACTGTGCAAAGTAAAAACACTAAGAATTGGCAAACTGGTACCTACGAACCCTGAATAGCTTTTGATACATGAAACTAAGAGAGAACTTGTGAGACATGTTCAAAGAATATAAACACATAGAGGTCATTTGTAGAGACCTACCATATTTAAGGAAACTTACCCCGTGAAAGACTTAGAATGTATAAGCTAAGCAAATGTGCGAAACCCAATGTCAGATAGTTGAACTATTGTGTTCCGTGGGGTATCTTGATTTGTAAAACTTAGGGTTTGCATGTTCTTAATTCCTTTCATTAAATATTTATGTCTTCATAGAAAGAGTATTTAAGTTCTTGCAAGAGATGTAGGTTTGCATATTATTCCTATTACATACTAGGAAGCAAGTGAAGTGAGTTCACGAGCTTGTGTTTTCTTAAATCTAAACATGTTTTATATTTTAACTTATAGTGTGTTAGGGGTTAGGTTGGGTTTAAATGGAGAGTCATTTAGGTGGCTAATGTGGCGTTCCATAGCTCGAGTCTGGTAATTAGACTAGGTATGGGTTGTTACATTTATTAGTATCAAAGCTAGCCAGATTGGTAAATTTGTTAGGTTTGCTAGGTTTGTAAACTATTTGAAGTAATAAGTATGATTGTTTGCTGTTTGGGTAGGATTGGAAAAAAATACATTGTCTTGGTTCAATTGTTTCTTTTGTAGAATTATGCTTCAGACCATTTTCCATTACTCACCATCCTAATGGTTGTGCTCATAGATACACTTGGTGAGTTGTGCTCGCAGGTGTGGTTTATGAACTATGCTTGCAGATGTAGTTTGGTGAACTAAGTTCACAAATGTGTTTGTCAATCTTAGGATGCATAATTGAACATGTTTTTTTTATTGCATAAACTTGTTTCTTATGCACGTTTAAATTTAAGTAAAATGCTACCTAGAAGTGTAAACGTGAATGCGAATCATGTTAACAGAGTTGCGGTCACTCTAGAGGGTGACTGGACATCAGCGTCACTTGTACGATCTCATAGGGAAAATGTTCTAGATGAGAGTGTTGAACTGTTGGTACAAGCCTTGATTGGGGCTTCCAAATGTGTCACTGGTATCAATGTTACTTCAACCAATCGAGGATCTCTATTGAGTGTCTACGAGCTATAGGTGGTAAGGAATTCAGTGGTGTCAAGGGAGCCGATCCTACTAAGGTGAAGTATTGGCTTGAGGGTGTTGAGAAGATCCTTGAACATATGGCATATACCAAGGAAAAAATTTGGGATGTACTGTGTCCTTACTCACTGGTGAAGCCCATGCTGGTAGAACACTGTGAAACAAGGAATTGCTATGAACCTATTGACTTAAAAAATTTTTCTTGGAAACATTTAAGAAGAAGTTCATGGGCGAGCAATACATGGAAGCTTGCAAGTGCGAATTTATTAACTTGGTGTAAGGCGAAATGTCTGTAGCTGAGTACGAGGTAGAATTTGTTTGACTAAGCCAGTATGCAACTGAGATGGTCTCCCTTCGTTAATCTTTTTAAATAGTGGGTTCTCTTGTAGTGGGTTGCTTGCAGTAGGTGGCTGGTTTTGCATCTGCTTTTGTTATTCTTGTTGTCGACGATTTGTATGAATTAGTCTTTCTGGATTAGTGGTTGACTTGATAATTGTGCCCCTACTTCGAGTCATACATTGAAACCAAAAAGAAAATAAAATATTTAGTAAAAATAAAATAAAAATCGTAGCTGTAAGTTAAAAATCTCCTTATTATTATATTAACAAAAAAATTAAAAATAAACTAGTGGCGTGCCTCTCTAACAACGACGTTAACAACTTGGTTGCATCCGAACGTACTAGTGTCTAGAGTGTGGATACTACTACTAAAAATATAGAATTTGAGGCGGTGTTTGTAAGTATATGGGTTAGGTTGTAATATAGTTTGTTTACAACGAAGTAGGTGAGTACTTTGACGATCATACCCAAGAGAGGCGAGCATTAAATTAATATTAACCTAAATATAAATAATTATAATTAGTACTTTAGATAAATTATATTATGACAAAACATAAAATAAAAGAATTTATATTTTTGTAAGAAAAGAAATAAATATGCATAATAGAGTGAACACAAAAAACCAAATCTAAGCATGGGTGATTAGCTTATTTCGGTGGTCCTAACTAATTCCTATTTCGAGTTTCTACTCAATAAACTGGTTGTTACCCTAGTAGGATCTCTCGATCTTCCATTAAAATAATAAGTCGAAAAGAATGACTTATCTCTCGACTTCACAGTCCATACCGAATTGGGGTAAGGGTTCACTGATAGGGAATACCAATTTTGGTTAATTCTCACGTAGATAACTTTCTAGGGTTGTCAAGTCGAGGGTTTAAGTTCTTCCTCTCCCAAACAGCTGATTCATTAAGAAAGCCGTACATAAAAATGAATTAATGACACTTCCACTCACTAATCCCCCATAAAAGGATTAATTCCTCATGGATTTCAAAAACACATTAAACTTGATAAATAAGATAAACATAAAGGATGAATCAAGAATAAATGTTTAAGAAGAATCCTGAATTGTATTTAATAATTGATGTGCAGAAATCCATAAAGTTTGTGTTGGATCTACAAATTAGATATTTTGATGAACATGAACGAAAAAACTAGAAATAAATCATAAGCCTAAAAAGGATCGAAAACTAAATTGCAAAGAAAATTCTAAGATCTGAAAGTCATCCTCTCTCAAGTGTCTTTTAAGTCTATTTATAGTTTCAGGGTTGGCCGTTGTCCTTAGCCTTAAGTCATCTGAAGTTTTTACATTAATTTCCATTTATGGACCAAAACGCCTTGTGCTCATAATTCTTCCCATACATGGCTAGATTCATGACATCCAATGCGAGTGTCACGACATTGAAGGCGGGTTGCTTGGCTCTAGGGTAAGCTTCAGGGCTATGTTGTGACATCTATTGGCTTTTTCGTGACACCGAAGGTAGTCTTGAACTTTGACACTCTGCTCATTATGTTGTGACATTAGACTCCCGTGTTGCAACATGGTGACCAGCCTTGAGCTTTCATGCCTTTGAATGGTGTCCTACACACTAACTAAGTATGTTAGTCCTCCCTTAGGCCTCTTTCAGCCCCTAAGGTCATAAAATGACTCAAATTTTTTATTTAATTGAAACTAAAATATAAAAACTAAATAAATTCTAATAGTATTGCTTATATTCAAAATCCTTAAGTATGAAAACTAGTTTAATATGCTAGAACAAATTACGACACATCACTTATCCAAAAGTTTTTAGTGTGGAGATGAATCTCCCTTCTAGTTGTAAATGATACATGTAACATTAGTTGTTAAATTCTAATTTTTTGTTAAAGGAGTTTAGTTGACATTGTGGCTACTTCAAATTTGTAACTATGAAAATTTAATATGTTTCACTAAAGAAGTGGGGGAAGGTCCTAGTGTAAAAGAGAAGGAGCTCATTGTGTAGATAGAAGCATCCTTGGAAGGTTTTTGGTGAGTTCCTTTAACTTTTGATCTTGATAAATTGATGAACTAGCATAAGGGTTTCAACCATCCAAGTAAAGCTAAGTGATGTCATTAATTTACTGATTGTGTGTTGTTTAAGTTTTTTTGAAGTTTAAATCTAGCAATCGACTGTTAGTGATGCTAACAATCTACGTAAGTTGAAAATTGGTTATAATCTTTTCATTCAAGTGATTGTATGCTTATTAGTGAGTGTGTATTCTGTGTTAGTGGACTGTAAAGATAGAAATTGAATGTGAATGTAAAGATTGAAATGATTAAACCTTCCTTGGTGCTAGTGACTCGTATCAGGAGACGAAGGAAATGTAGGGAATTCAGATGACTATTGAAATGTGTTTGTGATGGGAGAATTGATTTTGTTGTGATTGGAGAATAATAATCTAATATGTTTTTGCCTTCAGTAGGGCATATGAATGCAAACCATGATTGGTGAAAAACCCTCAACTTGCGGGGGAACTCATATGTGTTAAAATTTCTAGGTGGCTTTGCGAAGGCACATTAATAGAAATGAAATATTGCCTTTGTGGAGGGATGATATTTGAAATGAAATAATGGCTTTATGGAGTTAAAGTATGTTGGGATCGAGGGCTAGCACAAGGAAACATACATAAAATTCTGTAAAGTGTTTATATGCGAGCTTTTTGCAAAGAATATGTGAACTGTCAATGTATTGTATGTGTGAATTATCTCTGCAAAATATGTGCGAACTATCACTATATCGTATGCATGAACTATATTTGCACAAAATTGTGATCCATCATTCTAAAGTAGTTACGTGAGAGCCAATTGACCACTTTCGGACGCACTAACGTCCAGAGTGTGAATACTGCAACTAAAAGTATAGATTTGAGGCAGTGTTCACAAGTATATGGGTTAGGTTGTAATATAGTTTTTACAACAGAATAGATGAGTATTCCGAGGATCTTACCTAAGGGAGGCGAGTGCTAAATTAGAGTTAATCTAAATGCAAATAGAATTAATTAGTAGTTTAAATAAATTATATTACGACGAAACATAAAGGAAAGATTTTTGGTTTTTTATAATAACAAAATAAAAATAGCTAAAATAAAGTGAACTTCGTTTGAACGGATTCTAACTTAATTAAATCTAAGCATGGGTGATTAGCTCACTTCTAGGATCATAACTAATTCCTATTTCGAGTTTCTACTCAATCAACTAGTCATTATCATAGTAGGATTTCTCGATATTCCTCTAAACTAATGAGTTGGCAATAACTACTTATCTATAGACCTCTCA
This sequence comes from Gossypium arboreum, assembly GCF_025698485.1. Lineage (NCBI taxonomy): Eukaryota > Viridiplantae > Streptophyta > Magnoliopsida > Malvales > Malvaceae > Gossypium > Gossypium arboreum. Next base: position 47,132,087 of record NC_069070.1, on the reverse strand, counting down.
GTCCAGACTGGTTCAGGGCTAAGGTATTCACAGATAGGCCATGCCATTTTTTTGTTAATTCCCACCTAAATGACTTCCTAGGGTCATCAATCCTAAGGTTTAAGTTCTTCCTCTAATTAATCCCGTACAAAATATATAAAAAGGTGGTATCTACAAGTATACGGGTCAGGTTGTAATATAGTTACAATGGAGTAGATGAGTACTCCAAGGATTGTACCCAAGGGAGGCGAGCACTAAGTTAATTCTAACCTAGGCACAAATAGATCTAATTTGTAACACCCCAATCCCGTATCCTCGCCGGAATAGATAAAGGGGCATTACCAGACTTGAAGCTCATATCAGAACAGGAATTTTTTTTTTTCGAACATTCCTTGAGATAAGTACTAAAGACAGTCAGGGATACAATTTAAACTTTTATAAGTACACATTCAGAAGATGCCATTTTCGCATGGCTTATATATATTAACCAAAATATCCTCCCACTACTAGTCTATTCTATACATGCCATAAGATAATCCAAAACGTAGCAGTACCAAACAGTGGATAGTGATAGTGTGATTAGTTGCTGACGATCCCCGAGCCTGTAGCTTCCAAAAGAGATCTATAAAATAGAGGAAACAAAGTAAACGGAGTAAGCATTACAATGCTTAGTAAGTTTTAAGCAGTGTCAACAGATAACAATCAAATTATAACATAGTTGTTCGTGTTTTTATTTCACTCTTCCTTCGGGCATACCATCCATTTACTGAATATGCACATCTCATCATATATAATAGGCAGATAAATTCTCACTTGATAGTGATCTCTTATAATCATAGGTACATTACATATTCTCATCTAACTTTCCACATTGACCAAATGCACAATAATCATAGAACAGTCTTATTGCTTTACTCACATATGCATCACATAACGACCTTGTGATTTAGTCCAAATCAAACTTAAATATAATCTCAATATACATACCTGACCAACTTAACGCATTGAACGTATTTATTACCAATTGTTACTGTGAAGTCGTATAATCTTACGCTTTACTCGAATCTTCAGTGAAACCTTTAGTTCGGGGCTTACCCGGACAAAATCTCCACACGTAGTCATCGGGTCTTTAGAGCTCGGATATAGTACGAGCACGAAGCCTACGAACATTAATCAGTGATAACATTCTCGCATAAAGCCTGCGGGGTTTTAACCCGGATATAGTACTGACACAAATGCCCTTCAGGACTTATCACATTTATACACTTTCACATTCATCACATTGGCCATTAGGCCTTGTCACATATATATGCACTTTCACATTCATCACATCGGCCATTAGGTCTTGTCACATATATATACACTTTCACATTCATCACATCGGCCATTAGGCCTTCTCACATATATAAACTTTCACATTCATCACATCGGCCATTAGGCCTTATCACATATATATACACTTTCACATTCATCACATCGGCCATTAGGCCTTATCACATATATACACACTTTCACATTCATCACATTGGCCATTAGGCCTTATCACATATATATACACTTTCACATTCATCACATCGGCCATTAGGCCTTATCACATATATACACACTTTCACATTCATCACATTGGCCATTAGGCCTTATCACATATACTATCAAGTACACACTTTGTCTTGGCCGAATTTACATCAATCATTTTCCAATGAATAATTCAATTTCACGCCATACTATCATTCATATTCGAATACTCATAAACTTACAATTTCACAAATTTTAATATCAAAGATTCATCTAACACTCATATATCATTTTACAATATCACGATTTAGAATTCAAGTATGGGTTTAATCAATAGCTTATGAGCAACTAAAACAAGTTTTATCCATGTTTACAACAAAATCACATATTCACTACGAGCTATTTTCCTGAGCAATGGTCACTAAATTATTTATAACCGGAGCTACAAGTCTCCAAATCACTTGCTGTTAATTTTCCCTGAATATAGAATCGTATATCTTCCATCCATAAATTTTTCAGAATTTTAGGTTTGGCCAATCAATACCAGATTTTTCTTAAAGTTTCCCCTATTTCACTGTTTGACTAATCTGACCACTCTGCACTACGAATCAAATTTTTCATCGTACAGAATTCATAATGTGTTCTATTTGATTTCATTTGAAACTAGACTAATTAAGGAGTCTAAGCATATAAATCTTATCTTATAACCATTTTTGTACAAATTATACTGATTTTCCAAATACAGAACAGGGGATTTCGGAGTCATTCTGACACTGTCCCACACAACTTTAAATATCTCTTTATAGGAAATTTCTTCGCTTCCACGGTCTCTTTTATAAGAAACTAGACTAACTAAGCTTTGATTACATATTTTATTCAGCCTTTAACTCAACTCCCACAATTTATGGTAATTTTTCCAAAACACGCTACTGCTGCTGTCCCTAGCAGATTTATACAATTTACTCTGTAAAGTTCTCATTCACATATTTAAAACATAATATCATATATGCCGCTTTTCCATATCATTCTTCATTATAACTAAACTTATATGCTAGAAACTTACCTTAAAAGTTGTCGATTTACTATAATTCTACTGCTATTCGCTTAGTTTTGTCTTCCCTCTTTCCGACTTTTGTCCTTGATGCTCTTGAGCTAATGATTAACAAATTTACAAATTAAAAAAAATTCTACCATGACGATTATAGCCGAATAACATAGACTAAGAAATTAATGTACATATAAAACGTATACATATATAATTAGCTCAACCTTCAATAATTCAATTTGCTAATTAAAACATAGAAATTTACAACCAATTCAAAATTCCTTAACAATGGCCGAATATCAAAAGGGCTATCAAAGGACATCATCAACTAACTAACAAGCTTCAATTGTAATTCAAAACTTAGGTTCACATTTGGCCCAAGCAAACTTCATTTCAATTATGCCACTCTTAAACTTATCCATAATACCCTAAGTTCATTTAGTAGCTAGGCAACAATTATACAAAACAACAAGCATTTAACAACAATGTACTTAACCAATTCCTTAAGCATACATTCGGCAATATACATATATATTAATGACTAAAACACTTAGGCCAATTCTAAAACATCCACAAATCTTCATGCTTACAATTTAGCACTAATTTAGCATTTCAACATAGCCGATTGTCATTAAGCAATTTAGCCACAAACATTTAATTTTACCGAGCTCAACTCATCTATAATCAACCCTCAATACCCTAAAGCATCAAAAACGACATCAAAGAAATACAAACATCCATGACCGAATGTCATCTTCATAACTTTACAAAAACATTTGCCATGAGCTAGCTTCTATACTTGATGGCCACTCCAAATATACAAAGATTTTCAATGATAGAGCATTAACATACCTTAATCCACTTAAAGGTGACCAAATGCCTTAACTTCAATTTCTTCTTTTCTTTCTTTAGGTATGCGGCAATGGAGGAAGAAAAGATGAACCAACTTTGTTTTTATCACCCATTTCTTTTAATATAAGTTCATATTTCATATTATTTATTCATTTAACATTTAATATTAATATAAAAGGCATATATTTTGTATCCCATACCATCATGGCCGGCCACTTCCTCTAAAGTGGGGAATTTGACATGCAAAACCATTATTCTTATAACATGCATTAATAGGCCACTTACATTTGCCTAGCACATTTCTAAATTTTCTCACATAAGTCCTATTAACTAAATTCACATGCAATCGACTAAATCGAAGCTTAAAACTTTCACACATTCATATTCACATATTATAGACAATAAATATCACATTCAAATGCTTCGGTGACTCGGTTTAGCGGTCCCGAAACCACTTTCCGACTAGGGTCACTTTAGAGGTGTCACAACTCTTCCCCCCTTTAGGGATTTTCGTCCCCAAAAATTTCTACCGATGCATAGTTTAGGATAACGTCCTCTTATTGAATTATATCCATATAAACATTAGCTCATCGATAGCAATTGTAATTCATTACTGATTTCGCATCGACCTATAAAATCATTTTCTTATCTTAAAACAAATACATAAACATTTCTACAAGTATGCACATATATCTCATTTTCTTGATTTCATAAGCAATAATCACTTAATTTAATTCACAAATGCATTTCAGACACATATTAAGCACATATTAACATGTATAATTCACATCATCAACCCACATATTTGTAACCCACATTTTTAGTCACGTATAAGCTGTAACCTGACCGAAAGTACACATATACTCAAACATCCCAATAAATATCCTTTATAACTCCATCATATCTCACTATTCAACTTAACCTATTTCCAACAGAAAATCAACTTCCACATACCTAAACATTGCATTCATTTAGCACATTCAATCACTGTTAACGATACCCGTATACAATCGATTTGGCATAAAGCCTCATATAGTATACCGGCATGGGATTTATTTTAGCACATAACCCATATATCCAAAATTATCAGCATTCATCAAAAATTCTTATAGACTTTCAAATGTCGAACTTAATCGAAATAATTTCTTGAATATGATTAACAAAAAAAAAATAGGGGTCATTTAGCAATAGCACATATGACTTCATATACCAACATTCCATAGACTAAATCCGTAACACATTTATAACATGAATTCATTTCTTAACAACATATCCACCTTCTTTTTACGTATTCACTTATTTAGTATACATAACATAATATAATATGAACTCACAAATCTTTACTTTCATTTGTTTTTCACATACCTTCTGTACATACCTGTATCACTTATTCTGATCTTACTTTATTTATCATCTTAAATATACCCGTTGTATCATTCGAAATCATTACGGATACTCATTAAGCACATATAGCTCTTACAATGCCATATACTAGATATGGTCTTACATATTCTCACATATCGAGCTGATGCCATGTCTTAGACATGGTCTTACACATTATCTCAAATCAATGCCTTCGTCCCAGACGAGGTCTTACATGAATTCCACTTCACACACTTAGTGCCCACTGACCGATCTCGCACTCATAGTGCTCGGTTAAAGGAATTCGCACACACACACAGTGCCTCTAATCATTCACACACATAGTGCTCTTAATCATTCGTTATTACACATTGAAATGACTTAACCAAGTCTATAAACATCACGTATGTACACTTTTAAACATATCGTCTCATATAAATTTGAATTCGTATAGTAATGAACACTTAAACTTTGCTCAATTTACCGGCACGAAGCCTACTAGGCACGAAGGCCCGAATACACGTCACTAGCATGATTGCTCTTCGGGACCTAGCCCGGATACATCACTAGCACGAATGCTCTTCGAGACTTAGCCCGGATACATCACTAGCACGAATGCTCTTCGAGAATTAGCCCGGATACATCACTAGCACGAATGCTCTTCGAGACTTAGCCCGGATACATCACTAGCACGAATGCTCTTCGGGACTTAGCCCGGGTATATCACTCTCAATTCTCATGTACATATACACATATAACAGTACACATTATTATATCATTTACATTACTTGAATACAAACACAACATGCTTATCGAACATTCAACTTCCAGTTCCATAGCCACATACAAAAATCACATTTATAGTCATAACACTCCTTCAAAATTGCATCACTTATACCCTTATAATTCAATCCAAATCGAAATTCAAATACGAGTACATGATACGCACCTGATTACTTAATAATTTAGGCATATCTAAGTGAAGTTATATCGCAAATTCTCATAGTCAGAAGCTTGCTACAGCTCGATCGGGATCAAGATTCATTACAATACAGCAAACACATTTTAATAGTCAAAAATCATCACACTATCATTTTATCACTTTATGGCATGTATAAATAGACTCACGCGTGCTACGTTAGTCCTAGAATCGACTAAATCATAGCTCTGATACCAATAAAATGTAACACCCCAATCCCGTATCCGTCCCCGGAATAGATAAAGGGGCATTACCAGACTTGAAGCTCATATCAGAACAGAATTTTTTTTTTTTTCGAACATTCCTTGAGATAAGTACTAAAGACAGTCAGGGATACAATTTAAACTTTTATAAGTACACATTCAGAAGATGCCATTTTCGCATGGCTTATATACATTAACCAAAATATCCTCACACTACTAGTCTATTCTATACATGCCATAAGATAATCCAAAACGTAGCAGTACCAAACAGTGGATAGTGATAGTGTGACTAGTTGCTGACGATCCCCGAGCCTGTAGCTTCCAAAAGAGATCTATAAAATAGAGGAAACAAAGTAAACGGAGTAAGCATTACAATGCTTAGTAAGTTTTAAGCAGTGTCAACAGATAACAATCAAATTATAACATAGTTGTTCCTGTTTTTATTTCACTCTTCCTTCGGGCATACCATCCATTTACCGAATATGCACATCTCTTCATATATAATAGGCAGATAAATTCTCACTTGATAGTGATCTCTTATAATCATAGGTACATTACATATTCTCATCTAACTTTCCACATTGACCAAATGCACAATAATCATAGAACAGTCTTATTGCTTTACTCACATATGCATCACATAACGACCTTGTGATTTAGTCCAAATCAAACTTAAATATAATCTCAATATACATACCTGACCAACTTAACGCATTGAACGTATTTATTACCAATTGTTACTGTGAAGTCGTATAATCTTACGCTTTACTTGAATCTTCAGCGAAACCTTTAGTTCGGGGCTTACCCGGACAAAATCTCCACACGTAGTCATCGGGTCTTTAGAGCTCGGATATAGTACGAGCACGAAGCCTACGGACATTAATCAGTGATAACATTCTCGCATAAAGCCTGCGGGGTTTTAACCCGGATATAGTACTGACACAAATGCCCTTCGGGACTTATCACATTTATACACTTTCACATTCATCACATTGGCCATTAGGCCTTGTCACATATATATGCACTTTCACATTCATCACATCGGCCATTAGGCCTTATCACATATATACACACTTTCACATTCATCACATTGGCCATTAGGCCTTATCACATATACTATCAAGTACACACTTTGTCTTGGCCGAATCTACATCAATCATTTTCCAATGAATAATTCAATTTCACGCCATACTATCATTCATATTCGAATACTCATAAACTTACAATTTCACAAATTTTAATATCAAAGATCCATCTAACACTCATATATCATTTTACAATATCACGATTTAGAATTCAAGTATGGGTTTAATCAATAGCTTATGAGCAACTAAAACAAGTTTTATCCATGTTTACAACAAAATCACATATTCACTACGAGCTGTTTTCCTGAGCAATGGTCACTAAATTATTTATAACCGGAGCTACAAGTCTCCAAATCACTTGCCGTTAATTTTCCCTGAATATAGACTCGTATATCTTCCATCCATAAATGTTTTAGAATTTTAGGTTTGGCCAATCAATACCAGATTTTTCTTAAAGTTTCCCCTGTTTCACTGTTTGACTAATCTGACCACTCTTCACTACGAATCAAATTTTTCATTGTACAGAGTTCATAATGTGTTCTATTTGATTTCATTTGAAACTAGGCTCATTAAGGAGTCTAAGCATATAAATCTTATCTTATAACCATTTTTGTACAAATTATACTGATTTTCCAAAAACAGAACAGGGGATTTCGGAGTCATTCTGACACTGTCCCACACAACTTTAAATATCTCTTTATAGAAAATTTCTTCGCTTCCACGGTCTCTTTTATAAGAAACTAGACTAACTAAGCTTTGATTACATATTTTATTCAGCCTTTAACACAACTCTCACAATTTATGGTAATTTTTCCAAAACACGCTACTGCTGCTGTCCCTAGCAGATTTATACAATTTACTCTGTAAAGTTCTCATTCACATATTTAAAACATAATATCATATATGCCGTTTTCCATATCATTCTTCATTATAACTAAACTTATATGCTAGAAACTTACCTTAAAAGTTGTCGACGACTATAATTCTACGGCTATTCGCTTAGTTTTGTCTTCCCTCTTCCGACTTTTGTCCTTGATGCTCTTGAGCTAATGATTAACAAATTTACAAATTAAAAAAAATTCTACCATGACGATTATAGCCGAATAACATAGACTAAGAAATTAATGTACATATAAAACGTATACATATATAATTAGCTCAACCTTCAATAATTCAATTTGCTAATTAAAACATAGAAATTTACAACCAATTCAAAATTCCTTAACAATGGCCGAATATCAAAAGGGCTATCAAAGGACATCATCAACTAACTAACAAGCTTCAATTGTAATTCAAAACTTAGGTTCACATTTGGCCCAAGCAAACTTCATTTCAATTATGCCACTCTTAAACTTATCCATAATACCCTAAGTTCATTTAGTAGCTAGGCAACAATTATACAAAAACAACAAGCATTTAACAGCAATGTACTTAACCAATTCCTTAAGCATACATTCGGCAATATACATATATATTAATGACTAAAACACTTAGGCCAATTCTAAAACATCCACAAATCTTCATGCTTACAATTTAGCACTAATTTAGCATTTCAACATAGCCGATTGTCATTAAGCAATTTAGCCACAAACATTTAATTTTACCGAGCTCAACTCATCTATAATCAACCCTCAATACCCTAAAGCATCAAAAACGACATCAAAGAAATACAAACATCCATGACCGAATGTCATCTTCATAACTTTACAAAAACATTTGCCATGAGCTAGCTTCTATACTTGATGGCCACTCCAAATATACAAAGATTTTCAATGATAGAGCATTAACATACCTTAATCCACTTAAAGGTGACCAAATGCCTTAACTTCAATTTCTTCTTTTCTTTCTTTAGGTACGGCAATGGAGGAAGAAAAAGATGAACCAACTTTGTTTTTATCACCCATTTCTTTTAATATAAGTTCATATTTCATATTATTTATTCATTTAACATTTAATATTAATATAAAAGGCATATATTTTGTATCCCATACCATCATGGCCGGCCACTTCCTCTAAAGTGGGAAATTTGACATGCAAAACCATTATTCTTATAACATGCATTAATAGGCCACTTACATTTGCCTAGCACATTTCTAAATTTTCTCACATAAGTCCTATTAACTAAATTCACATGCAATCGACTAAATCGAAGCTTAAAACTTTCACACATTCATATTCACATATTCTAGACAATAAATATCACATTCAAATGCTTCGGTGACTCAGTTTAGCGGTCCCGAAACCACTTTCCGACTAAGGTCACTTTAGGGGTGTCACATAATTGGTATTTTAGATAAATTATATTATGATGAAATAAAGGAGAGAATTTTTTTGGGGTTTTCAATAATAATAAAAAGAAAACAAAATAAAGAATAATGAGAAATCAAATAATAGGATTTGTCAAACCTGAGCATGGGTGTAACAGCCCGAATTAGGGCCTAGTCGGAACAGTGGTCTCGGGACCACAAATCCAAAGTTGGGAAAATCATTTTTATTATTATCATGAAGTTATAGTATGATTATATTAGTTCATGAAAAATTTGGGGAGTTAATTTTAATGTTTGTGAGCCCGATTGCGAAAAAGGACTAAATCGCATAAAAGGCAAAAGTTGCATTTTAGTACCCAAATGTGTTAAATAGCTAGATAAATAAAATTGAGAGCTTTTAAAGGGCAATTATACCCTTTCTAATTGTGTTGGCCGGCCATGAGATGAATTTTAAACAAATAGTCAAGGTTTTGGTAAGTGATGTTATGATTTGGTGAAAATAAAGTCCAAAAGCCTAGCTATTATTTTTCTTTTTCTCCATCCCTTCTCTCCACCAAAAATATCAGCAAATATGGAGGTTTGAAAGCTGAAAATTTTCAGCAACTTATTCCTCTCATAATGTAAGTGATCTTGATGATTTTCTTGATGATTTTTACATTTTTGGCATGCTTGTGTCATGGGCTTTCAAATGAGAGGACTATTTTGAAAAATGGTGATAAGTCTAGGGATTTACCATGAGAGAGTTTATGTTTTTTTTTTGAAATTTTATGGAAGAAAATGAATCTTAGAAGAGTTCTAAAAAACTTTTGTGAAAGGTGTTAGCATGAAAACACCTAAAGGGCTATTTTGCATAAGTTGCAAAATAGGTGGTAAGTGTGTGAAATAGTGAGAATTTAGGGTTGATATAAGAGTAAAAAGGGGTCAGCTAGGCCTAAGATAAGAGGAAATTTGATAAAAATCGAATTTCATACATAAGGGTAAAATGGTCAAATTGCCATAGTCTAAGGGCAAAATAGTCATTTTACCAAAAATAATGAATTTATGATTGCCTAATTGTAATTAGTGATTAAATGAGTGCATTTTTTCTATTATAGATCAAGATTTACTGAATCCGAACCTAGACCTGGGGAAAGTCAAGCAAATCGACTAAACCAACTAGTTGAGTACATTTTGTAAACCGAGGTAAGTTGTATGTAAATAATAAAACTACATTGTTAATGTATGTATTCGAATTGTCATTGAATTGATATGATATGAATTGCTAGATTGTGAACTGAGAATGCATATTAATGATTGAGATAGAAAAAAGATCTAGTTGGGACCCTAGGAAACAAACCGGATATTCATGCCATAACATTCAGATTTCTTGTGTGCCAGTGTAAGACATGTCTGTGACATGCATCGGCCACATTATGAGTGACAGTGTAAGACCATGTCTGGGACATGGCATCGCGTAAAGATGAGTGCCAATGCAAGACATGTCTGGAACATGCATCGGCATCGACAATGATAGCCAGTGTAAGACGTGTCTGGGACATGCATCGGCTAAGAGTTGTGCTAGTATAAGACCATGTCTGGGACATTGCATCGGCCTTGATAATGATAGCTAGTATAAGACCTTGTCTGGGACATGGCATTGGCCTCGATGATGATAGCCAGTGTAAGACCATGTCTGGGACATGGCATTGGCCTCGATGATGATAACCAGTGTAAGACCATGTCTGGGACATGGCATCGGCAACTTATCCTATGATTGAGGCTTATAGAATATCCGGTAGTATTCCGAAAGGCTCAACTTTAAAATTTATGAATGTGAGATTGTAATAGCCCGATTTTGGGCCTAGTCAGAATAGTGGTTTTGGGACCACTATTCCGAGGCCAGAGAAAATTATTTTAGTATTATTTTATGTGTTATAATATAATTTTATAAGTGCATGTAAATTTTGGTAAGTTAATTTTAGCGATTTCTAGTCCAATTTCGAAAAAAGACTAAATCGCGTAAAAGGTAAAAGTTGTATTTTAGTGCCTAAAGGTGTTAATAGACTAGAGAACTAAAATTGGAGGCCTTTAAAGGGCAATTGGGCTCTTTTTAAGTGTGTGGCCGGCCAAGGGGAGAATTTTTTTTTAAAAAAGCCAAAATTTATGGGATATTAGGTGACTTTTGACCAAAGAGGTAATAAAATAAAAATAGGATGATATCATCCCTTTTTCATCTTCTCTCCACCGATTTTTCCAGCCAAGAAATGGGTTTTGAAAGCTTCATATTTTCAGCAACTTTGAGGCTTAGCAAGTAAGTGATTTTAATGTCTTTCTTGAAGATTTTTACATTTTTGTAACCCCTAAAGCATGACCTTTCATAAGAGGGGACTATTGTGCAAAATGATGAAGAGTCTAGGGTTTTTCCATGAGAGTAAATGTATTGTTTGTTGTGTTTTTATGGAAGATTATGAGTTCTAGTTGTCTAATAAACAACTGTTGTGAAAGAAATTGCATGAAAACACCTTAAAAAAGGCTAGATTGCTAAGTTGTAAAATGAGTTGTAAATGTGTGAAATAGTTGAAATTATGAGTTGCTATAGTTATGAAAATGGTTCATCTAGACTCAAGGAGTAAAGAAATGTGATAAAAATTATTTTACGAGACTAGGGGTAATTTGGTAATTTTGGTAAAATATAGGGGCAAAATTGTAAAAATAGCCCAAGTGTGTCAATGGACTAATTTGATTAGTACATTGTTTTAATAAGTTGAATGTGATGTTTTAGATGATGAAAATCGAGATTTGGACCTAGAACGGAAAGAAATCGATTAATGGATAATTACGTCCTTTTTTTTTTACATTTGTGGTATTGAGGTAAGTTCGTATGTAAACAATACCATGTTATACATGTATTTAAATGTTATCATTACATGAATTGTACAAATATTAATGTGTATGTGATTAATAGAAATATGATAAGACAAAGCCTTAATAGACGAGGAAAAATCCCGTTTGAACATTTGGAATAGAATAGGATACGAGTGACATGTCACTAGGAATTATGAGTCTAGATGACTAGCTTGAGAGTGAGCATTGAAATGTCATGAAATACGAGGTAGCTTTAGCTACAATTGAGGCACTTATGTGCAAAGGCTTTTCCGAGTATCCAATTAGTATTCCAAGTGTTCAACGGGTAATCCAAGGAAAGAGTTGATGATGGTCCCAATGAGGTAAGTCATTGGTGAGTATGCACTTGAGTTATGTTACGAGTTGTGCAAGTATGTATACTAAGCCTATGAGAATGCCTTGATATGTGATGATCTATGATGCATAATATGTGTTCTTACCATGATGGATGACATAATGTTGTATTAATTTTGTGAACAATGATCATGAATGAGTAACTTAGCCTTGACAGATTTGAGTTACTGCAGTAGTGTAACTTTGAAAATACACTAAAAATAATGGAAAATGATTTACAGGTAGAATAAAATATGGGATTAAATCTTAATGAGTCTATTTTCACATGAAAGAAACAGGGGAAGAAAAAGAATCCTATATTGTGTGATATTTTAATTCTTGTAAAACAGGGTCTGAATGAATTCGAGATCCCCTGTTCTGATTTTATAAATTCACCATAAATTGTACATGAATGGATTCTTTATTGAGTCTATTTTTACGGGAAATAAACGGCATGGTCATTGGAATTCTGTACAGGGAGAAATTCAGTTCGTAGTATACAGGGGTTAGAGTAGTCATACCCTGAAACATGAAATACTTTAACTAATAAACTGTACTAAATGGCTGGACCAAAAATTTTGAAAATTTTATGGAAGAAATATAAATGAGTCTAATTTCAGTGAAAGTTTATGAAACTTAATTCGGAGTTTCGTAGCTCCAGATATAAATAATTTAGTTACTATTATACAGGAAGACAGCTTGTCGTAAACTTGAGAATATGTTGTAAACATTGATAAAACAAGTTATTGAGTTGCTTATTGTTTTCATATGAACTTACTAAGCGAAAGCTTACCCCCTTCTTTTCCATGTTCTCTAGGGTTTCCAGGTTTGTTCGGGTTGGAGTTTGTTGGAGATATTATCACTCTGTCAAGCTAATGCTATTGGTGTAGTGATTTCAAGTACTTTGAGTCTATGGCATGTATAGGAGTTTAAATATTAGAGTTTGTGATATGGCTTTGACCATATGTGTTGGCCTATTTTGATTATGGGATTATAAATTCATTTCAATTATTTGAGATTTCATGGCCCTGTTTAGTATAGAAGTGTTAGTAAAGTTAGGTAGCACCTCGAACCCCGTCCCGGTGTCGGATGCGGGCGAGAGGTGTTACAGAGATAGTAAGGAAAGTATAATAATGCTGTAAGTGGTACATGTACCTATTTGGTATGCATGAGAATGAGCACAAAATAGACAATGTGACTAGAGTAGACGTTAATGAGTAAGTCAAGCTTATGCCTATCTTTGTGCTATGAGTATGATGACTAAAGGTGAAATTGTTGTTGTATATTTATTTATATGCAACTTATTAAGCTTTATGCTTACCCTCTTTCCTTTCCCTTTTCTTTCAGTGCCAATTTATTTGCTCAAGGATCCCTTGGAGTCAGAGATATCGATCACACTATCAGCCGTAATACTCGGTATAGTTGGATTTATATTTTTGACTATGGCATGTATATGGCTAGACCTTATTATTTTGTGTCTTTGAGAATTGACCAAATGTGTTGGTCTAAAATAGATTCTACTCTTTACATTGAGCTCTGAATGAGGGCTTTCATTTTGAATTTATAAAAGATGCATCTTCATGGTTGAATGAATATCTATTATGCTTGTTTTGGTATTGGTTGGTATTGACATGAAAATAGGTACACTAGGGTGGCGAAGAGGCTTGGTAGATAGCCTCATATTGTCTACACGGGTAGACACACGGGTGTGTGTCTAAGTTGCGTGTGATATGCGGTCAGCCCCATGGGCATCTGAGAAGGCCGTGCATCCCCTATACCTAGAAATTTCAAGTCAGAATGCATGGTAAGGGTGACACGGGAAAAGACACGGCCGTGTGTCTCAGCCGGCACGGCCTAGTACACGGGTGTGTACCATGGTCGTGTGATGCTGACGTCAGAAACAAAATACCCAGGTTTTTGCACACGAGCTGCACCACGGCCGTGTTATGGTAGTGTGAAAGGACACGGGCGTGTTGTGGCAGTGTGAAAGGACACGGGCGTGTGTCCAGGCTGTGTGAAGTCTGCATTTGTTTTATGAAAAATTATAAAAATTAAATTGGCCACACAGCTGCAAGACATGGGCGTGTCCCAAGCACACGAACATGTGCTCTATACCCACAGGGGCGTGTGGAGCCTTAAAGCACGAAATTTTCGAAGTTTTTATTGATACCCCGGTTTGATCTGAAACCACCTCGAATGTATGTTTTGGGCCTCGTAAGCCCAATTAAGGGACATATTGCATATGAAATGAAAAGTTTTAAATTGATCAAAATTTTGTGGCCCGATTTTCTAATACTGGTTGAGTTTAAGTCCGGTAACACCTCAAACCCTGTCCCGACGTTGGATACGGGCGAGGGTGTTACAATGGGTGATTAGCTTGCTTCGGTAATCATAGCCAACTATCGCTTCGATACCCAACAAGATCTTCTGACCATCCAATAGTATAAAGAGCTAGAAAGAACTACTTATATCTCGACCTCATAGTCTAGACCGGTTTAAGGTTAAGGCATTCATGGATAGGCTATACCAAATTTGGGTTAATTCCCACCTCAATGACTTCCTAGGGTTGTCAAACCAAAGGTTTAGGATCTTCCTTTCCTGAACAACTGATATGCTAAGAGAACCCTAAAATATAGTTAATTAATCATACCTTCGCTCACTAATCCCCCACAAGAGTATTAGTTTCTCATGGATCTCATAAACAATATAAACTTGATATATAAAATAGACATGAACAATAACGCAAAAATATAAAGTTTAGAAGAAGCCTGACTTGTATTAGAATCGAATGCTGAATCCTAACAGAGTCTGATCACGTTTCACAATTCTGATTTCCTTTACAAAGCAAAGAACAAAACTCAAAATAAACCTAAAGCCTAAGAAAAGAGAAAAACTAAAGACTAAAACAAGGAAGAAAATTATACAATATTAAAGTTGTCAACATGTGTTAAATGAGCCTATTTGTAGACTTTAGAGTGGTCGTTGTCTTTAACCCTAGGTCAGTTGTCGTCCTCGTGCTTAATGTTTGATTGTGCTGACCAAAATGCCCCTAGCTTATAATTACTTCCTGTATAGAGGTGATGTCATGACACACCAGGTTCTGTGTTGCGACATTGAGGGTAGTATGCTTTATCTTTAAGGGTGTGTCGCGACACTAAAGGTAGTCTTTCAAGTATTCTATTCTGTTACCTATTATATGACATCCAACTCTCCTTGTTGTAACATAGTGACCAGTATCGAGTTAGCACACCTTCTAATGGTCTCTTTCACTCTAAAAAAGTATATTACTTCACCCTTAGGCCTTATTTGGCCCAGAAGGTCAATAAAAGACTCAAATTACACAATTTATTGAATTTAGATAAAATTACAAAAACTTAATTAAAACTTAACAGAAGTGCTTGTATTCAAGCTCCTAAACTGTGAAAACTAGTTTAATCTACTACACCTAATTATGGCAGATCAAACTCCCCTACAGTTAAGTCATTGCTTGTCTTTAAGTAAAACAAACAGAAACAATAAATGAAAAAATGTCCCTTAAGCAAGAATGGTACATATATGTGACTTACCACTTTGGATAAATAAGTATTTCATATTCACACATAATCTCGAAATGATATATAACTGACTTACCACTTTTGATATCAAACACTTAAGTTTAGTATATTACGAAGCATACAAGCATTAAGGGTCTCAAATATAGGAATCCATCGATAAATTGTACAAGTAATTTGATTATTCTAGAAGAATATAGAGAGTCATATATGTGATTGTTTAATGTAATGTCTATAACACCCCTAACTCGTATCTGTCACCTGATTGGGGTTACGAGCCATTATAGACCAAAACATGGCTCAGAATAATTTTTCAGTTTAAAAAAAAATCATGTACAAACTTATAATACATAAGCAAATAATGCTTAAAAATTTAAACATGTTAATATTAACTATTTAACCACATATTCAAATTAACTAATATGCAACAAAGCCATGTTGCATGTACTTAATACATGTAATGTTCGAACCATCTAACTTCAATAGTAATGGCATTCGCTTCCTTAATACATATCCAAACATATATCTTTACATTTCATGTATCGAATATATGTCAATACATTTATTTCGTTAACTAAATGTTAATCACATCATTTTTATAAATTTATGTACATGCATATATTAAAAACAAAACAACCATATTACATGGCCTAATTTTTTTCATTCACGTAAGCGGCATTAGTTAATTTACAACATGATCAAATATGATTTTAGTACTATCCATATATATCTATATTCTTATAGTCAACTTATTATCAATAGCTATTTCCTAGCTCAATTGTCGAACCAACATACATGACCTATGTACTAATCAATATGTCAATATTACGCATACATAACCAAATAATTTCTTATCAAATAGGCTAGCTAGGTTAATAACATTGCACATTATAAAATAACATTATGACAACAAAACATGGTCATTATTAGCCATTCCCTAAATACCCAAAATGACCAACCGATTAACAAGTAAATCACATTCATTATTTATCATCACAAATCTTACCCAAATAGCCAAACCACAAATGATCATATCATATGCATATACATTTATTTTACTTAAGATTAGCTGAATATAAACATGCATTATATAACCTAAATTTTATCTCACAAAACGACCAAAGTAATTACATGTGCTTACATTAACGTCTAACTAAATAATCATTTTCATGTATATACCAAATTTTCCAAAATACAAGATTGAATGTAAACATCACTTCCATTTATCAATTCACAAAATAGGCTCATTTGCATAGCCAACTTACGTAATAAAACCACACCCAAAAACAGGTCTATCAACCACATTGGTATCATTCAAATCGATTTTTATAAAACCAAACATCACACAAGATATATCATGAAACATACTTTACAAAATGAGCTTATACAAAATGAGCTTATACCGTGATCGAGAATACACAAACATAAACATCATTAATAAGCCATTTTTACATGGCTACATATATACAAAACAAAATGAACCTTACCGAAACTAGCCTATACATGCCATATGTCATAAATACAAGTTTTCAAAGTACCGAAATAGCGATCGATAGTGTGACAAAGTTCCTTGACGATCCCCAAACTCGAGCTAGCTTTATAAATCTATAAAACAACGAATAAACACACAAAGTAAGCTTGGAAAGCTTAGTAAGCCATAAGCAAATAAATCATCAGAAGAACATTCATAATTCAATTCGAAATAGCTGAATCTAATTAGTTCCATACACATATATAATCACATTTCTCATGTAGTTCATATGATCACATTAAGTACTTTACTTACCTTAACTTTCATAAACATATAAACTTCACACATACTTGATATATTTAGCTCAAATTTCACATTCGGTCTCGACTTGACTTTGCTCGTTGAACCATTTGGAATTATTAAGGATAAACAGAAATCATATAAGCTCATATAATGCCATATCTCGGATATGGTCTTACATGTTATCACATATCGATGCCACTGTCCCAGACAGGGTCTTACACAAATTATATACGATGCCAATGTCCCAGACATGGTCTTACACGAATCACACATCGGAAGTCCAAATGTCATGATATCAGTATCCTACACATTTCCTAAGGTTCGTCGGGGCTTTCGATTTCGTAATTCGATTCAATTCATGCTTGTAACAAATCAGCCAATATTCCATTTAATTTCGGCAACATATGTATATATGTATACAATTCAATTCGGCAAGCTATTTAACATATACATTTGAATTCAAGAACACTTATTTACTTATGAACTTACCTCGTATTGATGCGAACGGACCGGAACGACTAATCGACAACTTTCGACTTCCCCTGATCCAAATCCGATTTCTTTCTTTCTTGATCTAAATTAATACAAATTCGGCTTGTTTAATAACATATTCATTCAATTTCATCCAAGAACACATAAATGGTATTTTGCATTTTAGCCCCTAACATTTTACATTTTCATAATTTAGTCTCTATTTTAAAACAACATAGAACACTCATAATTTCAACAAACCCAAGCACGACCAAATATTCCCTAAGTCCCTAGCAGCCCATAAATTTCATTTATTTCACATTTTGACCCCTCAATTTGAAAATTTTCACAATTTAATCCTTAATAAGCATTTTTGTCAAAAATAACTTAATTAAACATAATAATCTATCAACAAAGATTTATTTTTCATCATCAAACCAAAAAAATCACAAGCTTTCAACAATGGCAAATCACAAAATCCACAACCAATTAAAAAATTCAAGCATGGGCTAGTTAGTATTTGAAGTAACGATATTAAAAACGTACAAATTATCAAAAATCGAACAAAATCCATACCTTAATTGAGCAAAATGAGTGCCAAACCTAAAACCACATTCAAAACTTTCTTTTCTTCTCAACTTTCGGCAATTAGAAAATTTTACTTATGTTTTATTATATTAACTTATATTACTAATTTACAAAACTAGCCTTTATAATTTAAAAAGAAAACCATATATTATAAACCCAAAATTATCCACTCAATTAACTAAGGGTCAAATAACCACTTAAGGGCTTCATAATTAATTAATCATAGCAAACAAACACTTAAACAATTAATATGCCACTTTTACAATTTACATGATTAAGTCCTTTTTATCAAATTAAGCATACAAACGGTAAATTTAAATTATGAAATTTTCACACATATCAATTAACATGTTGTAAACACCAAAAATAATATTAAAATATTTCTATGACTTCAAATTTGTGATTCTAAAACCACTGTTTCGATTTAACTAAAATCGGGCTGTTAGAATGTCAATTCATGCATAAAGCTACCTAGATCACATAGAACTTTTCAACTTTTAATGTTCTAAGGCTTAAGATAGGTATGGAACTTAAGAATAGTAAGCATCGAACTGTTTCAAGCACAAAAATAGTTTGGCACATCATATTATCTTTGATTCTCCTCCTTAGTGACCCTTTCCTGCTCGTTGACTTATTTCTCCTTCTCTTACCTTCCTTCTTTCTCCTTGTAGGAAATCTAAGCATCATATAGTATCTACAGCTAGCTTACGAGTTTTTTTTGCACTTAATGAACAAGTTTTTCTATTTTTGTGACTTTGTCACTTTTCATTCTTTTTCATAGTAGCTCATTCACAAATGCTTTTATTTTTCATGTGCCTTTTCTACTTGTTTAGTTTCCTTTTTGAATTTTTTTCTTTTTGCACTTTTAAGCTAACCTATAATCACTATACTACACTGATCTCTCCTATCACTCTATTTTTATAAAACCAATGTAATGTATCTACTTAACCCTCAATATGTATGGCCAAACGTCTATCATCATGCAATTTAGGACCAAAGAAAAGGGTAAGCACAAATTATCGTTTTTAGCTCAGGTTTTGTATAGAAGTTCATCAAGAAGTGTTTTCTGGCTTAAAAATAGGTACTAAGGATAAATAAATAAGGGTTAGCTTTTTAGCTTTAGGTGTATACTGTTGTAGGCCAATTTTGGCCCGTTTACAAAATACCCAGGCCCATTAAACCATTTAACCCATCCTCAAACCCAAAACCTAAAATTAACCTAGCCCAACATCCAAGCCCAATTCCAAAACCCTAGACTCCCACTTGCCTCTTCCCACTCTCCCATGCTTATGCGCCACCAAAGACCATTCCCACTCTCTCATGCTTTATGCGCCACCAGCACCACTCCCACTCTCCCATGTTGTCTGCCACCACACCATCACACACCCATTGTCCATGCCCATGCCCGCAAACAAGCAAAAGCAAGCAAGAATAGAGAATAATAATAAAGTATGTAAAAATTAGGCTATATAAAGCCACCCAAACAACAAAGAAAAAGGAAAAAAAAAGGGAAAAAAAAGTTTGTATCAAGAACACAAAAAAAAGGAAAGCTCAGAAGGTGAACTTCAATTTCTTCTCTGTTATCTCAATCTTTCTGTTTATCTTTGCTTTGTTTTATTTTTTTTTAACTTACTTTAAAACGAAAAAGAATTAAGGAAGAAAAGAGTATTACCGGATCTACCACGTGGCCGCTCCCTTTCCGCTTAAGACGGTGAATCGCCGGTGATGATGGGTGTTGAAACCTTAATCAAGAAAGGAGGAAGAGATAAAGAGGGAAGCAAAAAAAAATCCAGCAAAAATTCTAGCACCAAAAAAATTTCCAGAAAAAAATTTCCAGCAAAAAAAAAACCAAAAAAAAACAATAGAACGACCCAAAACAAATTCAAATTAGAGATTGAAGAAACAAAAAAATCTAAGGTGATTTTTTTTTATATTTTATTTTAATCCGATTTTAAGTTTTTAACCTATATATATTAAAACATAAAATATAAATAAAATAAAATAAAAACAAAAAAAAGATATTATTTTTTTTACCTTTCCAAAATCAGTATGCATGGTGGCGGCCACGGCCCGGCGAGCCTCCGGTGACCGGTCGCCTCGACCGGATTTCCCTTCCCCCTCCCTTCTCTCTCCCTTCTCTCTTCCCTCTCTCTTCCTTTTTTTCTTTCCCTCCTACAAATGATTTTTTGGGTTATTTTGGCCTTATATAGCCCTCCAAAACGACGTCATTTTGGGGGTTGTCATTTAACCCCAAAACGACGTCGTTTTGACTTGGACCGGTTCGACCCGACCCGACCCGCCTAGGATCCGCGTGTTTTTTTAAAGGAAGGGCAAATTGCGCTTTTAGCCCTTCCGCTTTTTATTACTTTACAATTAAGTCATTTTTTGTTTTTTTAATTTGGCCCCGGAATTTGTCGCGATTTTCAATTTAGTCCACAATGATGTGCTGCATTTTATGGGAAGGAATATTTGCTGTTTTGGTCCCCTGATGTTTCCGCGTGTGTTTAATATAGTCCTTTCCTTTTATTTTTATTTCAATTTTGCCCCAAATATTTTGTTTTTAGCTCAACTTAATCCTTTTTAGTTATTTTACTATTTAAATCAATTATTTTAGTATTATTATTATATTTTATTCACTTATGTAGTGTGTTAATATTTTTATCATTTCTAATATGTATATATATATATATATTATGTGTATTATATATATATATTATGTATATATGCCATTAGTTATATATTTCTTATGTATATATTCTTAAATACTATTATATACATATATATATATATATGTATATTTTAAATTCCATATTGTGTATATATTATTATTACAAATTATTACTATTGCTAGTATTATTATAACTATTATTATATTAGTGTATATTTTATATACATATGTATATATATATATATATTTTTTTTGCACATATCATTATTTTATATTATTGTTGTAAATTTTTATGTATATATTTTTATGTATGCTTTCTCAATATTTTCTTTTATTGTAGATATTATTATTATTATTATTACATACTTTTATTATATATATATACATATATATGTATTTTTATGTACATATTATTATTTTATATTATTATTACCAAATATATCATTTTTCCTATTTTATTATTAGTACATGACTTGTTTCTATTTTGTAAATATCATTATTATTGTTATTTTAATATTCTAGTATTCCATGTTAATATTTTTCATTAATGATATCATTTTTTTTTGCTTCTTTATCTATTTTAATTTCTCACTTTAGGAATATTTTTCTCATGTTTTAATTAATTTCAAAAATAAGGCAATGTACCGATTTAATATTAAGCTATCGATTTCATCGCTATGTTGGGTGAAATTAAATGGCTTGTGAAACAGGACACCCTTTCTAAAAAAAATCGAAAACTAAAATTCCTATTTTTCAATCGGATCACGATTAAATATTATATTGAACTCGTATTTTTGAAAATCAAGTCAATACATGTTTATGAGATACCAATTTTGGGCGTCGTGAGGGTGCTAATACCTTCCTCACAGAATCGACTCGAACCCCAATTTTTCTCTCGAACTTTCACGTAGACCTAAATTTGGCCTTCTTTTTGTTTTAAAATAATTTTATTAGGTGTCCGATCACACCTATAAAAAGGATCGGTGGCGACTCCTTTGTTAATAAAATCGGAAGTTGGTTTTCAAATGTTTAATAAATCACCATAATTAGCGACCAAGCGTAAAATTTTTTTCGTCAGAATACCGGGCGACTCACTGGGACGCGTTTTTGAGAGTCGAGTCGAGTTAAGCATGTGTTGTTAAAATTTTCAAATTTCCTTGTTCAAAGTAAATATTTGGTCGTGATCCAAAGTCTCGTTTTCAAAATTCTGCATTTGTATCTCTTCTAACTTGCTTATTTGTTTGTTTTTCGCTTTTCAACTTTTATGGTTTTGGTTTAGTTCCTTTAAGTAAAACACAAAGGTTTATGAGTTTTTCTCCTACACACCGTGCACTTGTATTTTGCATAACATAAAGCTCTCTACCCGGGCTCTGTCCGTTTAAGTGAAAGTAAACGCTATGCCTTCGTGAGTTAACTCGTCCCTCCGCACAGGCTAGTGAATACTTTCGGGTTACATATGACTTATGCTTTCGTGAGTTAACTTGTCCCTCCGCATAAGCATAAGTAAATGTAATCCCTCGAATTGAACTCGTGAGCCTGTGATGGGTTATGACCGAGGCTTCGTGCTAATCTTAGTAGATGATAGTACGAGCAATTCGAGTACCTGTCTAGAACCGAGACTGCATATAATGAACCATACGAGCTATCCAATTAGAGCCATGACGAACCTCTGTCCGCTTATAGTCACCAAAATAAGTACACGGGGAAAATGCCTTTTACCTTTCAAGAGAATTGGATTGGGTAGTTTAATTTGTTTTTCAAATTATAATTGTTGTGTTTACTAACCGAGTTTGTTTGTTTTTATTTTTTATTTTCATCATGCATCGTAGGCATCATATTAGGAAGGTGTTGATTAAAGGTTGGTTGCCAAAAAAACGGGTTTCTGATGGAGGAGTCAATTACACAAATGATCGAGAAGAATGCCGTGGTTCGGGACTGGTCTCTAAAAACTCAGAGGGACAAGGGGGATAGTCTTGTGGAAAGGTGTGCTGCCAATTTGCCCGAACAAATAACTGTGAATGTTCGCCAAAATAACCTCGAAGATTTGGTTCAAATTTGGAATCAGTGGGATTCAGACATTAGAGACATTTTCACTGAGAGGTATGGAGATATAGCTCACCTGATCACCATCCGTGTAGATGAACAGTTGATTCAAGCCATGGTTCGGTTCTGGGACCCAGCTTATCAGTGTTTCACCTTCAATCAAGAAGACATGACTCCAACTATAGAAGAGTATGCTGCTTTACTCCGCATCGACAATGTACAATTCGGCAAAATATATGTGAAGGAGCCTAAGCCGATGACCTTCAAGAAAAAGTTAGTGAGACCGATGACATGACCGATGCATGGGCTGAAAGATGATAAAGAAGAAGAACGAAACCATTTGCATTCCATGGTCCTCCCTACGAGATTTGACTCGAACCATCCCGATCTTTGAAAAGGGTAAATCTATTCGCTGGCCATTTATGGTTTGGTTATTTTCCCAAAGGTTCTCGGACATCTCGAAGTGGCGATAGTTGATTTCTTGAAAGGTTAAAACAAGGAGTCAACCCCGTCCCAACCATCCTAGCGTAAACCTTCGTGTCCCCGAGTAGTTGTCGAAGAAAAGGGAGGGACGATTTATCGGATGCGCGTGAGCTGCTCAATGTTTGGATTTTGAGTCACTTCGGAAGGTAGAGCGCCTCCATTCCATATGTTTTCTAAAACATTCTCCCCGCTAGAAGCTTTCCTCAAGAAAGAATGGCCGAAGGAAGTCACAGAGCAACATTGGGTATCAGTCTTTCAGAATCTTCGCGCCGAGGATATAACATGGAGAGCACCCTGGATTTGTCCTTCAGTTCTGCTATACAAATGTGGAAGCCAAGATTGGGTACCTTTACTTGGGTTATGGGAAGGAGTTGGATATGCTCCGCTATTGGTCCAAAGGCAATTTTCTTCACGACAATTCCTCCCCGCAACTGGAGGATTAGCACAGTTCGAGTTCGCTTTCACGGGTGAAGGATATATGAAGAGAGTCCGAGACACTGCAAAGTCTTGGAAGGAAATTCATTTCATGGAATTAGCTTTGTATGCTGATACCCTTACCCAAGATTACGGCGTATGGAGGAAGCAATGGGTAAATAGTCAGCAAATCTCGTCAACAAACCACCCCATCCAGAATCCTTTCTCGAAGGAAACGCCGTCTGAGCTAGAAGTGGCAAGACAAGAATTCGAACGAGAAAAGGCCAAGATGTCTCGGGACCTTAGTGCCCTTCAAGAAGAAAACTATCAACTGAAGATTGAAGTTCAGGTTTGAAGGTCCAAGAACGAAAAAGTACAAAGAGAAGCCGAGATTGTGAGAAACGACTTAAGGGACCTTCATTTGGAAAACAAGAAATTAAGAAGCACTATAAAGAATAGCGGGTTGGGCAAGTCGACAGCAGAATGGAAGGAAGAAATTAGCAATATCAAAGAAGGAATGGAGTTTTGGAAGGGAAAAGCAAAGAAAGAGAAAGAAAACGCTGAGCGCGTTGTGATAGAGTTAAGAAGGAAAAACGCCGAGTATGAAATAGTGACTGCAGAATTGGCGAATAGTCATCCAACATCAAGAATTAAAAGGAAAACACGAGATCTAGAAAATATACTGCAATCTCGTCAACAACAATTAGATAACCTCCTCAAGACTCTAGAAGAAAAGAGTGAGCAGTACGATAGGGACATTCACGCGTATGAAGGAACTCTCAAAGAAAAGAAATGCAACTCGACTTCTTGATCAATGAAATTCGCAAAGCGGCTATACAAGTTGTTCAATTATCGATGAAGCCAAGCTCTCGGTTGCCAATTCCTCCGAGTCAAGATCGAGCATATCGAGTTTTAGAGCAAGTGAAGAAACAAGGCAATGTGGCTAGGAAATTTGTGTAACCGTTGGAAAATGGAAACTTTGTGTAAAAGACTATGTTGATAAATGAAATGCCTAAATATGGGGCTACCTTGAAATTAACACCAATTTTTGCATTCCTTGCATAATTAACATATTAACATTTTGACATTCGTGCATTCATTCATGCATTCATCCATACATTGCATATCCCATACTCGGTCGTGAAGACAAAATATATAATTCGCAGTTGTAATACCACAATCTCGGAACCACGCTATCAAGATAAAACGCTACCGACAAGCTAGAGTGATGGAAGTGAATTCAATGAGAGAATTGAAAGGATGGAAAAGGCTCAAAGAGAATTGCAAGAGCAACCGCCAAATCGCAACAAGAGACGAGAGACCTAATGGTGAGATCTCGAGAGGAATCACTCGAGCAAAGAGATCAAATGGCCAAGATGATGGAGATGATGTCACTCTAGTTAAAGGAAAAGGACCCATGCGAGCCCTCGACATCGAGGAGTCTCGATCAAGAATTCACCACGATCAGATCCACTCTATCCCCAGATTCACTCCACCGCCGCATATACAACACGAGAGGGTATACTCAAGGGAACCCACCGGATTGGAACATCGACCTATGCCACCGCTCCACCCACTAATTTGGAGCAAGGAATATTCACGTCAAACCTAGGGGCTAGTCCCGCTAATCCACTAGTCCCGATCCGGATGACCCAAGAGAGGTAGCCAAGTTGAAATCGGATAACCATGACGCAAAATATAGGGGTCTAGAGGAAAGACTCAAAGCGATAGAAGGAATCAAGTCTTCTCCGCACTAGGTGCCAAAGAACTCGCTTTGGTACCGATCCGATTTTGCCCCAAGTTCAAAGTGCCCGATTTTGAGAAGTATGATGGGACAAGATGTCCAAAGGCGCATCTGGTCATGTTTTGCCGAAAATGACTGGTTATGTGAACGAGGATAAACTACTCATACATTGCTTTCAAGATAGTCTAACAGGTCACTCTTGGTGGTACAATCAACTTAGTAGAGAAAAGATTCGATCTTGGAAGGACTTGGCGTCGAGATTTTGCAGCAAAGACAAGCATGTATCGGATATGGTGCCGCACCGTATGACCTTGCAGATGATGGAGAAGAAACCAGTAGAATCCTTTAGACAGTACGCGCAAAGATAGAGAGATATCTCGACCCAAGTGGAGCCTCCACTGACTAAGACTGAGATAACGGTCCTTTTCATCAATACTCGAAAGCACCATTCTATGACAAGTGGTGGGAAGTGCTACGAAGGATTTTTCGGATATCGTAATATCCGGTGAACTCATAGAGAATGCCGTCAAAAGTGGTAGAATAGAAGGATCAGAAGGCTCAAAGAAAGCAGCAATCGTAAGGAAGAAAGAACCAGAAGCCCACATGGTGGGAACTGAGAGTCGTTACATTCCCAATTCGTATCCTAGCCAACCCCGACCTCGAAATTATCTACCCCCAAATTTCTATTATCCCCCTCAAACCCCTTACTACCAAGCACCACATCCGTCCTACCCCGTATACGCCACGAACAACCAAAGACCCGTCACCACTTTCCCACCAAACACGGTACCCGCCCAAAGCCAACCCAGAAACGAACCAAGACCTGCAAGGCATAATCCCGAGAGACCGCAATTTACCCCCATCCCTGTGTTGTATGGGGAATTGTACCCAAAACTTTTGGAGAAACAATTGATATCTCCCCATTACATGGCCCCCCTTAAACCTCCATACCCAAAATGGTACGATCCAAACGCTAGTTGTGCATACCATGCGGGGAACCAGGGGCATTCTACTGAGAACTGTCTTGCTTTCAAAATGAGAGTTCAAGGGCTCATCGATGCAGGCATTTTACGATTTGATGGTACTAGCAGTACGACCGGGAATCCATTCCCAAACCACACCGAAGGGAATGTGAGCGCAGTAGGAGAGGAGGATAAACAACAAAATAAAAGATGGGTTTCTGAAGTACGAACACCTCTGCAGAGAATCTGGGAGATACTAAGTGAGAAAGGGTTGCTTTGTCGTTTTAACGGAGTATCCAAAGGAAAAGATGCAAAAGGTCACAGTTTTTGCGAGCTCCATGGTATTGGGGAGCATAACATTCAGTCCTGCGAGGAATTCAGAAGTTTACTGCAAAGTATGATGGACAATAAGGAGATTGGGATTTTTTGTAAAGCCAAAGAGGCCGATAGTGGAGAAATATGTGCCTCTGACAATCAATCATCGGGTTTCCCATATAAGCGCCGAATCAATCGTTAATAATCTATTATGACGCAAAGAAAGAACCGTGAAACCAAAATGATAATTGAAGTACCATCTCCTTTCCTTATAAGGACAATACAACAGTACCGTGGAAGTACGATGTCAACATCGTTACACCTGAAGGTGAAAAGCTTGAAGCCACAACTGAAGACATTGGGGAAGTAGGTCATTTTACCCGCAGTGGACGGTGCTATTCTAAAGAAGTTGAACCGAAAGAAAAGTAGCGACTTGAAGTAAAAGGAAAGCGGTGATGCACGAAGTCGAAGTCGAGCAAGAAATTCCACCGTGCAAGAAACTAAAAGCCCGTGAATGAGGAAGAAGCTCAAGAATTCTTGAAATTTATTAAGCACAATGAGTATAGTGTGGTGGAACAATTGAGCAAGCGACCAGTATGAATCTCGATTCTATCTCTCTCGTTAAATTGAGCCACATCGAATGCTTTATTGAAGGTGTTAAATCAAGCTTATATGGCCAACAACATATCTGTCGAAAAGCTTGATAGATGGGTAAATAATCTGAATGCGGACAATTTCATCTCTTTTAGTGATGATGAGATACCGCCAAATGGTAGAGGCTCGGTGAAAGCGCTGCATATCACGACTCGCTGCAAGGGCTACATAATACCGAACGTACTCATCGATAATGGGTCAGCATTAAAAGTCATGCCATTGTCCACGCTTTCCAGAATACCGATGGATTTGTCCTACTTAAGGCCCTGTCATTCCATGGTAAGGGCATTCGACGGGACGAGGCGCGAAGTCATGGGAAAGATCGAAATCCCTTTGGAAGTGGGCCCTTACATCTATGAGGTCGAGTTCCAAGTCATGGACATTACACCCTCTTATAACTGCCTTTTGGGAAGACCTTGGATCCATTCCGCTGGAGCAGTCCCATCATCCCTCCATCAAAAGGTGAAATTTATCATGGATGGCTGTTTGGTCACAGTCGAGGGCGAAGAAGACATCGTCGCATCCATCTCTACTGATGCGCCATACCTGGAAGTAAGCAAGGACGCAGTGGAATGTTCCTTTCGATCCCTCGAATTCGTTAATGCCACTTTCATCGCTGAAGGAAACAGAATTCTGATGCCAAAACTGTCGAAAAATACCAGAATGGGTGTCAAGTTGACCGTAGGAAGGGGAGCTCGTGCGAGAAGAGGTTTAGGGAGACATCTACAAGGAATAGTTAGGACTTTAAAGCCAGTGCACCACAAGGCCCGATACGGTTTGGGGTTCCAGCCTGACATGCGTCAAAGAAGAAGACAGTGGAAGAAAGATCAAGAGAGAAGAATTGCAAGAACTTTAGGCCGAGAACCAGAATGGGAACCGATAGAGTACCCTCATTTGTCAAAAACATTTACATCTGCATGGAATGTTGTACCGGACAAGATGATCCACGAAACATGTCAAGGGGTTAATTGAAAGGGGTTTTCGAATGTCGAGATAAGTGTCATCGACAAAGAAGCTGGTGCAAGTAAAGATGTCTCGAGGATACGCCTTTGCCCTCCTGCTTTTATGTTGAACAATTGGACTACTGAGGAGCTTCTTGTAGTTTATAAGTCTTCAGAGTAATGCTAAACATTAACCTTCTATTGTGTCCTTAGATATAATAGAATTCTTTTGTAAGAGCTTGCATTCGCTCTTTATCATTTAAACGAATATCGATGAAGATGCATTTTGTCACGATTTTTCGCGTTATCACTAATTTCATGATCATTTTCTCATTTCATAGCCTATCTTTACATTTGCCTCATTACCATGACATAACATTTTGTTTGTTGTTTTCGATACTTGGATATCCCCCTATAGCTTCCTTTTCCATTTCAACTTTCAGGTGCTCAGATATTGACGACATGAATAAGCCCGTTCTGAATCTTGAAATCGATTTTGAGAAGGTTTGTTTGCTTAGGAGAATTTGAAGTCAAGAAAATGTCAAGATTATGCCTCGTCTCTGAATTGTTAAGAATGGTGGAGCAAGAGGATAAACAGATTCTGGCCTCATGAAGAATCTGTGGAAACAGTAAATTTGGGCCTTGAAGAGAGGAAGCAAGAAGTGAAGATTGGGACTTCTATTGCGAGAGTACCAGGCATAGTTTCATCACTTTACTCATGAATACAAAGATGTTTTCGCATGGTCATACCAGGACATGCCAGGGCTAGATGAGGATTTAGTGGTCCATAAGCTCCCATTAAAGCCAGAATGCAAGCCCATCCAGCAAAAATTAAGACGGATGAGACCCGAAATGCTGTTGAAAATAAAAGAGGAAGTCAAGAAGCAATTTGACGCTAGCTTCCTACAAGCCTCCAAGTATCCAGAATGGGTGGCTAACATAGTCCGGTACCAAAGAAAGATGGCAAAGTATGAATGTGCGTGGATTACCGTGACTGAATCGAGCAAGCCCAAAAGATAATTTTCCTTGCCACATATTGACACGTTGGTGGACAACACAGAGAAAACATTCATTGTTTTCTTTCATGGATGGATTCTCGGGTATAATCGGATCAAGATGGCCCCGAGGATATGGAGAAAACTACCTTCATAACAATGTGGGGAACGTTCTGCTACAAGGTGATGCCATTCGGGTTAAAGAATGCTGGGGCAACATATCAGAGGGCTATGGTAACGTTATTCCATGACATGATGCATAAAGAAATAGAGGTCTACGTCGACGACATGATTGCTAAATCCCGAGGGGAAGAAGAGCATGTAGTGAACCTCAAGAAGTTGTTCGAAAGGCTGAGAAAGTTTCAGTTAAAGCTTAATCCAGCCAAATGTACATTCGGGGCTACCTCGGGAAAGCTGCTAGGCTTCATTGTCAGTGAAAGAGGTATCGAAGTTGATCCAGATAAAATAAAAGCCATCCAAGAATTACCACATCCGCGCACGCAAAAGGAGGTTAGAGGATTTTTAGGGAGATTAAACTACATCGCCCGATTTATCGCTCAACATACCAACCAATGCGACCCAATCTTTCGGCTTCTTCGAAAACATAACCCGGGAGAATGGAACGAGGAATGCCAGGTGGCCTTTGATAAGATAAAACGATATTTGTCCAGTCCTCCAGTGCTAGTACCACCAACTCCTGGAAGACCACTGATTTTGTATTTGACTGTGTTCGAAAATTCAATGGGTTGCGTACTGGGGCAACACGACGAGTCAGGAAAGAAAGAAAAGGCGATCTACTACCTCAGCAAAAAGTTCACTGAATATGAGGTAAAGTATTCGTTCATTGAAAAATTTTGTTGCGCTCTAGTTTGGGTAGCTCGGAGACTCAGACAATACATGTTGTACCATACGACATGGTTGATTTCAAAGCTGGACCCAATAAAATACATGATGGAGTCGCCGCACTATCGGGAAGAATGGCACGATGGCGATCCTCCTTCGAATATGACATTGCCTATGTAAGTCGAAGTCGATAAAAGGGCGCAATAGTGACTTCTTAGCAACTCGAACGACAAAAGAATATGAGCCTTTAAGATTCGATTTCCCAGATGAAGACTTAATGTGCATCACAGAAATAGCATTCGAGTCATCAAAAGAGAAGTCATGGAAGATGTGCTTTGATGGTGCGTCAAATGCTTTAGGGCATGGAATTGGCGCAATCCTGGTATCACCAAACGGGAATCATTACCCGTTCGCTGCAAGACTGAACTTCTTCTGTACCAATAATATCGTAGAATATGAGGCTGTATCATGGGGCTTCGATGCGACTATCAAACGAAACATCGAAATCTTGGAGGTGTACGGGGACTCAACCTAGTGATTTACCAAATCCGTGGAGAGTGGGAAGTGAGGACTCAAAATTGATTAAGTCAACGATTTAGTGGTGGATTGATCAAGGAATTCAAAGAAATAACTTTTCATTACTTCCCACGAGAAGAGAACCAATGGTGATGCCACAGCCACTTTGGCTTCAATGTTCAAAGCAAGTAGAGAAGCGAAATAATGCCCTCAAAATGA
This sequence comes from Gossypium arboreum, assembly GCF_025698485.1. Classification (NCBI taxonomy): domain Eukaryota; kingdom Viridiplantae; phylum Streptophyta; class Magnoliopsida; order Malvales; family Malvaceae; genus Gossypium; species Gossypium arboreum. Next base: position 47,100,403 of record NC_069070.1, on the reverse strand, counting down.
GCATATCGAGGTCCCCGCACAATCGTTGTAACATTGAGAAAGAAGTAGACAGACGGCCTTGGTTCCATGATATCTCGAATATATCAAGAATCAAAGGTATCCCGAACAAGCTAATGAGAACGATAAAGAACAATTAGAAGAATGGCGTGGGATTTGTTCTTGATGGGGATATCTGTATAAAAGAGGAAAGGATCGACGCTTTTGAGATGTGTGGATGATGTTGAAGCGAAAAATACTTGAAGAGGTCCATGAGGAATTTGCGGACGCATGCCAATGGTTTCAATATGGCGGAAAGATCATGAGACTCGGTTACTACTGGTTGACGATGGAAAGCAACTGTATTAGTTTTGCCAGAAAATGTCACAAATGTCAAATCTATGGCGACAAAATTCATGTAGCCCCTTCGCCCTTTCACGTCATGACTTCTCCGTGGCCTTTTTCTATGTGGGGCATGGATGTTATAGGGCCAATTTCTCCAAAAGCATCAAATGGACATCGATTCATTTTGGTGGTTATCGATTACTTTACAAAATGGATAGAAGCCGCTTCGTTTGCCAATGTGACGAGGACTGCAGTTTGCAAGTTTTTGAAAAAGGAAATCATTTGCCGATATGGTTTGCCTGAAAGAATCATTTCAGATAACGCCACAAATTTGAACAATAAGATGATGAAAGAAGTGTGCGAGCAGTTCCAAATAAAGCATCATAACTCCTCGCCCTATCGCCCAAAGATGAACGGGGCTGTTGAAGCAGCCAACAAGAATATCAAGAGGATCATTGGGAAAATGACTGAGACATATAAAGATTGGCACGAGAAGCTACTGCTTGCTTTGTATGCATATCGTACATCCGTATAACATCTACGGAGCAACTCCTTTCTCTCGGTCTATGGAATGGAAGTCGTGCTACCTATTGAGGTTGAAATCCCCTCGCTGAGAGTCTTAATGGAATCAAAGTTAGAAGAAGCAGAATGGGTTCGAGCTCGATACGATCAGTTGAACCTCATCGAAGAAAAACGTCTAAGGGCAATTTGTCACGGGCAGATGTACCAGAAGAGAATGATCGCGGCTCATGATAAGAAGGTACGGCCAAGAGAATTCCACGAAGGAGAACTCGTGTTGAGAAATATTCTCCCAATGCAAAGAGACCTGCGAGGGAAATGGACACCGAATTGGGAAGGACCATACGTCGTAAAGAAGGCATTCTCGGGTGGAGCTTTGATTCTCACTGAAATGGATGGGAAAGAGTTACTGAATCCAATGAACTCAGATGCTGTGAAGAAATATTATGCCTAAAAAAAAAATCAAGATGAAAACCCAAAAAAGGGCATCTTAAAAAAAAAAAAAGGCGTCTTGATTAACACAAAAGATTAGGATGAAAACCCGAGAGGGTGTCCTAATGAAGTAAACCTGGCTCGAAGAGCGTGGCATTTCGAACAATGGGTCAAACAGTGAGACTACAGTATTCGAAGCACTTTTGAAAGCTCGAAATTTTCTACGCAAGAAGCCATACTCGAAAGATTCTTGATTGAGGAACGTGGAAGAGTTCATGTGTTAAATATCTAGAGCATTTGTTAAATACGATCCTTTCTTTCTTTTTGACATTTTTACTCTCGTTGGTTAACTTGTTTTGGTTGCCACATTTGAAGTCGATGAATATGAGACATTATTTTTGTCCCTACTTGACCTTTTTCATGCATCTCATTATGTGTTTATTTACATGATAAATAGTGAAATGACATACTCTAAACAAAAGAAATGTTAAACATTACCTGGATGAAAATTTGATAAGCACAAGGGTTTCAAAGTAAGAACAAAGTTCAATCGGGGCAAAAGAATGATATCGAGAAACGTCGATTACTCGTGAAGCTTGAAGACGGTATAAGGCATGAAGAGAAAGTCGAGAATCAAAGCAATAAACATAAGTCCTCAACAATCGTGGCTAAATAGACATCTGACGAGATATGCTTAAGAGCACCGCATAATCACGTAGGCATAAAGGCATTTAAGACAAACATGTGCATATCATGATGACATCATGCATGGCATATCTGAGTAATCCAAGAAAGCAAGAGGACGTGATGATAGCTGCACCGAATCAAAGGAAAAGACACCGAGTTCTACCAAGTGATGTAAAATCAACTCACATTGCGAGAGGTGAGTTGAGCCTCAAGACACGTTGAGGTAATTTCAATTTATGTTTCAAAATCAACTCATATTGCGAAAGGTGAGTTGAGCCTCAAGACACGTTGAGGTAATTTCAATTTATGTTTCAAAATCAACTCATATTGCGAGAGGTGAGTTAAGCCTCAAGACACGTTGAGGTAATTTCAATTTATGTTTCAAAATCAACTCATATTGCGAGAGGTGAGTTGAGCCTCAAAACACGTTGAGGTAATTTCAATTTTCAATTTATGTTTCAAAATCAACTCATATGGCGAGAGGTGAGTTGAGCCTCAAGACACGTTGAGGTAATTTCAATTTATGTTTCAAAATCAACTCATATTGCGAGAGGTGAGTTAAGCCTCAAGACACGTTGAGGTAATTTCAATTTATGTTTCAAAATCAACTCATATTGCGAGAGGTGAGTTGAGCCTCAAAACACGTTGAGGTAATTTCAATTTTCAATTTATGTTTCAAAATCAACTCATATGGCGAGAGGTGAGTTGAGCCTCAAGACACGTTGAGGTAATTTCAATTTATGTTTCAAAAATCAACTCATAGGTGAGTTGAGCCTCGGGCATCTTGAGGTATTTTCAGGTCTCTACTTTCCAATTCTGTTTTCAAAATCAACTCACATTGCGAGAGGTGAGTTGAGCACATAATTCTGTCTTTCAAAAAGCAACTCATATTGCGAGAGGTGAGTTGTACCTTTTGTTTTTCAAAATCAACTCATATTGCGAGAAATGAGTTGAGCCTTAGAATCATCGTCGAGGTATTTTCAAAATCTCTTTTTCAAATTAAGTTTCAAAAGACTAGCTCATGTTGTGAGAGATGAGTTGAGCTTTGGCTCACGTGCTGAGTTATTTTCAATTTCTGTTTTTAATGTTTGCTTTTAAAGAGTCAATTCCTATTGCGAGAAATGAGTTGAGCTCAAGATCACATGCTGAATAAAGAATAAAGATTAGAGCTGATGGAAGACACCAGATTTGGCCTCCCTGAAGAGAAGACCCAAACCTTATTTCACTGAAGCAATAGAAGAGCAGATTGAAGTTGTAGATCTTATCTTCCTGAAGTGGCAGTGAAGCAGATCGAAGCCACAAATTTCATATCCTCGAAGTTACTTTGGAATAGATTAAAGCTACGAGGCACATATCAGAAGGTGCAGTGGATTGAATCAAAGCTACAGGATGCAATGGACTAGAAGGAGACTACCTGAGCAAGAAGAGCGCTGAGGAGGTCAAGATTCGGCAAGACGGGGCAAAATTGGCCTTTCTTTGTATCTTTGCTCTATTCCCGTTACACGACAATAAGCAAAGAGGGGCAGCTGTTGTAGGCCAATTTTGGCCCGTTTACAAAATACCCAGGCCCATTAAACCATTTAACCCATCCTCAAACCCAAAACCTAAAATTAACCTAGCCCAACATCCAAGCCCAATTCCAAAACCCTAGACTCCCACTTGCCTCTTCCCACTCTCCCATGTCTTTATCGCCACCAGCACCATTCCCACTCTCTCATGCTTGTGCCACCACCAAAGACCACTCCCACTCTCCCATCTTTGTCTGCCAAACACCATCACACACCCCATTGTCCATGCCCATGCCCTGCAAACAAGCAAAACAGAAGCAAGAATAGAGAATAATAATAAAGTATGTAAAAATTAGGCTATATAAAGCCACCCAAACAACAAAGAAAAAGGAAAAAAAAGGGATAAAAAAGTTTGTATCAAGAACACAAAAAAAAGGAAAGCTCAGAAGGTGAACTTCAATTTTTCTCTGTTATCTCAATCTTTCATTTATCTTTGCTTTGTTTTATTTTTTTTAACTTACTTTAAAACGAAAAAGAATCAAGGAAGAAAAGAGTATTACGGATCTACCACATGGCGCTCCCTTTCCATTCGAACGGTGAATCGCCGGTGATGATGGGTGTTGAAACCTTAATCAAGAAAGGAGGAAGAGATAAAGAGGGAAGCAAAAAAAAATCCAGCAAAAATTCCAGCACCAAAAAAATTTCGAAAAAAATTTCCAGCAAAAAAAACCAAAAAAAACAATAGAACGACCCAAAACAAATTCAAATTAGAGATTGAAGAAACAAAAAATCTAAGGTGATTTTTTTTATATTTTATTTTAATCCGATTTTAAGTTTTTAACCTATATATATTAAAACATAAAATATAAATAAAATAAAATAAAAACAAAAAAAAGATTTTTTTTTACCTTTCCAAACAGCAGGTAATACGGTTTGGCACGGCCATAGCGCCATGAGCCTCGGTGACCGGTCGCCCAACCGATTTCCCTTCCCCTACCTTCTCTCTCCTTCTCTCTTCCCTCTCTCTTTTTTCTTTCCCTCCTACAAATGATTTTTTGGGTTATTTTGGCCTTATATAGCCCTCCAAAGCAGCGTCGTTTTGGGGTTGTCATTAACCCCAAAACGATGTTGTTTTGACTTGGACCGGTTCGACCCGACCCGACCGCCTAAGATCTACGTGTTTTTTAAAGGAAGGGCAAATTGCACTTTTAGCCCTTCCGCTTTTATTACTTTACAATTAAGTCATTTTTGTTTTTTAATTTGGCCCCGAATTTGTCGCGATTTTCAATTTAGTCCACAATGATGTCTTGCATTTTATGGGAAGGAATATTTGCTGTTTTGGTCCCCGATGTTTCAGCGTGTGTTTAATATAGTCCTTTCCTTTTATTTTTATTTCAATTTTGCCCCAAATATTTTGTTTTAGCTCAACTTAATCCTTTTTAGTTATTTTACTATTTAAATCAATTATTTTAGTATTATTATTATATTTTATTCACTTATGTAGTGTGTTAATATTTTTATCATTTCTAATCTGTATATATATATATATATTATGTGTATTATATATATATATTATGTATATATGCCATTAGTTATATATTTCTTATGTATATATTCTTAAATACTATTATATACATATATATATATGTATATTTTAAATTCCATATTGTGTATATATTATTATTACAAATTATTACTATTGCTAGTATTATTATAACTATTATTATATTAGTGTATATTTTATATACATATGTATATATATATATATATATTTTTTGCACATATCATTATTTTATATTATTGTTGTAAATTTTTTATGTATATATTTTTTATGTACGTTTCCCAATATTTTCTTTTATTGTAGATATTATTATTATTATTATTACATACTTTTATTATATATATATATACATATATATGTATTTTTATGTACATATTATTATTTTATATTATTATTACCAAATATATCATTTTCCTATTTTATTATTAGTACATGACTTGTTTCTATTTTGTAAATATCATTATTATTGTTATTTTAATATTCTAGTATTCCATGTTAATATTTTCATTAATCATATCATTTTTTTTTGCGTTCTTTATCTATTTTAATTTCTCACTTTAGGAATATTTTTCTCATGTTTTAATTAATTTCAAAAATAAGGCAATGTACCGATTTAATATTAAGCTATCGATTTCATCGCTATGTTGGGTGAAATTAAATCGGCTTGTGAAACAGACACCCTTTCTAAAAAAATCGAAAACTAAAATTCCTATTTTTCAATCGGATCACGATTAAATATTATATTGAACTCGTATTTTTGAAAATCAAGTCAATACATGTTTATGAGATACCAATTTTGGGCGTCGTGAGGGTGCTAATACCTTCCTCGCGCGTAACTGACTCCCGAACCCCAAATTTTCTCTGAACTTTCACGTAGACCTAAATTTGGCCTTCTTTTTGTTTTAAAATAATTTTATTAGGTGTCCGATCACACCTATAAAAAGGATCGGTGGCGACTCCCTTTGTTAATAAAATCGGAAGTTGGTTTTCAAATGTTTAATAAATCACCATAATTAGCGACCAAGCGTAAAATTTTTTTTCGTCGCAACATATACCAAACAATGCCTTAGGTCATCCCTAGGTATCTCAATATTCACAAATTTAGTCAACCAAACAATCACGAATTCAACAACCTATCATTCATACTAGCATGCTCGTTTCCTTGTATTCTTTACATCATTTGGCACATTCAATTGCTTAATGCCTATTTACAGTGTAATATATTGAACTTAATAGTATAGTAATAAAAATTTTAAAATCACCTATCATCATGCCAAATTTATCGTAAAAATAATCGACCTATGTACATGCTCCTAACCAATCACTTGTATTTCTACAAGCTCAAGCACACAATTGACAAGAAAAATCAAAGAAAAGTATAAAAGTTTAACAAATTTTCCATGTTGCCCCCACATTTTAGATAACGCATTGTCCTCAATGTGTAGCTCCAGGAAAGATAATGAAAGAAATTACTTGATTGATCATGATAGTTTCGTAGACTATTGGTGGATGCCTCCTCTTTTGATTGCTAGAAGATCGAAATTCTTGTGCTTCTTAATGTGAGGTTTGTACATATAAAATTCTAAAATAGCATAGAAACAAATAAAAATCCATTGTTATTCGTACTGCTAAAAAAATAAAGTTTATCCAAAAGTGATTGCAATCCGAAAATAGAAAAGTTCAATTTTAATCCAAATCATCAAAACAAGGAAAATGCCTTCTTTCCATCGGTGTTTTTCCTTTTCCCGTGTCGTATCATTAGTGGGAGCTTCCAACCGTCGAAGGTACAAGGTGGTTTGGGCTTTGAATACAGGCCTTTTTGATGTTGAATGTTACAGCTGGAATGCTGCCTCATAGTGTTCATCCCCCTTACCCTCATCTTCTGAAGTCACCGCCCCTTCTTCGGCTCTATGATGGGTTTGTGTTGAGCTGGACATATTTGGAAAATAATTTGGGGCTCTAAACCTATTCAATTGAGTGAATTCTTGGAGAACTGGGCTCGTCCCCTGTATCCATTTGATTATTCCATTGAATTTTTCTTTGGTGCTTCCACTTGTCACTCTCTAAGCTTTCAATTTTTCTTTCTATTTGAGTGATATCGGGACGTCCATCTTTTCTTTCCTTCTCTGGTTCCAACCGATAATTTTTTTCTCTAAAGCTGAACATATTGCATATATAATAAATCTCCAATTATGCTTCTTTTTGGCTTCATGAATTGCTCATTTTCATCCATCGAAACCTCTGCGCTTTTACAAAGTGCCATCACGAGACGGGGAAGGAAAATCACAACCTTCTGACCACTAACGTAACACTTCATGTTTTGATGGATCCATTGTCCAATGCATATTTTCATTTTTTGTAAAATGCCATATAACAAAAGAGCTCAGAATGTATTGACATTAGAAATGTTAAGGGCAAATGTAATTCTGATGTAAATAAGCTAGATCCACATTTTAGCTATGGGGAATATTATAGCTTATTGAAATTAGTCGATAGTCCAGTATCTTATCGGACGTTCCATTCTCTTCGATTTTTAGTCAAGTATTTTATGATGCTTTCCACATTTATATCTTCAAATTACATTAAATCAATATTTTACAAATAATCAAATTCATAGTATGAAGCATCATAATATTTGCAAGTTTTTTTCGGAGAGAAAGGTACATCTTTACCTCGTACAGTTACTATTTTCCGTATTTGTTCATGAGGACATCGGGTTTCCTCATCTTTTAGAGCGGCATAAAATTTTTGTACAAGTGGAATAATTACAGTTTCTTTGGGAGTGACACACTCCTATCTATGATACCGAATTAAAGCCCATATTTCATTACAAAGAACCATTAATGGTTCGATTCCCCATCTTGGATAAAAATTTTTCCTTGAAGTTCAAGATAATACTTATCAGCATTTTGGTTTTTAATTTTAAAAGATTTGAAACCGTTGGTGGTTCTTGCATAAAGCTTCTTAGGTGGCATATTAACTATAATCCATGTGAAAATGAATAAGGCATCGAACAATATTTCCAATGTAACAATAAAGAGGAAGTTTTGAACCTTTAACCTTGATGTTGTAGTCCTTGTTGATTCATTCTCAACCAGTTGTGTCAATCTTTAATCAACGAATGTTCCAAATAGAAAAAGAGGTTTGTAGATTTAGAGATTTAATGAAAAAGGGTTTGGGGTTTGAGAGTTTTGAGAGGTTTAGAATGTTATGAAAAATTAGAATATGAAACTAAGGTGTTTTCAAGTTTTAAATAAGGGTTTTATGGTTAAAATTTGGGTAAAATAAAATTTAATCTGCTGAGTTACGCAATTGAGTCGGGGCTACCCTACATAAATTTGTAGCGATGCCGTGACACTCCTGACAGTTTGTTGTTGTTATGATATTAGGGTTTGATGTCTCGACACACTCTGAAATTTTGGAATTCTAAGTATATTGTCTTTGGTGTCGCGACACATGAAGCCTATGTCACAACATCGAATTGATTTTTTCAATCCCTTCATTTCTGCCATTGATGTTGCGACACAAGGTTGCTGTGTTGCGAAACCGATTCTACTTTTGCCCAAAATTCTAATTTTTTTAAGTGTCTTGGTTCCTATAAAACATAATTTGATTCAAATTATATTCTAGATGCTTACACTTGAAAAGAGTTATATTCCATGCCTTTAGACCTAGCTAATTGCTTGTACTTAAGTACATTTTGTTGCGTTTTAGGACATTTTAGTTAGCACCTTTAATATTGCATTAGGACTTGGAGTGTGTTGGAATTAGGTGCTTTTAATCGCTTGTAGTGGAGTTTTTTGTGTGGCAGGAACATGTTTTGGAATGAGGAAATAAATGAGTGAAGTTTTGTCAGGGCAAAGTGTAGACAGTTTGCCAGCATGGATGCTGTGGCATTGCCGGGAAGACCAAGTCAACATTTTCCGCGTAGTAGTCCAGTTCAAATTCAAACTTGTGCCAGATAAATTCCCTTAAAAGAGGAGAAGATAATCATGAGTTGTTAGCTGACCCTAGCCTAATCTATCTACAAAAGCCAATGAAAGGGACCTCACAAATGACGAAAAAAAGTGAGAGAGATATTTAGGCATTAATAAGGGTTCGGTTGTGCAAAGGATAGGAAGTCGAAGGATTTCCTTCTTAGCTAGCACCAGACGCTATGCTGCCAAAGTGTGGACTGGGCAAGCGAAAGTTGTTCCCCGAAGTTCATCCATTATTTCCATTAGTGTTCCTTCGAAAGATCGAATTGAAGTAGTTGAACACAATGCTGGATAATATTTTGGTTTAGACTTTTATTTCCCAACCCATAAGCTAAATCTCATAGGGTTGGGATTACTTTCTATGAAACCTTAAACTGTTTTTATGGATGCAGTATATATTTAATTTATTTACTATTTCATTTGATTGTTCTTATTTTTAAAGTAAAATGCAACCATCTCTAGAAATAGAAGGTTGTTTGCATACTATGAACTGATTCTAATTCTAAAAAGGATGGATTAAAATTAAATGAAATTAGCAAGTATTCGATAGACACTTGTAGTCGAATTTAGACATAGAGTCACAATCATACAAAAGAAACCCATGCAAGATTCCTAAAATGCCTATAGACACGACCAAGGTAACTTGAGGTTTTTCTCTCATGAGAAGCAGGCCATTTTAGAACTCTTCTGTGCAGTAAAGTAGATACGATTTTTCCAAGGCATTATTGACAGTTGATTCTGGGTAATCCTGACCTTCTGAACCAACATCACTTTATCTTTATTCTTTGCCATAGTATCTTTGCCACATTATTATTAGTTATTTTTTTACATAATATTCCCATAGTTATTTTCATAATTTCCATTACATTTCTACTATTGTCTTGCCATAGCATTTCCAAGTGTTTATTAATTCCACATATTTCATACATCACTATTCCTTCAATTGCCATTGAATACTTACCATCGCTTTACATAGCATTAATTGCATTTTATAATAATAACTTGACCACTGTTGTGCCTCAGTCCGATCCTCGTGGGAATGATACTCACTTATCACTTTATTACTTGAACTGACATTTATACTTGCACAAAATTGTATATCAGTTTACACGCGACACTAGACTAAAAAATTAGTTCGATATACAATAATTTACATAAATTAAATATTGATATCAATTATCAAATTTTACTGCTAGATTCATCCAACAGCTCTATTAATGTATATGAGGGTGCTTGTTTAGTTCTTTAGGTGTTAGTCCATCACCCATTGTGCTACTTCACCTTTTTTTTCTTGTTTCATCTTTTAAACTTATTCTTTCTACGTGCACCGGTTATATAAAATATTTCCCTTGATTCAGGGTAGTTAGGTTTAAAGATAGAAATTTTATTACATTCTCCCCTGCCTTCCTCATATTTTCCTCACTTTGTTGGTGACCACATTAAAAAATGTTTCACCATTGATCTTCATGGTTAACTCATTTTTCTCTAGATCGATGGCGGATCTTGATGTAGCTAGGAATGGTCTACCTAACAAAATGGGCATTTCACAGTCTTCCTCAAAGTCGAGGATCACAAAGTCTACAGGGATTATGAATCTATGCATCTTGACTACCACATCCTCCAGTACTTCTTTAGGTTGTACTGATGACCTATTAGTTAAGACTAATAGAATTTCAGTATTCTTGAGGTCCCCTATCCCAATTTTTTCATATATAGAAAAAGGCATTAGGTTTATACTTGCTCCTAAGTCACACAGAGCTTTGCTAAAATGAATATCCCCTACCTCTCTAGGTGTCGCGTGTGAATTTGATGTGGGAATTGTGCCAGTATACACGTCGAATCAAGTAATAAAGTTATGAGTGACTATCATTACCACAAGGTTTGGATTAGTATTCTTTGTCTAAATTTTCTCATTTGAGTAGAAAAGATAAATGGATCAAATGATATTTTGAGAAATAACAATCTAGTTAATAGACTAAAAATGAAAGTAATAAAATGTACTATCATAGACTGCACATGCAACAAATTGAATAAAAGCACTAAGAATTCTAGCAATATTAGAATATTAATTGTAAAAGATGGGGAAGTAACACCCCAAACCCGCCCAGACGTTATGGCCAAATCTTACGTGTCACATCAAAGCGTCATTCAAAAATTGAGTTGTCGTTAAAAGTTCATTTCTATGATAAAACCTTTTGCTCGAGTTAGCAAATCATCTCGTCAAAAACGTTTACTTCATACCTAGCATTGATACTTTAAGTTATTTCAAATCACGGAAGCTACTAAAGTTTGAAATATAAAAACGTCTGTTTTTAAGTGATTTTGAAAATAGTTATTAATTTTTGAAAATTCTATTAGCAGTTTTAAATAAGGAAATCAAAAGCCTAATTAAAAATTTAACCCCTCAAAAGCCTTATTACAGAATTAAAACCCCAATATATAAAATTCAAATAAAAAGTCTACAGCAGAGTGTCAGCAGTCGTGTGGCCACCTCCGAGTCTCTCGCGGCTCCAAATCGCCTAAGGCTGAGGATTACTTGTACAGTTAGATAGAAGGGAGAGTTTACAAAAACTCAGTGTGTAATCCCTTATAATACGAACAGTCAGACATACAATATGGGGAAACAGACTAGGCCAAAGCCCATCACAAAAACAGTATCAGGTGGCCTTAGCCCATTAACAGAATCAGTATCAGATGCAGATATGGAGACAGATATCCAGCCCAGTCCAACCAATACACCACCCGTACCAACCAACACACCATGTGGGGATAAAATCGACCCATTCAGCCAACACACCAAGCTTAGCACCGGTTGAGGCACTAAGTCAACAGAACGGCTCAACACCGTAGATAGAATGGCTAAAGGCCATAAATATCGTAGCAACGCTGCCAGTTAACAGAACGGCTAAAAGCCATAAGCAGAAAGGCAGTAAGCCTTGTACAGAACGGCTACAAGCCATACACTTCCTCCGTCAATATTAACCCAACCCCATGCGGGAATGACCTATCATAGTAACATATGTGAATGCAGGATGTCATGCTTGGTATCAATCATATAACTTTCATACATACATCAGTCAACCAACCACAAAGGGTGTAATCGTCATTTCGCCAGTTAAAGGTAAAACGGTAAGTTTACCCCCAAGGGTATTTTGGTCATTTTACCAATATTAGGGTCTCAGTATAAATAACGACCCTTCCGAAGGTCTTCAGTCGTATTGAACGATTCAGATGACCTAAATGGTTACATCAGCGTAAATTGTCTTTAGGCTCACTACTCTGCCGAAGTGGGCCCACACGCTCGTGTGGCCCATCTGGCCCAAAAACAATCACGGCCATGTAATTTACAAGGCCCAATTCAGTATTTTCCCCTTATTAAGTGCTTTTTCCGTATGGGTCCACGAGCCCATTGACCCACACAACCCATTTCTGCCCAAGACCACGAGGACGCTCACGGTGGCCTCTACAGTCTCATGCCTATGTCTCACAGGCTCGGTTTGCCCACATGTGTTCCCACTCTCGTAAGGCCTAGATTACAGAGGTTTTGGTATTTTGGCTTTTTGGATTTTATCGATTCACAATTAAACATGGGTTTGAATACACACCTTCCTGGCCCTTCGAAAGTAAAGGATTTTGATGTATAGTTACACACCTTTTTCGGAATAGTGCAGAAACCCCCGAATGTCAAACCGATTATAACAGTAACTTCGATTAAAACCTTAACACACGAATTGATAGGATCATAATCAAGATTTGATTGAACGGTTACCTACCCGAGCCTTGCTTGATCGGATGCCCCTAGCCTTCTTAGACTACCAACAGAATCGATCACTCGATTAATCGTGTATCTGCCTGACCACAGATTCTATTAAAAGATTGAAAACATCAAAAGATTTAGGAAACCAACACCATAATAATCGCTAACATCCTACAATATTAGCCCAAATGATTACCCTAGATTGCGAATAAGAAAAGGATTGACTACCACTGTGATCCTTGACAAACCCCTTCACCCCTTGCAATGATCTAAAAATCGAAATTACCACCACCATCATCGGGGAGGAAAAAGGGATTCGACCATGTGTGAACAACAAAAGGAAACATTTATTAAAGAAAGAGAAAACGCTTAGCATCCAACAACACAAGACAGAACAAGAGCTTACTGAAAGTTTAAGTGACCTCCAAACTATGACCGACCATAGTGAAAGAAGAATGAGATTGCCATCTAGTTCAAGGCTATTAGCTGAAGGGAAATAGAAAGAGAAATAGAGATTCGGATTAGTATTAAAAGAATATGGTATTGCGCGAGAGAAGTTTGTGGAGAAAAACCAAAAGAAATAGTAAGAAGAAGAAGAACTATTCAACCTTAAAGAAATCGAGAAGAAAAACAACAACATAAGATAGGAGAGGGGTTGAATTGGGTCGAGAGAGAATAGAAGTAGAGAGATGTTAAGTTTGACCAAAGAAGAATGAAAGAAAAAGACTTCAAAAAGAAATAATTAGAATTAGGCACTTGATGTCTTATGTTTTTAGCGGAGTGACCAAAAGCCAAACGAGCAATAAAGTTGAAAGAAAGGAGGACCTGAATGGTAAAAAATGGGCCAAAATAAGAAAACAAAACCCGAAAATACCATAAGAAGTCAACACCTACTCACTCTCACATTGCTGAAGTGCACCAAATGGGTTCCCCTAGCCGAATTTGCACATAAAAGTTGTACAATTCGACTATAACACTCCTCTCCTCCAAATCCCTTGAAAATCTCCTCAAATCTCTCCTCTTATCCCTCATTGATATCCTCCATAAAAACCTCCAAGACCCATTCAAACTCTCACCCAACAGAGTTCGAAACCACCTCAAACTCCTGCTGCCTCATGCTAGCAAAATAAATATCCTTTTTGCTTGCAATGGGATTCAAACCCAAGCCCCCCTCAATAGCTCAACACGCCACTTGCCTCCTTGCCACAAGCTCTTTTGTGTCAGACTTTTTCCTCAATTAATTATAAGGTCTATAGGCCAAAGTCCAGTTCCTTTAAAAGAAAAACCAAAATAAATTGTAAGAGCCAAGACTTGAACCCAGGCTTCCTTGAAACCTTAATGACGCCACAACCACTAGACCACATGCTTCCTTGTGTCATTTACCTAACACAAGAATTTAAAAGGCCTTCATGCAAGCATCCAGGGTTTCATTCACTTAAAATTAAAATTCTACTAAAGCCCAGGTTTGCACCCAGGATTTCTCCAATACTCCCAGACACTCCCAAATCACTTAACCACCAGAGTAGATAATTATTTTCTGCCATCTTCTTGAACTTTTATGTACAATCTCCTAACCATTCCCTAGCGTAAGGCCCAGTACTTCTAGGCCCAAATTCTGGGGCGTTACAATTCTACTCCCTTAAAGAAATTTCATCCTTGAAATTTTCAACTATCGACACAATCGCTTAACTTAGCCTACACCACCACGCTCCTGTTGTGCACTCTAGTACCCAACTATGAATATAACACATTATGGATAAAGTATGTACCAGTATTCGCATCTGGAGTGTCTCTTACCTCTCGGTGACATGCTGTATAATCCAAAGTTGGTTGCCTTGCCTCAGCTTGACCAGCACCTCTGCCTGGTGCTCCACAGCCCACTCCATTTCCACCCCTGGCCTGACCACAGCCTCCTAGTGGCTGCTGTCCTCCTCTAGTTAGCTGAGCAAAACCCTGCCCTACAACTGCATCCGCCCAGGCCTCTGTGGACAATCTCTTAAGAAGTGCTCCACTAATTCACACCTGAAACACGTCCCAGTCCTTTTGTGAAAGTTACCCCGATAGTAGCTCCCACAACCCGTACAAGGCTGTGATCCAGTAATAGCAATAGGGCCCTAATCCGAACTGGTCCTTTCATTCTAGCCTTTCTCTTAGGCCTCTGATCCTAATTGAAGGGTTCTAAATCTCTCTTATCCCTACTCCTTTCCTTTTCTCGATTATGACACTCGGTGCGCTTTACCTCCTCAGCAATCTTAGCTTTCTCTACTAACGGGGCAAAGTCCCTCCCCTTTGTGGGGCTATCAACACTCGGAGGCTGTCCCTGAGGCCGTCCTCAAACTGAACACAACGCTCGTATTCCATTGCTACTATTCCTCGGCCATACTAACTAAGTCGTAAAAATTTTGCCTCGTACTCATCCACAAATCTATCACCTTGACCCAAATTTAAAAATTCCTTTCTACGAGTGTCCACATAGCTTGCGCCCACATAACTTCTCTGAAATGTGGACTTGAAGAACACCGAGGTCAATCGATCAAACGAGGTACCCTATTTTATCGTAAGCTACCACTGGTAAGCTTCATCCCTCAGTGAGGACACAACACCCTTCAACTTTTGTTCTAGCGTGCAGTCGAGGTCGTCCAAAATTCTTTCGGTGGCCTCTAACCAGTATTCTGCCACACTAGGGGACCACCCCAGAAACTCCGTAAAGATCTCTGTAACCGACATACGGCCCCTAGTAACAGTTCTAGACCGAGTAGCATTAGCAACCCTTTTCAAAATAGGAAGCATAGCCTGGGATAGTGCGTCATCCCCAGTAGCTCAGTCGAACGACCTTGTCTCAGCCACCGGTAAAGCCTGTGCTTCCCTCGCCTCAATGTTTGGCATGTGCCCCGATGCCGATGATCCAGCTCTAACACCTCCACGGCCTCTACCGCGGCCTCTTGCACCTCTTCTAATGCTCATTTTCACTATGCGTATTATCTGGTTTAAGAATTTTATGTAAATTAGTTTTAATTTCGATAATTTAAGCAGATGTTTTATTGACGAGCAGAGATTTAGAGTTTGTTTTCGCAATTGCAAGCTCACTACAGTTTCCAGTCTTCTATAGTCTTGGTTTTTCCTACAGTCTCAGTTTACCCTGACTATAGAGTTTCAGTTATAACACTACTATCTATAGTAGTTTCTCAGTATCACATGTTAATCTATAACAGTAGATAATGTCAGAGAACTTACAGATTTGGTGCCGGAGACTCGGTCTGCCACACTTTCCAGAACCATACCTCAAAACACTTTACATATTTGAAAACAACCTCATGAAATACAAAATTTTGAAACCCATTCCACAGTCGAGTTTTGCAACCCAGGCTCTGATACCACTACATATAACACCCCAAACTCAGCCCAGACGTTATGGCCGAATCTAGCGTGTCACATAAAAGTGTCGTTCAAAAATTGAGTTGTCATTAAAAGTTCATTTCTATGATTAAAACATTTTGCTCGAGGTTAGCAAATCATCTCGTCAAAAACGTTTACTTAATGCCTGGCATTGATACTTTAAGTTATTTCAAATCACAGAAGCTACTAAAGTTTGAAATATAAAAAAATCTATTTTTAAGTGTTTTTGAAAATAAGTATTAATTTTTAAAAATTCGTGTTAGCGGTTTTAAATAAGGAAATCAAAAGCCCAATTAAAAATTTAATCCTTCAAATGCCTTATTATAGAATTAAAACCCCAAAATATAAAATTCAAATAAAAAGTTTACAGCAGAGCATCCGTGGTCGTGTGGCCACCTTCGAGTCTCTCGTGGCTCCAAATCACCTAAGGCTAGGGATTACATGTATAGTTAGACAAAAGGGTGAGTTTGTGAAAACTCCTGTGTAATCCCTTATAATACGAATAGTCAAACATACAATATACGGAAACAGACTGGGCCAAAGACCATCACAAAAACAGTATCAGGTGGCCTGAAGCCATTAACAAAATCAGTATCAGATACAAATATGTAAACAGATATCTAGCCCAGTCCAACCAATACACCACCCATACTAACCAACACACCATGTGAGGATAAAATCGACCCACCCAGCCAACATACCAAGCTTAGCACCAATTGCAGCACTAAGTCAACAGAACGGCTCAACGCCGTAGACAGAATGGCTAAAAGCCATAAGCAAAAAGGCAGTAAGCCTTGTACAGAACGGCTACAAGCCATACACTTCATCCGTCAATATTAACCCAACCCCATGCAAGAATGGCATATCATTGTAACACACGTGAATGTAGGATGTCATGCTCGGTATCAATCATATAACTTTCATACATACATCAGTCAACCAACCACAAAGGGTGTAATGTCATTTCGTCAGTTAGGGTAAAATGTAATTTTACCCCCAAAGGTATTTTGGTTATTTTACCAATATTGGGGTCTCAGTATAGATAACGGCCCTTCCGAAGGTATGCAATCGTCTCAAATAACTCAGATGACCTAAATTGTCACATCTGCGTAAATGGACATTAGGCTTACTACTCAGCCCAAGTGGGCCCGCACACTCGTGTGGCCCATCTAGCCCAAAAACAATCACGGCAATGTGATTTACAAGGCCTAGTTCAATATTTTCCCCTTAGTAAGTGCTTTATTCGTGTGGGCCCATGAGCCAATTGACCCACACGGCCCATTTCTGCTAAAACCACGAGGAGGGTCGCGGTGGCCTCTATAGTCTGATGACTATGTCTCACAGGCTCAGTTCACCTACGTGCGTTTGTACACTCGTAAGATCTCGAATATCGAGTTTTTCGCATTTTGGATTTTCAGATTTTTTTGATTCACAGTTAAATAGGGGTGTGAATACCACTTTCCCGGCCCTTTGAAAGTAAAGGATTTTGATGTACAGTTACACACCTTCTTCGGAATAGCGCAGAAACCCCCGAATGTCAAACCTATTGTAACAGTAACTTCGATTAAAACCTTAACACACGTATTGACAAAATCTTAATCAAGACTTGATCGAATGATTACCTACCCGAGCCTTGCTTGATCGGATGCCCCTAGCCTTCTTAGACTACTAACATAATCGATCACCCTATTAATCGTGTATCTGCTTGACCACAGATTCTATTAAAAGATTGAAACATTAAAAGAATTAGAAACCCAACACCAAAATAATTGGCTAACATCCTCCAATATTAGCCCAAATGATTACCTTAGATTGCAAGATAAGAAAAGGATTGACTACCACTACGATCCTTGACAAACCCCTTCACCCCTTGCAATGATCTAAAAATCGAAAGTGCCACCACCATCATCGAGGAGGAAAAAGGGATTTGAACATGCGTGAACAACCAAAGGAAACATTTATTAAAGAAAGAGAAAACGCTTAGCATCCAACAACACAAGAAAGAATAAGAGCTTACCAAAAGTCTAGGCGACCTCTAAACCGCGACCGGCCACAGCGAAAGGAGAACGAGATTGCCATCTAGTTCATGGCTATGAGCCAAAGGGAAACAACAACAGAAATAGAGATTCGGGTTAGTATCAAAAGAGTATGGTATTGTGAGAGAGAAGTTAAGTTGTGAAGAAAAACAAAAAGAAATAGTAAGAAGAAGAAGAACTATTTGACCTTAAAGAAACCGAGAAGAAAAACAACAACATAAGATTGGAGAGGGGTTGAATTGGGTTGAGAGAGAATAAGAGCAGAGATGTGACAGCCCTAAAGTGACCCTAGTCGGAAAGCAGTTTCGGGACCGCTAAACCGAGTCACCGAAATGTTCTAACGTAATATTTATTGTCTAGAATATGTGAATATGAATGTGTGAAAAATTGAATGTTTGGATTTTGTTAATTGTAAGTGAATTTTATCAAATAGGACTTATGTGAGAAAATTTAGAAATGTGCTAGGCAAATGTAAGGTGGCCTATTAATACATGTGGGAAAATGGTTGTCCTTGCATGTCAAATAACCCCTTTCCTAAGGTGAGTGGCGGCCATGACAAGATTATGGGCAAAGGAAACATGTTTCCAACATGTTTTGCTAGTGGTGTATGTAGGAAGCCATAAAATAAAAACTAGCATTAAAGAAATGAAAAAAAATGAGCATGGATGCCCCCCATTGTGCCGTAGCTAGAGAGAAAGAAAAGAAAAAAAAAGGTTTTGTTCATTCATTGTTCATTCTTTTGGTTGTTCTTGAAAAAAAGTGAAAGGAAGGAAGATTTACCTAGGTCAATTCGGCAAGTATCTTTGGCTACTAGGAGGTAAGCGTTGAATTTGTTGATTTGGTTTTGTAATATGCTAAGTTGAAGTGTGGGTGCACTCTTGGTAAGGTCAAGGAAGATGAGATTTCTCATGTGTATTTAGACAATATGCCGAATGATTAAGTGTTGGAGATAGGAGTTTATTTGCATGTTAAATGATTCCTACTTAGCCCATGCTAAAATTTGTAATTTTATGGATGATAGGAGCATTCGGCTAGGGTATAAAGGTAGGGATTTTGGTTGTTCATCTAAGTATTGATGAGGAATGTACTATGGAAATAAATCGGCCTTCCTAAGAATACGAGTTGTGAATGTTTATACGTTTTGATTTAAGTAAAATAATTCATGTTTGAACACACAAGGATTCGGCATTGTTCATGACTATTGTATTTAGAACGTGATTTTGAATATTCGAATATTGGAATGTAAGTATAGGTGTGATCGGTCATGGGAATTTGAGATGAAATTAGGTGATTAAAAGATGTTATAGTTGACATTGTATATATATATATACATACATTCGCCATATGGGGTAAAAAATGGGTCATATGCTCATGAGATAAAATTTTGTGAATTGATGTATTAATGATGATAGTATAGTTGATGTCATGTATATATGTATAAATATTTGGCAAGACGGTTAAACTAGTTTATTTATTGACTAAGCTCAAGAAGCTCGAGGTGGAGAAACAAGCAAAGGCAAAGGAAAGAACATCGAGTAGCCGAGTTGGAACCATTTTGCCCAACACAAGGTAAGTCATTAAGCACATATGTTTGATATTGCTTAAATGATTGGAAAATCTATGCAATTGTGTTTAATGGAATGCTATATATGTATAAATGAAATTGTATGTGTATGGAGTGATGATAATTGTTGAATGTAAAAGAAATAGTGAAATGTGTAGAAAGTTTGCTTTCGGCACTATGTGTCTTGAACAATACGTGTGTATGGTGACGAGATAGGCACTAAGTGTGCGTGCTGGAAATATATGGCACTAAGTGTGCATGCTGGAAATATATGGCACTAAGTGTGCATGCTGGAAAAAAAATAATACTGACCTTTGGGTGTGCGAGCTCGAAGGGTATGGCACTATGTGTGCGGGCTTAAATCGCGTGGCACTAAGTGTGCGAAATCGAATATTAAGCCTGTGTGTGCATACTCTATATATATGGAGGTGTGTCTCCATCGAGTTGAGTATGGACAGCGGATCGGTAAGTATCTCGAGCTCATGACGAATAGAAAATACGTTCATGCTCGGGGTTGAATTTGGTAAGCCTTAAATCTATGTGATGATTTCAATTGCATGATTGTTGCGGAAATGAAATGATGTATGGAAATTGCTTCAAATATCCTATTGAATAGTATATGAAATGTAAATGTATGACTTGGTATGAGATTGATCCGAAGGTCTAAGGAACTATGGTATAGTTCGGTATGGTGGAACAATGGGCCTTGTTTCATTATTTCATTTTATGATAATTTTAGTAACGGATGGTTGTGAAATGCTTATGACTTCTGAGTTATAAACTCACTCGGTGTTTTCTTGTCACCCATTTTAGGTCTCTCGGACTCGTATTGTTTGCGTGATCGAACCGTCGTTGAAGTCATCACACCGGCTGAAATATTTTGGTATTGTCTTCGTTGTTGAAGAACATTTGGCATGTATAGGCTATTATATTTTGTTGAACTGTGGGTTGTAAACTTTAAGCCATGTGAAAATGGCCTATGTGGTCGTCGAGTGGGATGCTAGAACCTATAGCCACGAGTCTTAGAAACTTTAATTTTGATAAGGTGGCCATAATTTGTGTCATGTATGATGGATGATTAAGGCCAAGGAAAGATTCATGAAATTGGCATAGTCTACTGCAGTAACTGTTGCGGACAGCAGCAGTGAGGTGAGATTGAAAAATCACTAAAAATAGTAGAAGTAGAATTAAATAGTGAATAAATTATGCAATTGAACCTTGATGAATCTAGTTTAATATGGATGGAACGAAACAACCATATGAGCAGTATAATGAGAGATATTAAAGTTCTCGTGAGACAGGACCAGAACGGTTTCTGGGTCCCCTGTCGTGAGTTTGAAAATTTACTATAAATTATCCAGAAATAATTAGAAGTCATGCCTTATATGTGCAGATTAAATTTTGAGTCTAGTTTCATTAGAAACAAACGTAACCAGTATTAAAGCCCTGTACAGAGAGATATTCAAGTTTTAATGCGCAAAGGTCAGTGTAGTCGAATCCTGTAACATTGGTGACTTTAACTAATAAACTGTACCAATTGGCCCAACCAAAAATTCTAGAAATAAATCCATGGATAGATATATGAGTGTAAATTCAGGGAAAATTCACGGAATCAGTTTCTGAGTTTTGAAACTCGAGATATGATTTTTAAGGCGACAGTGACGCAGTTAGCTAGCCTGCCTAGAACAGCAATCAGATTTTACAAAGAGAGAAATAAGGGAAGTAAGCCCGGTAACACCACGTGTTCAAATCCGGTGACGGTCACGGGTTTGGGGTGTTACAAGAGAGATGTTAAGTTCGACCAAAGAAGAATGAGAGAAAAAGGCTTCAAAAAGAAATAATTAGAATTAGGCACTTGATGTCTTATGTTTTTGGCGGAGTGGCCAAAAGCCAAACGAGCAATAATGTTGAAAGAAGGGAGGACCCGAATGGTAAAAAATGGGCCAAAATAAGAAAACAAAACCCGAAAATACCATAAGAAGTCGGCACCTACTCACTCTCACATTGCCGAAGTGCACCAAATGGGTTCCCTTAGCTGAATTTGCACATAAAAGTTGAACAATTCGACTATAACACTCCTTTCCTCCAAATCCCTTGAAAATCTCCTTAAATCTCTCCCCTTATCCCTCCTTGATATCCTCCATAACAACCTCCAAGACCCATTCAAACTCTTACCCAACAGAGTTTGAAACTTCCTCAAACTCCTGCCGCCTCATGCTAGCAAAATAAATATCCTTTTTGCTTGCAATGGGATTCAAACCCAAGCCCCCCTCAATAGCTCAACACGCCACTTGCCTCCTTGCCACAAGCTCTTTTGTGTCAGACTTTTTCCTCAATTAATTATAAGGTCTATAGGCCAAAGTCCATGTTCCTTTAAAAGAAAAACCAAAATAAATTGCAAGAGCCAAGACTTGAACCCAATCTCCCTTGCAACCTTAATGACGCCACAACCACTAGACCACATGCTTCCTTGTGTCATTTACTTAACACAATAATTTAAAAGGCCTTCATTCAAGCATCCAGGATTTCATTCACTTAAAATTAAAATTCTACTAAAGCCTAGGTTTGCACCCAAGACTTCTTCAATACTTCCAGACACTCCCAAATCACTTAACCACCAGAGCAGACAATTATTTTATGCCATCTTCTTGAACTTTTATGTACAATCTCCTAACCGTTCCCTTGTTTAAGGCCCAGTACTTCTAGGCCCAAATTTCGGGGCGTTACAGGGGTTACCAATGAATTAGTTATAGCCCAGGAACAATGCCATGGCAGAAATATGGTAACCAACTGCTCGATTGGGTACTAACATGATCTACCTCAATCGAAAGCAAGACCTAAACCTACTCGCTCCTAGGACACTATACATCTATAGGCTAAGAATTAGCAACCATGACTAAAGCACAATCCTTTAAATCATATAAGGTAAAAATCTATGTCTAGAGGTTACACGAGCATTTCACTCAACGCTTTCTTATATTACCTAATTTTGGTCCAAACAACCTAACTCTATTGATATTAAGTTACTTTTAGATTTATCAAACATTTATCAATACCTTAATAAGCATATAAATAGAAATAAACATTCGGTAAAGTACTAAAATAAATCATATTCATCCATAAACATTCATCAGAGTTAAAACATCATCAAAAGTAATTCCCATCCGTGCTAAGTTAGCTTATGACTGGGTTATGTAAATTCAAGTATTTTAATATCATCAACATCCCAAAATAACAATTTAAATCAACAAATTTATAACAAATTACAGAGGAAGAGATTTGGGTTCAGAACATGAATTCCCCCAACTTTGCATCTGGTTTGAGTCATCACCTAAGCTCTTAGTAGCTTAAATTACCCTCATTGTCACAAAGAGACCTCTATCAAAACCTTGTATTTGCAATCAGCCATACCTTTAGCTCTCATTAATGGTAGACCTCTCATTGATCGTCAATCCCCTCTTTTTCTTTTAAACTTGGCTCCTCCTCTAGGGTAAAAGCCATCAGCTAATGATTTCTTTTTCCCTAATTTTGAGGTGGATATTTTTCATTACACGTGCATGTGGGGGGCCAATTGCTGAATGATGACTAGGTATTTGTTATTTTCTTCCTTAGCATTGCCATGGAAATCTCTCATAATGCCTTAAACGATATCCATCCTTTGCTATCTTTCTTCCTCAAACTTGTCACTCAACCACCACAAAGCCTTTCCACCAACAAGTAAAAGTACAGATGCACTAAAGCAATCACCATCCCAAATCTTTACATGCAATGCTCGATAAACTAAATATAATCATGTAATTACTTAAAATGAAACTAATTTTACTTAAGTACAATAAGTTAACTAAGTCTATAAGTATGGATTATAACTCTTTTCAAGAGTTATCATACCCCCAAACCTAAATCATTGCTTGCCCTCAAGTAAATATGCATGAATGCAAAAATTTCCATTGCAGATAACCATCTTATACTGCCAGACTATTCAAAGAACAAATTATACATCAGTTCTCAGCATTCTTCTATGTCTAAAAACTTGTTCAAGTTTCAAAGGTTTTCTTAGCGAAGGTAGTGCCGAGAATCTCACCCTAAAAACAGAATTCTTAACCGTTCATGTGCGCATTTTAGCTATAGCTAGTATCTCCTAATTTACTTAGCTCGTCTTTTATCTAAACTCAATTTTTTTAAAACAGTAATAGTAGCTCAAATCGTCACACAATTCTTTGACTTGAAAATCATAATGGAGTATACACTGAAATACTAGGTACTCAATCATGTCACAATTTGAATGGAATTCACTCATGAAGCTAAGGCTTTTAACTTAGAAGATGGATGGAGCAAACAACTATCTCCTTAACTACTCAGCTTGTTATTATAGTGGAGTGCCCCTAATTATCCTTTTTCCTTATTAGACACTCTTGCTTAAGCTCGCTTTTCTAGCCAACGGCACGATGGAGCAAAGAAAGTGTTGCTAACCTATTTGATAACTCTAAGCATTGGATTGTCTACTGGTAATTCTATAAGTAATGCTCTGAAAATTTTACGAAATTTAGCTTGAAGAATCTTTAAATTCATTAAAAGAAACTCACTATAGTCCAATTGTAATTGAGTTTAGGATATCTCATTTTTAGGATTCCATTCTCAAGCAACCTAACTTAAACTAAATTCATCTAATCCACTATCACATGTTCTAGGCTTATTAAAGAATTAAGCTCATCATTGAATATCATAAGTGAAAATTGTACTCATCATTGTCTAACCAGTTCTTGGTAGTTACATGGTAAAACAAATTTGGTTATACTAGAATGCCTATACTAAAAAGAGCATGCTTACTAAATACATGATGCATTCTAAATCCTCGATGCACCTCCAAACCTATGGGATGCATTATCCTCAGTGCATGAGCATCTATGTAACAATAATGTAGGAATATATATATACAAAAAATGTCATAGTAAAAAAATACGAATGCATGAATATATAAAGGGAAGAGAACTCCCTTGACTTAGATGTTGATGGTTGTTTCTTCATTGCTTGTAGGTGGATTTGCGTACAATGTGCTAATAATGCAACTTCCTTTTCATTGAATAGAGTGGCACATCCTCTCCTTCTTTATCAGTCTTAGTGATCTCATTAATGACGCGATTAATTTCACAGTCTTGGGCAGTCATGGCTTGAGGTGATGTGGGTGGAATAGTTTCTTTGCCCTTCTTGGTGGCTTTAGCAGCAATTATAGGCCCATTTTGCTCGTCTTCATCACTCTTAATATTTAGAGATTTTGTTTTCTCCAGCTCCTCCTCAGTTGCTTTCACTGTGTCAGGAATAGCTCTCATGTTCACAAATTTGACCATGTTAGAGTGGATTTCAACTGGTTCCTCCTCAACCTTGGAAAATGGTAGTAAAACTTTAGGAAAATCAAGTAATTCAGGCATAGGCTTGGTGATGTTCTTCTGTAAGGACCATTTTAGAGCCAAATATCTATCCTTCACATAGGACCAGTAGCATGCCTGCTGTTCATGGGCCTTTGTCATCTCTTCAGCAAGTTGAAATTGCTAAGTCTCAAATAGGGACATTCTCTACTCCAGTTTCTCTAATGATTGCGACACTAGTTTTTCAAAGGAGCTTTGAGATGGTGAGGCTTCTATTGCGCTAAGTGCGTATGCTACAATTACATGTTAGCCCAATAGTGTGGAGCTATGTGCTAAAACCACCGAATATTGTTACTTTCCAAAGTGTTCACCGGGAGAAACAACTTTGCTAAATAAAATTTAACGTGAAAAAAAAATGTGGGATAATACTGGAATATGAATATATGAGTTAGATATGTGATTGAATTTTTTATAAAATGAATATGGATAAGTATTATCTTGAAAGTTGATAATAAGAAATTTTAGTGAAGGAATGAAATTTGGGAAAAATAGTCTAAAACAACAGCAGAGGAGTGACTTTGAAAAATCACCAAAAATAGTAGAAGTAGAACTAGAAGTGGAATGAAAAATCAAATTAAATCTTATTGAATCTATTTTCAGATAAAAGAAACAGAGCAAACAAAGGAATTCTTTATTTTGATATATATATATTTTTGTAAGACTGGTTCAGACTGATTTTGTGATCCCCTATTTTGAATAGTAAAAATCATTAAAAATTGTACAAAAATAGTTAAGGAACATAATTTATATGGTTGGATTACTTATTGAATTTAATTTCATAAGAAAGAAACAAGAACCTCATTTGTATTTGGTAGCAAAAGATAATTAAATTTTAGTGAAGAGTGGTTGAAGCTCTCAAGCAGCAAAAAAGGGGCGAATTTAAATAATAAATTGTACTTATTGGATGAACTAAAAA
Source organism: Gossypium arboreum (assembly GCF_025698485.1). Lineage (NCBI taxonomy): Eukaryota > Viridiplantae > Streptophyta > Magnoliopsida > Malvales > Malvaceae > Gossypium > Gossypium arboreum. The sequence goes on along the minus strand of NC_069070.1, from coordinate 47,074,306 downwards.
TTCTGAAAATTTTATGACGGAAATATATGTAAGTCTAGTTTCTGAAAAATTTTATGGATCTTAGTTTGAAGTTCTGTAGCTCTAGATATAAATGATTTAGTGACCATGACTCAAGAAAACAGCTTAACCAGAACATGTGTAAATGTACAATTGGGATAGTTTTACTATGGAAAGCATGTTAGTAAATTGCTTATTATTTTCATGCGAGCTTACTAAGCGTAAAGCTTACCCCCTCCTTTCCATTTTTTTTAGTGTTGTCAGGTTAACTAGGGGTTTGAGATCGTCGGAGGCAGCATCACACTATCAGGCCAACACCTTGACAGTATAAACACATATGCTAGAATTATCAAGTGAGTGGCATGTAGAAGGACCTAGTTTTATAACATGTGTTATTATAATTTGGCCAAATATATTGGTCTTTAGTGAACTAATGATTCTGACTTATAAATCTAGCTATTCATGCTATGTCTGATATTGGTGATGTGCATATGCTTGTTTGCCATGCATGGTTGGTAATATGTTATGTGTTGTTGTAAGAATGCCATGCTTGTGTCTTGATTGTGAATATATAATTACTCAAATATGCCATGTCAATTGCTATGAAAATGTATAAGTGTATGTAGGTAACTAAGGGTGACAATTGGCTTGGAAAACAGACTTGAAATTAACCACACGGCCCAGTCCACACAGGCATGTGACTCTCCAAAGCAAGAAAATTAGTTAAGTTGCCCAAATATTTTCAAAGTTCTTGGTTTAGTCCCGAACCACTCCAATGTATATGATAGGTTTCGAAGACCTATATAAGGAACGATATGCATGTGTTCGAGATGTTTTAATTTTTGGTGAAATTTTGTGGTCCGGTTTTGCATGTTGTGAATGTTTAAGTCCGGTAATGCCTCGAACCCTGTCCCTACGTTGGATACAGGTGAGGGGTGTTATATTTAGTGGTATCAGAGCTATGGTTCAGTCAGTTCTCAGACTAACCTAGCATGTGTAACAGTTCTACTATACATCCACCGATTCGTGATAGTGTGATGTCTCCCGATGCGTATAAGAGCCACTTTGTTTAGACAAAGGTACTTTCCAACCGAGCTACACCGACCATGTTGAATGTGATGCTAAAAGGTACGAATGAGGATTTATGGAATGTGTACATGGTGAAATGAGCTTATCTATGATTAATAGATAATTCCATGATGTATATGATCGATTTAGTTGAACAAATGCATGTGTTTGAGTAACTTATCAAAAATATTGATAAGATGAATATTCATGTATATTGGTTGGGATGATTATGATTGGTAAGCTCACATAACTTGAGTAAATGTATTAAATTGCTTGGACTGATATATATGATTGTAATGATATGTATATGATGATGTGTAAGCTGAAAGTTTAGACTGTGATATACTTATCCATGTTTGTTTGGCCTTATATGATATTATGTGCTTGACTTGTCTGATTTAATGAATAGATAAGTAAGATTATCTAGGAAACATGGAAATACATGTATAAGTACAGTTGTTTAAATGAGATAACTGGAAAGTGAGTGTAAAATCAATATGAATGTTAGTTACTCGAAATGAATGACATGATTGAAATATGATTGCTTTGATAAAAACTGTGTTACGTGTATATGAAAGTTGAGTCAGAGGCCCTATGACCCCTTCCCCCTTACCAAAGTGGTGTTTTATAATGGAAATTCCTGAGATTTATGTTGAATGAGTTTTCAGGTGAGAAACCAAAGAGTTCAATGATGGAATGGTTATAAGCATGATTAGAGATTGAGAATGGGTTGATAAGTACAGAGATGAGCTAGAAAGATATCAGATTGACTGAAAGATTGTTTAATTTTCGCAACATCGCAGTTAGCGAAAAAGGTTAATTTTGGTAAAATGATCTATCCTGGTATGATCTCGAGAAATGTATTGATTGAAATTCCCTTATGAATTGGTTTTCTTACTAAAGGGAATATTATGGAATTCGGGACAGTAGAAATAGTTAAAAGAATAATATTCGAAATATGAAATGTCCAAGCATGGTAATTACAGTGAATAGTTTGTGATTGTCTCTATTGAGATATGGTATGAGACTATCTGACACCGGAAATATTTTTGGGGCTATCTAATCCCTGATGAATTCTTATATTATGAAAATGTTGCCTGATTTTAATGTTAGACGAATGTGTTGTCAGACTGATTGGATTATAATCTGCATGATTCTGTTTTTCTCTAGTATTTTGTTATATTAATCCTTTTGGGAATCAATGAGAAATTGTGTATGGTGCCATGATTCTATTTCTACCAATCATTGCTCTGATTGCTTTTATATATTTGAGAAGCATATAGTTTCGGTCGTATTTGTTGTCAGTGGCTTGGAATGATGTTATTCTGGATTTCTTTTCTTTAAAAAAAAAAATTGGGGTCTTTCATATTTTTATAAGTCTGGTTCTCGGTCTTCTGATGTAATGTTGTAAATGGGATTTCCTTATCATGGATTTCTTTATCTTGGATTTCCTTATTCTGGGCTTTTCCATTTCAGATTTCTCTATCTTGGGTTATCTGGATATTTTATCTTGTAACTTGTTGATCATGACTTGCACTAAGAGCATGACCTCCAACTTGTGATTGATGTATATAAAGAACAAGTATGACTATACCTTTGAATTGATCTTGATAATGTAGTGAAATTTCAAGTCCCAATGTATATGGTGGATTTCCTTTCTCAAGTAAGTTAATCAGAGTTAATGTATTCAATTGAGGTATCAGTATTACTTATGTTAATGCATTTGTTATGGTCTTCGATTGGCATGATGAGTGAATTTGGAATGATGCATGTTGAATCGTTCTGTTGACTAGAAGAGAGAATTTCTTGAAATATAAATTACAGATGAATAAGGTCGACTTGATTATTCAATTTGTATGGAATATATGTCTAGAATTTAATAAGATGTGCATGCTTTAGAATAAGATTTTATTTCTTCACGGGTAAAAAGAAGAATAGTCTAATTAAGAAGTGTATGTTTCCTAGAAGAATCATATGCAATAAGAAGATCTGATATTGATAATGTGAAGATAACCTGGGTATTAAAAAAATGCTGAAACGATCATTGTTTATCTTTGAGTACAAATTCTTGAAATGTTGAAAGTTTAAAGATGTATAGCAAGAATCATTAGAATTATTTTTGTCGTTTGGGAATTAGAATGGAAATAGAAAAGGTTAATATGGATTTTCTTGTCTGGATCATTCTTGTCCTTCAAAGAGGAAAGTGATATGTAGCGTTATTAAACGTTATGAGATCTGTAAATTATGCTAGTATACCCGAATGTCTGCTCACCAGATTCATAGAATTTCGTGTCTTTATGAATTTTAATCTCTACTAATCGGATTGAGATCCGAGTTTCATATCATGACTTCTTTGGAAAGCCAGAAAAGGCTTAAAATAAAAAGTAGCTGAGGGTTGAATTAACAAATAATTGGACTGTGTGAAATTATAAAAAGTATGAGGTTGAGATGAATTGACTAATTTTACTATTTGAATCCGAAAAGATTTGGTTGCGAATGTATATGTAACGCGATGGTATGGATCGGACATTTGAGTACATGAGCTTTCTGGTAGAGATCAAGTTTCAGTAAAAGTATTGTAAAGTGAATACCATTTATGATTTTTGTATGTAAAATTTAAAAAGATAGGTAGTAAAAGTTTAGCCTGAGTGAAAATTCTTTGACATCGATTATAGGATTGAGGAATCCAAGTGAAAAACCAAAACCACTTTTCTGGTGAGATTTTCAGGGACGAAAATCCCTAAAAGGGGGAGAAATGTAACATCTCAATTTTGAGCTTAGTCGGAATAGTGGTTTCGGGACCAAAAATCTGATGAGGAAAATTTCATTTTATTATATTTTTATGGTATACGATTTCACGGAATGATTTCATGAAAATTTCGTTCGAAAATTTCGATGTTTGGGCACTCAATTTAGTAAAAAGGACTAAATTGTAAAAAGTGAAAAAGTTGAGTTTTACATATTATAGGTGTCTAATTGTCATGAAATTTTAAAATCAAGGTCCTTAAATGATAATTAAACCATTGTATAACGTTTTTTAAAAAAATGACCTTCGTTGGGTAAAAATTGAAAGAATAGTAAAAAGGGTATTTTGGTCATTTAGGGGTAAAATGAATTAAAAGACAAATTTTAAACTCCACATGTGTCCCTTTCTTCTTGCTACAGAAGAATGTACCAAGAGCAGCCATGGTTAGGGTTTTTCCAAGCTTCCAAGCTTAATACTAAGTGATTTCGAGCTCCGTTTTTAATGTTCTATGTATTTTTGAAATCCCGATAACATGATCTGCTCATTTCTACCATTATTTTGAGCTAGGATTTATGTTTAAAAATTTACCCATGAACGATATGCATGTATTTTGATGTTTAATGGTAGAATATGAAGCTTGAAATTGTGTTAAACAACTTTTGCTAAGCGATTTTACGTGAAAATGAGTAAAACGACATAATCGATAAAAATACCTAATGTTCATAAGTACATGTTAGAGTGAGAATTTGATGTTGCTATACAAGGGAAAAATGATCAGCATGTCATAAAACATAAGAAAATAGGAAGAAGTTTAATTTCTGAACCTTGGGGCAAAAGTGCAAATATGCAAAAGTTTAGGGGTCAAAATGTAAATTTGTAAAAATATGATTTTTAGACCCATATGAATAGTGTGACTAATTAGTAGGCTAAATGTGATATTATAGATCAAGGAAATTGAGATTTGGGCTTAAATCGGGAAAATACAAGGTTATGGACTAGAATGGTAAATTGTCATTTCTGGATCCGAGGTAAGTTCGCGTGATTTAATAAGCCTATTATTCATGTTATTATTGATATACATGAAATATAATTTGTTATAATTGTATTGAATTTGATTTAAATAGAAATTTGATGGAATATGATATTTAAAAGAAATGGGTGATTACCGAGAATATGAGATCTTGCATATGATTGTCCTGTTTGCATAAGTGGTTGTGCTAAGAGATAGCACAGGTACGTATTCGAAACTCATGAGTACATGTTTGACATGTGAAATGAAATGGACTTGTGAAGAGAGTGCAAATGAAATAAGTTTTAGTATTGTTCAATTAATGGACACAAACGGTGAATTGTGGTTGATGAATTGAGATTAAATGAGGAAATCTCGGTTGAACCTTCGGAATGAAAAACGTGGTGCTAAGTGGATATACCACAGTTATACGTGTAAGTGGTGCTAAGTTGATATACCACAATTACACATATTGATACATGTAACGTGGTGCTATGTGGATATGCCACGGTTACATATATTGATTCATTAACGTGGTCCTAAGTGGATATACCACGGTTAAACATGTAACGTGGTGCTAAGTGGATATGCCACGTTTACATATATCGATTCATTAACGTGGTGCTAAGTGGACATACCACGGGTAAACATGTAACATGGTGCTAAGTGGATATGCCACGGTTATACATGTTAATTTGAAAAGTGGCGCTAAGTGCGTATTCCACAATTACATGTTAGCCCAATAGTGTGGAGCTATGTGCTAAAACCACCGGATATTGTTACTTTCCAAAGTGTTCACTAGGAGAAACAAGTTTGCTAAATAAAATTTAACGTGAAAAAAAATGTGGGATAATACTGGAATATGAATATATGAGTTTTGAATTATGAGTTAGATATGTGATTGAATTTTTGATAATATGAATATGGATAAGTATTATCTTGAAAGTTGATAATAAGAAATTTTAGTAAAAGAATGAAATTTGGGATAAATAGTCTAAAACAACAGCAGAGGAGTGACTTTGAAAAATCACCAAAAATAGTATAAGTATAACTAGAAGTGGAATGAAAAATTCAATTAAAGCTTATTGAATCTATTTTCAGAAAAAAGAAACAGAGCAAACAAAGGAATTCTTTATTTTGATATATTTATATTTTTGTAAGACTGGTTCAGACTGATTTCGTGATCCCCTATTCTGAATTGTAAAAATTATTAAAAATTGTAAAACAATCGTTAAGGAACATAATTTATATGGTTGGATTCCTTATTGAATTTAATTTTAGAAGAAAGAATCAAGAACCTCACTTGAATTTGGTAGCAAAAGATAATTAAATTTTAGTGAAGAGTGGTTGAAGCTGTCAAACAGCAAAAAAAGGGGAGCATTTAAATAATAAACTGTACTTATTGGCTAAACCAAAAATTCTGAAAATTTTATGGTGGAAATATATGTGAGTCTAGTTTCTGGGAAAATTTATGGATCTTAATTTTAAGTTCTGTAGCTCCAGATATAAATGATTTAGTAACCGTGACTCAAGAAAATAGCTTAACCAGAACATGTGTAAATGTACAATTGGGATAGTTTTACTATGGAAAGCATGTTAGTAAATTGCTTATTATTTTCATGCGAGCTTACTAAGCGTAAAGCTTACCCCCTCCTTTCCATTTCTTTTAGTGTTGTCAGGTTAACTTGGGGTTGGAGATCGTCGGAGACAGCATCACACTATCAAGCCAACACCTTGACAGTATAAACACATATGCTAGAATTATCAAATGAGTGGCATGTAGAGGGACCTAGTTTTATAACATGTGTTATCATAATTTGGCCAAATATATTGGTCTCTAGTGAGCTAATGATTCTGACTTATAAATCTAGCTATTCATGTTATGTCTGATATTGGTGATGTGCATATGCTTGTTTGCCATGCATGGTTGGTAATATGTTATGTGTTGTTGTAAGAATGCCATGCTTGTCTCTTGATTGTGAATATATAATTACTCAAATATGCGATGTAAATTGCTATGAAAATGAATAAGTGTATGTAGGTAATTAAGGGTGACAATTGGCTTGGAAAATGATCTTGAAATTGACCCCACGGCCCAATCCACACGGGCGTGTGACTCTCCGAAGCAAGGAAATTAGTTAAGTTGCCCAAAGATTTTCAAAGTTCTTGGTTTAGTCCCGAACCACCCCAATGTATGTTATAGGTTTTGAAGACCTATATAAGGGACGATATGCATGTGTTCGAGATGTTTTAATTTTTGGTGAAATTTTATGGCCCGGTTTTGTATGTTGTGAATGTTTAAGTCCGGTAACGCCTCGAACCCTGTCCCGACGTTGGATACGGGTAAGGGGTGTTATAGTTTTTATGTCCACTCATTGGATTTTGGAAAATATAATTGTAGACATTCCTCCTCTATTTGGTGTGACGTCCTCATTTCCATCTAAAGTTAGTTGAGTTGTTCTACAAATAGCAGCAATGAGGAGGGGAAATTGAGACTGTTGACATTCTTCTCTATACATTGATGCACTTCATGGAAAATGACCTGACCTATGTTGATTTTTCGACCCAGAATGATTGAATGCAACAATAGCATTCGTTCCTTTGATACTGTGGCGCTGTGGATGGATGACATTAGTCGACTTTTGAGGAAGTAGTACCAAACTTTACCTATGGGCTTTAGGGAAGTCCTTTCAATTGTATGGCATTCTTTGCTAGAGACAATCCATCAAGTGTCTACAATACACAAATCTTTTAATACCTAATTTAAGCTATCAACAATGATGGTTTTGGTGAATGGAATATGTTTGTCTTGAATGCCAGTTAACCCTAATTGGGCATTAATGCGATCTTTACCAAATAGGACTAAGGTTCTGCAAACATAAATAAAAGTATTGTCAGGAGAAGTGATGTGCGCATAGAACTCGCGGACGACTTTCCCTAAAACATCATCTAGATGTTAGCAGAAAATTTGCCATCCATGCTTCTTAACAATAGTGGAAACTGACTCATCATATCCAATATAAGGCTCATCTTTGAACAGAAAACCTTGTTCAAAGCAAAATGGTCACTTGGAGATGTTAAACTTCACAGTAACAGCATTGTTGAAGAAGGTTTTCGGTTAGGTAGCACTTGTTTGTCAAGATTCAACACCTTTAGAAGTGGTTTTTACTCTTTCCATTGAAGAATTTTGACAAATCCTTGATAATGTGGTCTAGGTTAGATGGGAAAATAACACTACTTAAGAGAAGTTAAAGGAAGTTGAAAGTGCAAAAAAAGAGGCCAGAGAGGTTTAGGAAAAGGAAACGGTAAATGCGAAGGGATTGTAGAAAATGAAAGAGGTATAGATAGTTGAAGAGAAGTAATGGGGGTAATGGTGTTGATAGTTCAGACTTGCAGAGTAAGTTTTGTGAAATAAAAGAGGAAAAATAAAAATGTTTTGGAGGGAACCCTAGAATGACCCAACCCTAATGCAACACGTTTGGCATTTTCTTCATGGGCTACCTAATTAGCAGAATGGGCCTAGCTATCCAAAATCTCTTCGTTAAATCATTTTTTCTTGTCAACCCTCAGTTTCTATTACTTCAATATCCAATAACCAAGTTTGCCGAGGCATAATTCTCTTTGGAAATGTTTGGGCAAACACCCCTTGGTACTACTTCTAGCAAGCTTGCACCTTCATTCTTTCCCTGCGATTCTTGCAAAACTGTAAATTAATAAAAATAATAATAAAAAATGAAGATAACATTAATTAACTAAAGATAAAAACTATAAAAAATGAAATTAAAGTAAAGCAACTAAAGAAAATAAAGAGAGAAAAGATTTTGAGCTCAAACATCTCGTAGGTCAATGGATTCTTTGTCTTGATCTACATGAGTAGCCAGTAGTGCTTTAAACATTAACAATTAACTCTTAAAACTACCCCAGTCTTAGTAATCTTGATGTCCACTATGGCATGAGGATAGGCCTTGATCACATCAAAAGGCCTTGACCATTGCAATTTTAACTTACTAGGGAACAATTTCAAATCTTGAGTTAAATAGCAACACTTGTTGCCCCTGTCAAATTGCCTTGGCATGATCCTCTTATCGTTCTATCGCTTGTTCTTTTCTTTATAGAGATTAGAGTTCTTATAAGCTTGGGCTCTAAATTCTTCCATTTCATTCAACTCAAACAGTTTTTTATGTCCGGCGGCTATCCAATCCATATTCTTTTTAATGGCCCAAAATGCTTTGTGCTCTAACTCAATAGGCAGGTGACATGGCTTACCATAAACAAGCTTAAAAGGTGACATTCTTATTGGTATTTTGAAGGTAGTACGATAAGCCCACAAGGTTTTATCCAATCTGAAAGACCAATCCTTTCGAGACCTTTTTTAGAATATACTTAATCTCCTTGTTAGAAATCTCAACTTGTCCATTTTTTTGTGGATGATATATTATGGCAAGTTTGTGCTTCACCCCATACTTGTGCAAATCATTAGTGATGAGTTTGCAATCAAAATGAGACCCCTCATCATTGATGATGGCTCGAGGCATACCGAATCTTGTGAGCATGTTCTTGTGCAAGAATTTCATCATCGACTTGGCATTATTGGTAGGAAGGGTTACAACTTCTATCCATTTGGAGATGTAGTCAACTGCCACAAGTATGTATAGGTTGCCAAATGAGGGTGGAAATGGACCCAGAAATTCTATTCCCTATAAATCAAACAACTCAGCCTCCAGAATGTTTTGCAATGGCATTTCATGTCTTCTTGAAACATTACAAGTTCGTTGTCATCGATCACATGTTTTATAAAAGCTATAGGCATCCTTGAATAAACTTGGCTAATAAAATCCTGACTAAAGTACTTCGGTAGCAGTTCCCATTCCTCCAAAATGGCATTCATAAGGAGCTGAATGGAAACGTTACAAAATGTTCTATATTTTATCATTAGGGACACACTTCCTAATTATCTAATTAACACATTGCTTGAATAGGAAGGGTTCATCCCAGTAATAATATCTTGCATCATGAAGGAATTTCCTTTTTATTTGGTTGTTAAGATTAGGTGGTAGCAGACCGCTTACTAAGAAGTTCACTATACTGGCATACCAAGGTAATGCCATGGTAACAGTTGCTCATTTGGGAATTCTTCCTTAATAAGCTTGACATTTCCATCCTCATTTCTAGCTTCTAACCTAGATAGATGGTTTGCTACTTGATTATTTGTTCCTTTTCTATCTCGAATTTCTAGATCAAATTCTTGTAGCAAAAGAATCCACCTGATCAGTCTCAGCTTCGCGTCTTTCTTGGATACTAAGCACTTAATTGCAGAGAGATCTATATACACTATACACCCAGTGCCTACTAGATATGATTTAAACTTATCAAACGCAAACACAACAGCCAATAATTTCTTCTCAGTAGTAGTGTAATTTAGTTGTGCTTCTGTTAAAGTGCAGCTGGCATAGTAAATAGTGTGAAAAATCTTACCTATTCGTTGCCCAAGCACTACTCCAATAGAAAAATCACTCATGTCGCACATGAGCTCAAATGACAGTGACCAATATGGGGCCACTTGTAACACCTCTAATCCATATCTGACGCCGAAATAAGGTTACGAGGCATTACCGAATAATACCTCCCATTCACATACATTTATACATTCATTATCAAAAACCATTTGTAAACATTCACAATTGTCCTTATAAGGTTCTACGAGACCTTAAAACATGCTTAAGGGTGGTTCGGGACTAAACCGATCACATATAAAAATTTTTGAACACTTAGAAAAATTTTACATTCATTAGTCACATGCCTGTGAAAACAGGCCGTGTGCCTCACACGGCTACCGGACACGCCTGTGTCCTAGGCCGTGTGAAAACAGAGGATACATACTGACTTGCACCACACGGCCGGAGACACGCCCGTGTGCCTTGACTGTGGGAATAATGGAGGGATTACTGACTTGGGTCACACGGCCAACCACATGCCCATGTGTCTAGCCCCTATACCCTTCAAAATGGTCACACAAGCCCATATGCCAAGGCTGTGTGCCTCACACTATCGTTAGACACGCCTGTGTGTCTAAGCCATGCTCAAAAGTGACTTAAATTCATAGGGCTACCCTAGGGGACACACGGCCGTGTAACATGACCATGTGTCACACAAGGCTGACACACACGCCCGTGTCTCTGCCCTTGTGGACAAAAATAGGCCATTTGTAAAGCCAATTTGCCACCCTACTCTCAAGTACACAAAGCAACCAAATTGATACCATTTCAACACAAATATAGGCAGCCAAAACATGCCAAATCTAACATATATTAAGTCATCTATCAACCACCAATTTGACTATTAAATTCCATATACAAAACATACTAAATTCACATCTATTTCATATCACAAACCACACCATACTATCATCTCAAAATCAAACCCCAAAATGTCATACTTTAATCAACAATACAACAACTTACAACTATCTAAAATAGCTAACACATAACCATACCAAACATATGATTTAAGCCAAATTAAATGGCCAAATACATACCAACATTTTCAACAAAAGAAAACCAAATCTCATGACTATATAAATCTCAAAACATATCATCAACTCACTAGCCTATACATGCCATATAACATATATACAAAGCTTCAAAAGTACCAATGAGTTGATTCGATAGTGTGATGATAGTTTCCGAAGATCCCAGATGTTCGAGCTAGCTTTGATACTCTATAAAACAAAGACAAATATCACACAGTAAGCTTCACAGCTTAGTAAGTTCGTACCAAATATACTCAGCAGTTTATATAATACAAAACATCAATTAATAAACACTTAGTAGTTCTTGTATCATCATTCAATTCTAATCCATTACCATTTATTTCATTCACACCTCTTTGTTTAATACATTAATTCATTCTTAAGTCTTTCAATGCTACAAGAATTCGTAAATTTAGTACATTAGTAATTAGCCGGAGATATAACGATCTCTCACACTTAGTGCCATCACATTAAACTGTATCTATCTCGGTCTCGCACACTTAGTGCCATTATATTAAACTGTATCTATCTTAGTATTGTACACTTAGTGCCTCATATAGCCAAAGCTATTCTAATTCGCACACTAAGTGCTATTTATAGTTGAAGCTATTTTGAAACGCACACTAAGTGCCAAACATAGTCGATTTATCATCATACGTAATCGTAGTCTCTTATATACAATTTATACATTATTAAATCATTAAAAACATAATTATAACTTCATTTATCATGTACGAACTTACCTCGTATTCGAAATTGACAAATCGGATCAATTATTCGATAACCTTTGATTTTCCCCGATCTAAATCCGAGTTCTTTCTTTCTTGATCTATATGTATTCAAAATTAACCCATTTAATCACCTATTCATTCAATTTAATCCACAAACACATATTTTGGAATTTTTTCACTTTAGCCCCTAAAATTTCTCATTTTTGCATTTTAGTCCCTATTTCATAAAATCACAAATTACACAAAATTTAATTTCACTCAAGCCTACCCAAATTTCCTACGGACCCCTAGCAGCCCAAAACATTCATTTATTTCACAATTTAACCCCTCAGTTTACACTTTTCTCAAATTAATTCCTAATTGACATTTTTGTCAAAAATCACTTTACAAAACATGTATATCAAGCACCAAGCTTTAATTATCCATCATCAAACATTCAAAAGCTCAAGCATTCATCAATGAAAACTCACAAATTCATCAAAAAATTTAGAAATTAGGGTACATGCTAGCTAGTACTCAAAGCAACGATCACAAAAATATAGAAATCATCAAAGACCAATAAAAAAACATACCTTAATCAAGGATTAAAGGTGCCGAATGTGTGAGCCCTAAATGCAGTATTCTCCTCTTCAATTTTAGTTAAGAAATAAACAAATATGAACATACTTTCATCTTTTGTTTTAATTAATGTACATTATTTAACTAATTTAATATCATTTAATATCATCCATTTTAATCCCATTCATGTCAAATTCCACTATCAATGGTATAATTTCAACATAAGGACCTCCCATTTATTAAGCCATGAAAAATAGACATCTTTATCATATAGAATGCAACTTTTGCATTTTACGCGATTTAGTCCTTTTTCTCAAATTGAGCTATTAAACAGTAAAATTAGCTCACGAAATTTTCACACATATAAATTCACATACTGTGAACACAAAAAATAATATTAAAGTGATTTTACAACCTCAAATTTTTGGTCTCGAAACCACTGTTCTGATTTAGCTAAAATTGGGCTGTTACAACTCTCTCCCTTAGGGATTTTCGTCCTCGAAAATCTTACCAGTGAATAATTTTGGATATTGCTTTCTCATAGCATCCTTGGGTTTCCACGTAGCTTCTTCAACCTTATGACGATGCCATAATACTTTCATTAATGCTATACTGTACGATAAAACTAATTGAATCTCAACTTCAGTCGAGGAAATAACATGCGAAAGATCAGATCTGTATCGTTGAAGCATTGATACATGAAATATGTTATGTATCTTTTCCAACTCAAATGGCAATGCTAACCGATAAGCCAGTAGTCCAGTCTGCTCAATAATCTCATACGACTCGATAAATCTCGGACTCAACTTTTCTTTTCTGTTGAATCTGGATATTTTTGTCCACGGAGAAACTTTTAAAAACACTTGATCTTCGATCTGAAACTCAATATCTTTTCGTTTCAAATCTGCGTAAGATTTTGACTATCTGACACTGCTTTCAAACTATCACGGATCACTTTTACTTTCTCTTCTGTTTCTCTAATCAGATTGACCCCGTGAATCTTATTCTCACTTAGCTCAGTCCAATACAATGGTGTTCGACACTTCTAACCGTATAAAGCTTCGTAAGGTACCATTTTAATACTCGATTGAAAACTGTTGTTATACATAAATTCAATCAATGGCAGATTCTTTTCCCACGTACCTTCAAAATCAAGAATGCAACATCTCAACATATCCATTAGTATCTGAATAATTTGTTCAGATTGGCCATCTATCTGTGGGTGAAATGCAGTACCAAAGTGTAGCTTTGTACCTAGTGTATCTTGTAATTTCTTCAAAAACCTCAATGTAAACCTTGGATCTCTATTCAAAACAATAGAAACAGGGTACTCCATGTAATCTCACAACCTCAGAGATATACAACTCAGCTAACTTTTCAAGGGAATAGTCCATTCGTATAGGAATGAAATGAACTGATTTTGTTAATCTGTCAACAACAACCCAGATTGCATCTTTCTTACTCGGAGATATAGATAAACCCACAAAATCCATAGTTACTCTATCCCATTTCCACTCAGGAATCATAATCGGCTGTAATAAACCAGACGACACTTGATGCTCAGCTTTAACTTGCTAGCAAATCAAACATTTAGAAACGAACTCTGAAATGTCACATTTCATACCATTCCACTAATATAAGTGTTTCAAATCATTATACATTTTCGTACTTCCTGGATGTACAGATAATTGACTACTATGAACTTCATTTAAAATCATCTGAATCAACTCTAAATTTTTCAGAGCACAAATTCAGCCTCTGAATCTTAAACAATCATCAGTGTCAACTTGAAACTCTGAATTAGAGTTCAAATCACATTGAGTTCGTTTTGATAACATTTCATTATCAACTTTTTTATCTTCACAAATTTGTAGTAAAAACAATGTTCTTGCTTTCAATTCAGCTAAAATTGAGTCATCCTCAGATGTAGCCAATTAAGTATTCATTGCACGTAGAGGAAACAAAGATTTTCGGCTTAAAGCATCAGCAACAACATTTGGTTTTCCCGGATGGTAGTCAATTATTAACTCGTAATCTTTTAACAATTCTAACCATCTCCACTGTCGCAAATTCAAATCTTTCTGAGTCATTAGATATTTTAAACTCTTGTGATCTGAATAAACATGGCATTTCTCACCAAATAGATAATGGCGCCAAATCCTCAATGCAAATACAATGGCTGCTAACTTCAAATCGTGCGTCGAGTAATTCTTTTCATGCGGTTTCAACTGTCTCTAGAGGAATAAGCTATAACTTTTCCTTCCTGCATCAAAACATAGCCCAAACCATTCAACGATGCATCACTATAGATTACAAATTCTTTACCCAATTCTAGTTGTACTAACACTGGAACTTCGATCAATAAAGCTTTCAACTGATCAAAATTTTTCTGACAATTCTCAGACCATTCAAACTTTACATCTTTCTGAAGCAATCTCGTATGAACATGACAGTAGAGTCCACTGAGTTTGTGGTAAAAGTGTCTAACCCTTTAGACAGATATGTGCTAGTGGACCAAGTATGTAGAAATTGTCCTTTGACAATTAGAGATCATTGTTTTCCGGCTAACTTGATGTTATTGTCGTTTAATGAATTTGATGTAATCCTTGGGATGGATCGGTTGACTTCTCACAGTGTTGTAGTGGACTGTGGGAGAAAAGTTATTGAGTTGAAATGTGAAAACGAAATTGTTCTTCGGGTTGGACCAGATGAGTCGGATAATTTACCTGTAATAGTATCATCTTTGACTGCTGAGAAATATTTGAGAAAAGGATTTGAAGCTTACCTAGCTTTGGTGAACATACTTTCATCTTTTGCTTTAATTAATATACATTATTTAACTAAATTACCAGATTAACCTTGTTTAAAACCATTTAATATCATCCATTTTAATGCCCATTTATGTCAAATTCCACTATCAATGGTCTAATTTAAACATAAGGACCTCCAATTTAATAAGCCATGAGAAATAGACACCTTTATCATATAGAATGCAACTTTTGCATTTTATGCGATTTAGTCCTTTTTCTCAAATTGAGCTATTAAACGATAAAATTAGCTCAAAAAATTTTCACACATATAAATTCGCATACTGTAAACATCAAAAATAATATTAATATATAATTTTACGACCTCAAATTTGTTTTCTTGAAACCATATTCTGATTTAGCTAAAACCAAGCTGTTACACCACTATTATTAGAGCAACCAGTTGTCGCTTCTTCAGCTCCTCAAAAGTAGACAAGCAAGCATCATAAAAAAGGAAAGGTTTATTTTGTTCCAACAAGGTACACAGGGCTTAGAGATCTTATAGAAGTCTTTGTTAAATATCCTATATAATCCAACATGCCCTAAGAAGCTCCTAATTCCCTTAGCACTCGTTAGAGGTGGCAGCTTCTTAATCTCTTAGATTTTTGCCTTCTCAAGTTCGAATCCTTTATGGGAGACTTTATGTCCGAGGACAATGCCTTCTCTTACCATGAATTGACACAAACCAAAAGGCATTCTTCTGAAGGAAAATGTACAATATAGGCAGGTGAATGTTGTTTTTTCTTGATCCTATGGGGTGATTGCAATCCAATTGTGTAACACCCCTTACCCGTATTCAACATCAGAACAGGGTACGAGGTATTACCGGACTTACATCACAAACAAACATACAATTTCGAGTCATAAATTTGGATCCAAATTAAAACCATTGGTATTCAATCATAAAGTCCCTAATATGAGCCTACGGGGCCCAAAACATGTTTTGGAAGTGGTTCGGGACTAAACCGAGTACTTAAGAAAATTTTACAAAACTTAGAAAATTTTTGCTATGAACAAGGGTCACATGCCCGTGTGGTTTGGGACATGACCGTGTCCCTAACCTGTATAACTCTCTGTTTTACAAAGCATGAACAAATTGAGGTCACACGGCTAAGTCACACGCTCGTGTGATAGGCCGTATGGTTAATTTAATTTTCATAAAATAGGTGTCGCCTTCACATGGTCGAGGCGCACGCTCGTGCTTGAGGTCGTGTCCCTCATATGGCTGAGACACACACCCGTGTCTCTGCCCATGTGCTCAATTCTAAGTATTCTATTTCTCAAAATTTAGGTGCAGGAGACACACGGCCGAAACACATGCCCATAGTGTAATAGCCCAATTTTAGGGTTAGTTGGAACAGTAGATTCGGGACCACAAATCCAACATAGAAAAAGTTATTTTTATTTCATTTTTATGGTTTAAAATTTCACGGAATGATTTCGTAAAAATTTCGTTCGAAAATTTTGACGTTTGGGCACTCAATTTAGTAAAAAAGACAAAATTGTAAAATGTGCAAAAGTTGAGTTCTACTTGCTAGAGGTGTCCAATTGCTATGATATTTTAAATTAGAGGTTTATATATGATAATTAGACCATTTTATATTTCTGTGGACAAAAATGGGCATTGATAGGTGAATTTTGAAAGAAAGACATTAGGGCATTTTGGTCATTTAGTAAATAAAAGAATAAAAAGGGAAAATAAAGCCAAAATTGTGTCCATCTTTCTTCTACCTTGGCCGAATTTCATAAGGGCTCCATAGCTAAGGTCTCTTCAACTTTCAAGCTTGATAGTAAGTGCACCCTAGCCTTGCTTTTAATGTTCTTTACATTTTTAAAATCCTCGTAACTCGATTTATCTATTTCTACCATTATTTTGAAGTAGGGTTCATGTTTAAAAATTGACCCATGTGTGACATGCATGTATTTTGATCTTTGATGGAAGATATTGTATATTTAAGGTGTAATAAACACCTTTTACTAAGTGATTTTTCAAGAAAATACCTAAAAGGGCCTATTTGTAAAACGTTGTAAAATGGGTAGTAAAAATCTGATTTGATGAATAATGTGGGCTGATATGAGCATGTTTATGGTTTGGCTAGGCTTGGGTAACCAAGAAATTGAATACATTTCATTTTACGAGCCTAGGGACTAATTTGTAAATATGACAAAGTTTAGGGGCAAAATGTAATTTTGCCATAGTATGATTTTTGGACTGAATTGAGAAATGTGAATAATGAATAAGATAAATTTTCTATTATAAATCAAGAAAAATAAAGTTCGGACCTTGATCGGGGAAAGAATAAGATGTTTGACGATTAAATCCATTTATCCTATTTTTGTACCGAGGTAAGTTCGTATGTAAATAATGCATTATTAATTATGCTTTAATTGTGTTATTATAGTATGAAATTTGAATTGCTCTTTGAATAAATTCGACAAAGTTTCGACAAGTGAAAAATATCCCGGTTGAACCTTAGGAATAGATAGGATACGAATGTCATGACATTAGGGTTATTTGAGTTTATGTGTAAGACCATATCTGGGATATGAAATCAATATGAGATTTCATGTAAGACCATAGCTGGGCTATTGGCATCGATTTGAGATCCCATGAAAGACCATATCTGGGGTATGGCATTGGTATGGTATTGTGTATGAGATTTCTCGGGTATCCTTTAGTATTCCAAGTGGTTCAACAGGTAATTTAACATCCATGTTAAAGTTATGAAAGGTTATGGTACAAAACTGATGCTTAATGAGCTCAATATGTGATGAACCCATCGTAAGGTTCGATTGAGTAAGTTACGATGTTAAGGTTTTAATATCATCTATGGCAAGTTTGATTATGAGATTTACAGTGATACCTATGTTAATTTACTTCATGTTAAAAATATGTTAAAATGTGTTTATGATGCCTATTATTTGCATAGGAACTTGCTGAGCTTTAAAGCTTGCCCCTTTCTTTTTCCCTTGTATTATAGTGTCACCAAGCCAACTCAGGGATCGAAGATGGTCGGAGATCCATTCACACTATCAATTTTATCATTTTTGGTACTTATGATTTCATTATTTTGAGTATGGCATGTATAGGGACTTGGTCATTTTGTTATGTGTCATATTTGATTTGGCCAAATGTGTTGGCTTATAATGATTGATAATTCATTTTGTAAATGGCCATTGAAATTGGCTAATATTGGTTTAGTATATATGCATATGATGATGTTTTCATGGATATGGATTTTGCATGGTTTGAGATGATAAGTATGAGATATTGTATGCTATAGAACATAGCATGTAACTGATGTGTGAATGACTTGGTTGTGGATGAATTGGTTGTATGTATATGCTTGAATTGGTGTTGGTTGTTGTTGTATAGGTTGGTGCAAGTAAGGGTGGAAAAATGGCTTGGAAAATAGTCTTATTTTTGTCCACATGGGTAGACACACGGGCATGTGTCTAGGCTATGTGTGACACACCGCTTGCCTTATGGGTGTGTGATCTGACCGTGTGTCCCCTGCATCTTGAATTTTTAACTTTTGAATTGGCCACCCGAGCAGAGACATGGCCATGTGTCTCAGCCTGTGAACGACATAGCCCAGGGACATGGGCGTGTGCCTAAAGCGTGTGAAGTCTACACCTATTTTATGAAAAATTATGAAAATTAAATTGCCCACACGGCCTAAGCACATGGGCGTGTGACTTGGCTGTGTGACTTCTATTTATTGATGACGCCATAAATAGAGAGTTACATAGGTTAGGGACACAGGCGTATGTGTCCACATGGCCTACCCATATGAGCGTGTCCCAAAGCCAAACGGGCGTATGACCCCTGTTTTGATATAAAAAACTTTATGTGTTGGGAAGTTTTCTAAAGTTCTCGGTTTAGTCCCGAACCACTCCTAATGCATGATTTGGGCCTCCTAAGCTCGTTTAAGGGATGGTAGGAATGTTTTCGAAAAGTTTTAAATTTGAGTGGAAATTCATGTCCCAATTTTGAATGTTTGTTTGAGTTTAAGTCTAGTAATGCCTCATACCCTGTTCCGGCGTGAATACAGGTAAGGGGTGTTACAGATGGGACAGACCATGTGTCATACATGACCTAGACACACGCCCATGTTTCTACCCATGTGGACAAAATAATGGCTATTTACCAAGCCATTTTCACCCTCATTTACCCCTACACACATAAGTTCAATGGCATAAGTCATGGTATACTTAGACAACCAAAACATTCATGATCAAGGCTAGAACAGATCATTTTATTATCACACTAAACATACTTCAAACATCATATTCTACCAAACCAAATCAAACCAAGCTCACATCCACAAGTACCAAAAAAAATACTTTTATCATACATAATTCTCCATAAATTTCATAGCACACCAATGAGCCAATCTTAACTTGTAACAACCTGTTTTTAGGGTTAATCAGAACAGTGGTTTCGGGGCCACTAAATCCGATGAGTAGGTTTCTAAATATTATATTTAATATTTATGAGTTAATTGTGAGTTTAAAAAAGGTTTTTGATATTGTGATTTTTGTTTTATAAGCGATTTATTAAGCTCAAGTGGTATGACCCTAAGGTCAAGTGGGTTTAGAAAATGAGGTATCGAGACCTCATTTCTATAAACCGAGTCGTAAATATTTTTATAAATATTTACGGAGTGGCAATAAGATGATATTAAAGTTTCGTTGAAAAATTTTATTGTTTTGATAGTTAATTAAGCAAAAGGACTAAATCGCGCAAAGCGTAAAAGTTGTGTTCTATAAGTTAAAGATATTAAATAGCTATGGAATTAAATAGTGGGAGTCCTTAAGTGGTAATTATTCCATAATTGTTGATAGTGGAATTCCATGGCTTGGTATAATGGAAATTATTAATGTATATTAAGGTTAAATATGGTATTTGGTAATTATAATAAAATAAAATAAAACAAAAGCCAAATTACATGCTATCATCTTCATCAATAGCCGAATGTGAGAAAGAAAATAATGTTCTCAAAGCTTTGAAGGTTCGCCATGGTTGTTCATGCATGTAAGTCCATGTCGTCTCGGTTTTTAATAATTTTTACATTTTGAGATCGTTGCTTCGTAATCTAGTGGCCTGTACCTCTAATTTTAAAATTGTTAAAGTATTTGGATGATGCCATTATTGAATGTTTGAGTATCTTGTTGTTTGATGATGAGTAATAAATCTTTGATGTTTGATTTTCATGTTTGATTAAGTGATTTTTGATAAAAATGTGTATTAAGGACTAAATTTAGAAATTTGTAAATTGAGGGTCAAACGTGAAATAAATAAAAGAAATGGGTTGCTAGAGACCTAAGGTAAATTCGCCTAACATGGGTTTGATGAAATTTTGAGTAATTTGTGTTATTTTGAAATAGGGATTAAATTGTAAAATGTGAAATGTTAGGGATAAAATGCAAAATGCCCAAATTATGTGTCTTTAGATAAAATTTAATGAAATGTTGAATAAGTGAGTTAATTTTGATATTAATTAGATTGGCAAAAGTAGAATTGGATTTGGATCGGGGAAAAATCAAAATGGTCTATTAGTCGTCTCGTTCCGATTATCGTCTTCCGAGGTAAGTCCTTAAGTAATTATATTTGATTTTCTGCGCGCTTAAGATTATATAATATGATAAGTAATTATTTGACGTTTACAAGTTCGATTTGCAATAAATATATTGAATTTCGGCTATAGAGCCGAATATGAAATGGATGATTTATGTATATAATGTGGCCGAATGACTATTAAGTGATGATGTGAAAGTGTGTAATATGTGTATACAATTTTATTGTACTTGTTTGTATAAAGTCGAATGTGAATTGAATGGTATATATGTGGTGACAGAATAGCTATTATGAAACAAAGTCAAAGAATGGGATATTTGTATAATAGATGAATTGTGGCTATTGTTCCTACTTGATCGAGGTTGTGTGTGAAATAATTTGTGAATATGGCATATAGTCGAATGGTTATTAAAAGTGAAACTAGGATAATGAAAAGATTATGTGTTCCTTGTGTATGATTATTGAACCGAAAGTTAAAAGGTAGGTGTACATTTTGTGCTTATATTCGAATGAAGCAATTAAATTGCTAATGTGAAATGTTATGTGAAATGTGTTAACATGTGAATAAATATGCAAGACACTGGAAATGTATCCGGGCTAAAGTCCCGCAGGCTTCATGCTGGAAATGTATCCGGGCTAAAGTCCCGCAGGCTTCGTGCTGGAAATATATCTGGGCCAAAGTCCCGTAGGCTTCGTGCTGGAAATGTATCCGGGCTAAAGTCCCGCAGGCTTCGTGCTAGAAATGTATCCGGGCCAAAGTCCCGCAGGCTTTGTGCTGATAATATAATTTCGGGTTTTATACCTAGTAGGCCAAGTGCCGATGAATTTGATAAAAGTATACAATTACAAGATCCTACACTAAGTTGACAAATTGAAAGTGCATTACATATTAAGTTGGCCAGGTATGTATCATGTACTAGTATGCGATTTTGATTTGAATTAAATTATAAATATATAAAGTGATGCATCTGTGAATAAGTGTTATGACTATAAATGTGATTGTGATATATTCGGTAAATATGTGAAGTTATGTGAAGTGATTCTATGTTTATATTCAAATATAAACACTTGGTCCTTGTGGAAAGGTTTATGGAAGTATATGATTTTATTTTTAGGTGATTACGATCTTGGAAAATTAAATGTGAATATGATATTGTATTTCATTCGTTTCAATTGAACTAAAGCTGATAGTGAAGCATTTTAATGCCTATGTTATATGAGTTTGATCTTGAATGACATGATATACATGTTTAGATAATTTGAATGCAAGGAATGTGCGAAAGAGCAAATTTGTAATAAATCTGCTTGAGACAGCAACTGTAGCGTGATTTTGAAAAATCACCATAAATTGTGGAAATTGAATTAGAAGCTGAATAAATTATGAAATTAAATCTTAATGAGTCTAGTTTCTTATAAAAGAAACCGTGTAAGCAAAAGAAGTTTATATAATGAGATATTTGAAGTGGAGTGAGACAGAGTCAAAATGACTTTGAAATCCCCTGTTCTGTCTTTAGAAAATCATTTTAAATTGTACAGTGATGATTATAAGATAAAAGTTATATTCCTAGACTCCTTAATGAGTCTAGTTTCAAATTAAGTAAACGATAACATATTTCGAATTCTGTATAATGAGAAAATTGATTTGTAGTGAAGAGTGGTCAGAATAGTCAAACAGTGAAACAGGGGGAACTTCAATAAAATTCTGGTATTGATTGGTCAAACCAAAAATTCTAAAAATTTTATGGATGGAAGATATATAAGTGTATTTTCAGGAAAAATTAACGGAACTTTATTTGGAGTTTCTTATCTCCAGTTATAAATAATTTAGTGAATGTTTCTCAGGAAAATAGCTTGTAGTGAATTTGTGATTTTGTTGCAAACATGGTTAAAACTAGTTAATGAGATACTTTTCGAGTTCTTATGATCTTATTTGTGATTACAATATTTGGTTTTAATTGAGTTCAGATTCAAGTGCAGTGAATTTGCTAAATATGCAATATGTTCATGGATACTTGGCCGAAATGGCAATTACCTAGGAATGATTTCTTGAAAATTTGAAATAATCGATCTATAAGTAAATTAATTGTTTGCATTGCTTAAAACTTACTAAGCATTGAAGCTTACTCCGTGTTCTCTTTTTCATTCCTTATAGGTTTATCCTTTAGTTCGAGTTGGAAGAGCCAGAGATATCATCACACTATCGAGTCATTATGTGAGTTGAGAAGATGGTATATCATCATGATTTAAGGCATGTATAGGATAGACTATAGGTAGAATGATATTTTGACTTTGTATACATTATAGCCATGCGAAGATGGCTCGCTTATTTTGTTTAGAGAAGCCTTATAATTGAACTAATGTGTTGAAATGTTTTAGTTATAACTTGATAGTAGTTAATTTGTTATTAGATATTCGGTTATGTTTTGATAGTTAGTCATTTTGGAAATTTATAAGAGCTCTTATGAAAAATCAATGAAACAGGTTGCATTGTTGATAATTTATGTCTGGTAAATATCTTTGACCTTATAGAAGTTTTGTTCAGTCAAGTAATACCTCATAACCTTATTCCGGCAATGGATACGGGTTAGGAGTGTTACATAACTATTCAACAACAAACCATTAAGTCACATTCCAACATTCACTAAGCATTTATAAGCCACATAACACAAGAGATAATTACACATGCATACATACATATATATATATATATATATATATATATATATATATAAAGCTTACAACCAATTCAACCAAAATGAGCCAAGTTACATGGCCAAATACCACATCAAGCCTTTGACAATTACAAGCCAATACATTTGGCCAAATTCACAATGATAGGTATAAAAAATGACCAAGTCCGTATACATGTCATATTCTAAAAATGTTTAAAATCATCGGTACACAAAATAACAGTTTGATAGTGTGATGATCTGCGATGATCTCCAATCCGAGCTATCTTGGTCGCACTATAAAACATGGAAGATAAAATGGAGTAAGCTATATAGCTTAATAAGCTCGTATGAAAGAAATAAGCTAACCTAACCATATATTAACATGCAAGTAATATAACATAAGATAATGTAATTTACCAAAATCTCATGATCATAATTCATTCCATCACAAACTTACCTGGAAATCGTCATTTCACGAATTAATAATCATAAGCTTAAAGTACATACCTGTACCATATTGTAATAATTTCATACTTAGTCTCATCGTCGTTATACCCAATGAACCACTCAGAATAACAATATCAGATACTCGGGAAAAACCTTGCACACAAGGTGCCACATATGTAGACATTGCTACCTATATCTCATAACACATATATGCTTGCTCTCGAGCCATTAACGGGCCTGCTCATACATGTTTTCAGTCAAGACGTAGCTACCTGATGTTGCTCACACAAGCTGTCAAGTAACCACAACATATGCCGGTATACTCAGCCACTGGTAGGACGTACAGGACCAGCACCCCGATCACATAACATAAAACCCTAGTGACATGTCACTTGTATCCTAATCTATTCCTAAGGTTCGATTGGGATTTTTCACTTGCCAAAATCATCGTTGAACGTGTTTGTAAAGTCATTTACACAATTCATGAAGTATTAAAGTAGTTAAATTACGATTATAATAAAGCTTATTTAACATACAAACTTACCTCGATTACAAAAATGACCAAAAGGATCTATTCGTCAGTTCCTTTATTTTTCCCCCGATCTAGACCCGAACTTTATTTTTCTTGATCTATAATACCACATTTAACTTATTTAATCATCACATTGTTCAATTCAGCCCAAAAACATATTATGGACAAATTTAAATTTTTGCCCCAACTTTTCAACATTTTACAATATAGTCCCTAGGCTCGTAAAATGAATTTCATTCAATTTCATCACAACCTAAGCCTAGACGGTTGTTGTTTGTAGTCATAAAAGCCTACATTTTTCATTTATTCACACTTTTCTACACATTTTATAGACTTTCACAAATAAGTCCTTATTTAACTTTTTACCGAAATTCACTTTACAAAAGTCGTTCAACAAACAACAAACATGCATTTTCTACCATCAAACATCAAAATACACACATATTCATCATGGATCAAATTTTATACTTTAATTTTCTTTCAAATTAGTCCTTGAAATAGCTAAATCAAGTTACAACAATCTCAAAAATGTAAAAATCATTAAAAACAGGACAAGAACGGACTTACTATTGAGCTTGGAAGCTTGGCCAAAAACCCTAGCTATGGCTTCTCCTAAATTTCAGCTATGGAGAAAGAAGATGGACAAAATTTTGCCTTTCTTTACTTATTAGTCCATTTAATAACCAATTTACTAAAATGCCCTTAATGCATAACTTAAAATTTTACCTAGCCATGTCCATTTTTGTCCATCTTAAGGTATAACGGTCTAATTACCATTTAAGGACCTCCAACTTAAAAATTCATAACAATTAGACACCTTTAACTTATAGAATTCAAGTTTTGCACCTATTGCAATTTAGTCCTTCTAGTCAAATTGGGCACTCAGTCAATAAAATTTCTAAATGAAATTTTCACAAAATTATTCTATCATGTTGTAGACCTTAAAGAAATAATAAAATAAATAATTCTACTTCAGATTCGTGGTCCCGAAACCATATTTTGATTTGACCCAAAAACGGGCTATTACAAATTGTACCTAAAATAGTCATCTAAAATGCAATAAAAACCCTTACCAGCTAATCGATCTAATATTTAATCAATGAAAGACAATGGAAAATGGTCTTTCCTTGTGGCTTTGTTTAGCTTACGATAGTCTATACATACTCGCCATCTCGTGACAGTTCATGTAGATATAAGCTCATTATTATCGTTACTGACCACGGTGACACCTCCCTTCTTCGGCACACATTAGACTAGACTCACCTAAGAGCTATCTAAGATTGGGTAGATAACAACAGCATCCAACCATTTGATTATCTCCTTTTTCACCACCTCCTTAATAATGGGGTTCAACCTCCTTTGCTGCTTAATAGAATTGGCATGGAAATTTTTCAGCAAAATTTTGTGCATGCAGATTGTGGGGTTGATTCCTTTAATATATGTGATTGTCCATCCTAATGCTTTTTTGAATTTCCTAAGTACATCTAACAATTGAACATTTTGCTCATAAGTCAGCTCAGTAGATACAACCACATGCAATGTATTATCCTTCCCCAAATAAGCGTACTTTAACTGTGCAAGTAGATGGTTCAACTCTAACATGAGTGGTTCTTCTATGGACAGTTTAGTAGGGTTGAAGGTTCAAGTAGATAAATCTAATATGTCAAACCTCTTTCTAGGTCTATCGACAATTAGTTTGGATGTCAGCAACTGCTTGTGGTGTCCTAATGGCCCTTCATAATCAATATCACTAGAATCCAATTCACTATTCTCTTTGTCATCATATTTCTTTTTTAAATTCCACTTCCACAATAGAGTTTAACAATATGACAACATGGCACTCTTCTATATCATCAACACATTTCAGAGCCTAGAAAACATTAAAAGTGATTTGTTGAAAGTTCACCCATATAGTTGACTCACCCTTTTGAACATCAATCATAGTCCTACCTGTTGCAAGAAAAGGTCTACCCAAAATAATAGGCACATCTTTGTCAGCTTCACAGTCTAATACAATGAAATCAGCAGGGAAAATGAATTTATCTACCCTTACCAGGACATCTTCGATTTTACCTTCTAGGTGTGCATATGATCGATCTACCAATTGCAAAGTCATAATAATGGGTTTACTTCACCAATTCCCAGCGTTTTGAACATAGACATGGGCATAAAGTTTATGCTCACTCCTAAATCGCACAAGGCCTTCACAACTTATTGGTTACCAATTGAGCAAAGGTATTGTGAAGTTTCCTGGGTCCTTCAACTTTGGAAGCAATTTATTTGTCAGCATAGCAGTGCACCCTTCAGTGAATGCGGTTGTTTCGAATTCTCCCATTCGTCTCTTCCTTGAAAGTATGTCTTTCATAAACATGAAATAGTTGGGAATTTGCTCCAAAGCTTCCACCAAAGGTATATTGATGTGAATTCGCTTAATGACATCCAAGAATCACCTGAATTGTTGGTCTTGTTAGTGATTCTGAAATCGTTAGGGAAATAGTAGGGTGGGCGAACTTCATGTTGCAGTGATTGTTTTGCCCAAACATTGTGTTCAGCAGTGCTATTTGAGCTTGCTTTAGCATTGCTTGGTCTAGTTTTCTCATTTGTGGTGCTCTTCTTGTGTTGTTCAAGAATTTTTCTTTGATCAGATTTTGAATTCGATGTTTTAGCAACAACACTCTTGAAAAATCTATCTAGCTGTGTGGCACTTCTAAGAGTGATTGCTTTATAATGTTCTTTCCTATGTGGTCTTGCATTCTCGGTATCACTAGGCAAAGTTCCTTGTGTTCTTGAGTTCAAAGCAGAAGCTATTTGTCCTACTTGGTTCTCTAAAGCTCGTAAAGATGACGCTTGGCTCTGGATCATAGCATCGTTCTTGGCCATATACTCCTTCAATAGAGATTCAAATATAATAATTTAACATAAATTAAAATAAAAAAATTATTGATTGATGCATAAGAAGTTTTTTTATTTTTTATGTATGATTTAAAATATATGTTTGGGGTTTATGATTATCCTTCTTGAGAATTTTGTCGTTAAAATTTAAATTTACATTTTTTCTTGAGTATACAATTTATCTTACCATTACACAAACACTTATGGATGTAATTTGACAATTATATTTTCATTCTTTTTTATCTTATTATTAGTAAACCCTGGCTCCTAACACCCTTATTCACTATGCCCATTGACATGACCATCAATTGATTGCTTCAAAGGATTGGCGTTGGGGAGAAAAATTCGGTTTTGCTAAGTTTCCTTGAGACCGCTCGTTGGCCTTACATCAGCCCAACAACGATTGAAAAATTTGTATACACTAATTTTTCTCTCATTACCTCAAAACCCGAAACATTTGACACCAATTTCTCCATAAAATTCTCTCTTCCTCAATTCCTTTCCTCTTCATCTGCCTTTCCCCAACGCCTACATTATCTCTAGAAACTAATTAACATCTGAATTCCCTTAGACTTTTGCCCAGGCCCCAAACAAGCATTATTTCCAATCTCTCGAAACAACATGGCCTTCCCTAATCTTGTCCTCCTTTTCACACTATTTTCGTTCCTCTTACTCTTTCGCTCAACAGAATCAAAGCTATCCGCCGATTACTACAACAAAACATGCCCTAAGTTTCAGAACATAATGCAGACAATCCTAGCAGAAAAGCAACTCAGTGCCCCAACAACCGCCGCAGCTACCCTCCGTGTCTTCTTCCATGACTGTTTTGTTAATGGCTGCGATTCCTCCTTGCTTATTGCCTCCAACGCCTTCAACAAATCGGAGCGCGACGCTAACGTTAATCTGTCAGTTGCTGGAGATGCCTTCGACCTTATTACTCGTGTCAAGACTGCTCTTGAGCTTGAATGCCCTGGCGTTGTTTCCTGCTCAGACATTCTCGCCATTTCAGCTAGAGACCTTGTTGTAACGGTAGGAGGTCCGTTCTATGAAGTAGTTTTGGGGAGAAAAGACAGCAGGGAATCTAATCCCTCGATGGTTGATAAAAACCTTCCGAAAGCTTTAACACCCATGAATGAGTTGCTTTCTCTCTTCTCTTCCAAAGGGTTCTCAGCAGAAGAAATGGTTGCTCTTGTGGGTGCACATACCATTGGTTTCTCTCACTGTAAAGAGTTCGCCAATCGTATATTCAACTTCAGCAAGACTTCTGAGTTTGACCCAGCCTATAGTCCTGTTTTCGCACAAGGGTTAAGGAAACTTTGCGCTAATTATACCAAATCTCCAGCAATGTCAGCTTTCAACGATGTGTATACCCCAGGGAAGTTTGATAACATGTATTACAAGAATTTACAAAATGGATTAGGGTTGTTGTCATCTGACCAGGCGATGGTGACTGACAATAGGACTAAGCCATTTGTGGACCGGTTTGCTGCAAACGAGACTGCGTTTTTTGATATGTTCGCTCGTTCGATGGAGAAGTTAAGCGTTTATAAAGTCAAGGAAAATAATGATGGGGATGTAAGACGCAGATGCGATCAGTTTAATACACTTCAGGTTTGATGAGAGATATAAGTTGCGCAGATAGATAATGAAACAAGATTTTCTTTTTTCTTCGTTCATACAACATGATTTATGTAGTCTAAAAATATTGCATTTTAATCTTTTAAGAAACTATTTTTCAAAAAATAAAAATAAAAAAATCTTGTAATAAAGTGTGAGCATTGTCATGCTTATATTCTTAGGTATTTTTTTGGTTCAACATTCTCAACATGTTTTCTAGTTTCAAAGTCGATCATCCCCCTATCTAAAGTAGACAACTGAAGATTCACATTTCGAAAATCCTAATAATTATAAGGAAATCAAATTTCTCAACGATCACCCCCTCTTTTCTATGCAAAAACTCAAAAGGTCGATGATCAAACATCAAAGCAATCACACCACAATGCATTAACGTGTAGCCTCTCCTTATTTTTTCTCTTTCTTATTGAAGAACTCTATAAAATGTTAGAATATCATATTTCACTATAATCTTTGTCTTCATGCTTAGAAATCATATCAAAATTTGATTCTAGATATGTCGAGCTAGCATTGTTTAGCTTTCGAGCATATTTCCAACATTTTATGATTTTCCCAAGCAAAGTTGATAGCTCTATTATGTTACTTTCTTAAATCATGATTAATACTTACATGGTACCAAGCAATCGATTAACTAAATGCAATTAAGTATGTGCATTAGGAGAAGTAAAAGAAGAATATTATTTGGTACAAATTATAGTTTCTCTTAGTAAAAGAACAAGTTTTAGATTTTGTTTTTTAGTCTATTACAGTTTTTTACGATTTGTTTTCGGTTAATAAACAATAATGGTCTGTTTATTTCACTGAAAATGATTTTCGAAAATTGATTTTTTAAAAAATAATTTACATTCTTGGAAAAGTTAATATTTTGGTGTTTGGATGAATCTGTGTAACATATTCTCTATTGGTTGACTGATTTCTTAAAATATTTCATAAAATTGTTTTCAATAAAACAAACATACATTTGATATTTTCTTATATTTTTATTGTTTAATTGAGTTTATTTTATATCTATAAATTTATATTTTACATTGTTTTTGCATATATTAAAAATATTTTGTTAAATTCATGTTCATTACAACGTCATTTTTTGGTTACATGACTACCAAGTGAGTATTTTTATTTAAAATGTGACATCAACAAAATTGATAAAAGGTTTAACAATTCAACAATTGGACTAGATTTCCAAATTTGAAAAGTACAGAGACTAAATTACAAATTTGTGAAAAGTACATAGACTTATGACATATTTTAACCTTAATACTATAAAACATTAATTATTAATATATTTATAATTGTAATAAATATTTATTATTAAAATATTAATATTGAATAATTTCAATAATATATGAAGAAAAATTATTTTAAATTTTATTATTAAAGTAAAATTGAAATTAATAGATTATATTATTTATATTAATAATTTATTGTATGACTAAATATAAATAATTAAATATGTATGTTTAATAATATTGAAAAACATAATATTTTATATTGATATTTTTATAATTTTAAATATTTTTAAAATAAAAATAATATTTATTATTAATATATAATATTAAATTTTATTTAATTTAATTATTATATAAAAATAAAATTACCTATAGAGGAGCTCTTTTCCGGAAATTGAGTTATTTTACATTGACATGTAAGTCATTTTTCATTGACCAAATTGTTTTATTTGAAGCAAACTTAGTAAAATGTATAAAAGCAAAGGAAAATGTATAAAATATTTTCCGTAAAATCTTTTACATATAAACAAACAAACTAAATGTTATGACTAGATTTCAGAAACTTTATGACTAGATTTCAAAAGCTACATCAATTTCGTAGAAATGATTTGAGAGACAATATGTTCTAAAACATTTTTCAGAAAAAGACTATTTATCTTTGATAGAAATTTCAAAATGAAAATAATTAATAAAACATGTTCAATTTAAGTAAGTTTTGCAAATAGATTATGTTGTTTCTTTTAGTAGTACAAAGAAAAAGGATTTCATATCAATTCTGAAATGTTCTATTTTAAAAATAGACAGCAAACTGAATAATACTTTTGAAAACTTTATTTTTAAATTAGTTTAGAAATTAAGATTTATCAATTTAAGTTTTAAATCAATGGTTTAAGCATTTTAAAATTCAAAGTTTATACATGCATTCCAAATATCATATCGAGTTCTCATGCATAATTACAATAGCAAAACAAACCAATGTTCATAATCCAAAACAATCTCAAAAGAGATTTAAATACTTTAAAATAAATCGAGAATCTCTTCTAATTCTGCATCCAAGTCATATCCTTAAGTATTATCTGAAAAATTTTAAGAAACTAGAAAGAGTGAGCTAATAAGCAATGTGTGTTTTAATTAAGCTTAAATAACATAAGAAATTACTTTAAATATATCAAAATATTATTAACCACATAATAATCAAACATGCAATCTTTATGTGCATGATTATGATATATGTTTTGTAAAATTTCCTACCCATGATGAATTTGTTAACTGAAATTCATCATTTTTACTATAAAGAAAGAATTAGAAAACTGAGATTGTACTATAAAAAGAAAAATAAGATGAATTAAAAAGATAGAAAATAAGTGATAAAAATATAATAATTACCAACGGTGTCAAAAATGATGAATGTTGATGAACCACTCCAAGATGAGGAGAAGAAATGGTAATATAGAGATTAAAATAGTAGGAGAATGATTTATATTAAGAATAAAAAAGTAATATTGTTTCGAAAAAAATAAAAGAAAAAAGAATGGATGATTTTCGAAATAAAGAAAAGAAAGAAGAAGAAAAGCTATGGAAGAAAATAGTGTTTCAATGTGGTGCAAGAGTGGTAGTCTGGTGGTGCTAGGGTTGTGGTATTGTAGTTCAATAGTGGTGATTTAATGAAATAGAGGTGGATGATAAGTGGTGATTCAATTTGTTAAAAGTAAAATGAAGCAAGGAAATGAGAAGATCAAGGATGAGTAACCAAATTTGGGTGGTACAAGGTGGTGAAAAGGGAAAAGAAAACAGAGAAAAGATGTAACACCCTATACAAGGTGGCCAAATTGTGTAGTAACTTGTGCCTGTGTAACTTTGGGTCACATGACCATCTTGCTAGGTTGTGTAACTCTCTGAGACCATGTGGACAAACCTGTACCAAAAATCAAAGAGGTCACATGGTCGTGTCATGCAACCATATGGGGCACACGAATGTGTCACAGATCATGTCCCAAGTTGTGTACCCAAGAACACCTTCAAACATAAGCCATTTCACATACCAAATGTGACATCCCTAATTTGACCCTAGTCAGAAAGTGATTTCGGGACCACAAAACCGAGACATAAAAATAATTTAATATTCATTTTGATGCCTATAATATGTGTTAATTCATGTGTGACATTTTTTATGTTTTAACTTAGAGTTATAAATGTGAATTTCACTAAAAAGGGCTTAGTAGTAAACTTTGAAAGTATGATGGGGAAATGTGTGATGACTAGTTGATTCATGCATGCAAAATAGTGGAGTTGCATGTCAAATTTCCCCTTTTAATGTTAGTGGAAGGTAATGATGACTTTGTTTTGGCATTTTGTGCTTTGTATGTTAGTAAATAATGTTAATAATATATTTGTTTATATTAAAGAAAATGGTTTCATAAAATAGAAATAATAAAAGTTAATAAAATAAATGAATAAAATATGTTTGAGGTGAAAATAACAAGGCCATTTCTTCTTCTTCTTGCCGTGAGTTGAGAAAGAAAATAGAAATCTTTGAGCTTAGGGCATTCGGCAAAAGAAGGCTTCAAATAAGGTAAGGTTCATGTTATTTTCTTTGAAAATTTGTGAATTTTGGTTGGTTTTGAAGCTTGCAACAAGACCCATGTGAAAATTTTGTGTTCATGAAGCATGTAGCAATCAATCCACGAGCTTAATGGGGTATATTTTGTATGTTTGATGATTTTGGGAGGATAATTGATTCTAGTTGAGTATGAACAAACTAAATGTGCTTGATGGCTCAAATGAGCTTGGAAAGTTGGCCAATGTTGTTTAGGTTTATGAATTAGGGCATAATTTCTTTCGGCAAACTAGGATAAATATTAAAAAAAAAAATTCTTAGCATTAATAGCATTTGCTTAATTGGTGAATTGAACTTTGAGTGGATAGGGTGAGCCCTTGTGACTATGTTGATTGTGAAAATCGGCAATGTGGGGGCTTATACAAAAATTAATGTGTATTGATAATAGTTGTATGAGATTTATTCAAATTAGCACCTAAGTGATAAATTGATTATGTAATTGGGTTGATTGTTGCATTCGACCATGAATTCAACTTGTCATTTGAATTGGTAGATAAATGCCGCATATTAAGTTGAGTAATTAAATTTAGTTTTAGCTTGATTTTGAATGAATATAAATTGAGATGTTCTTTATGTGTTATCCGAATTAGTTGTTGAATAAGATATTGGGCTACACTTAGTGAAAGTGTTGAATGGATATGATAATGTGAAGTGCAAAAGGGTATGTGAGAGAGTGAATTATGTATTTGTGCTTTCTTCAAATGAGGGAAAATCTTATATTCATATACATATGTTTTACTATAGGTGTGTTTGAAAAGTAGGTTCTTAAGTATTTGAGTTTGATTCCTTTGTAAGTTTTAAGTACTTAAATGGAATGAATATGAATTATGTATATGTATGCCTTATGTATGTACCATGTACACATAAGGACATTTGGAAATATGATTAAATTCTTGTATAAGAAAGAATGATAAATTAAGTGACTCTTTGCTTGTGAATGTGAATTAGATATAGATTAAATAAGCATGAAATCGAGTCATGGCATGTTTTATTAATTAATACATATTGAAAATGATATGTGATTGCCAAATGTGATTGTCAAGTGAATAATATTAGTTAAGTACCTAAGCCAATCTATTGTTTCACTTAAGCTTAAGAGCAAAGAGGATCAAAGTCGGATAAAGGAAAAGAGAAAGTAAGCGAATAGCCGTGGATATCTAGTCGTCGACCACTTCGAGGTAAGTTTTAAGTGATTAAACGTTGAGTAAATTCAATCATAATAGAACATATTGAGTTGATTTAATAAGATATGATGGGCCATGATATGTTCTAAGCTCAAATGGTAAGTTCTTAAGTGTTTGAGCTTGGAAATTTAAGTGTAATTTGAAATAATCTGCTTAGGACAGCAGCAGTAACGTGAATTTAGAAAATCACCATAAATTTATAGACTTGAATTAGAGGCTGAATAAAACATGAAATTAAAGCTTAATGAGTCTAGTTTCTTATAAAAGAAACCGTGTAAGCAAAGGAATTTCCGATAATGAGATATTTAAAGTTGTGTGAGACAGTGCAGAATGACACTGTAATCCTCTGTTCTGTTTTTAGAAAATCATTATAAATTGTACAAATCTTTTTAAAAGACAAAATTTATATGCTAGATGACTTAGTGAGTCTAGTTTCAAATGAAACAAACTAGAACATATTTTGAATTTTGTACAATGAGAAATTTGATTCGTAGTGAAGAGTGGTCAGAATAGTCAAACAGTGAAATAGGGGAAACTTTAAGAAAAATATGGTATTGATTGGCCAAACCAAAAATTCTGAAAATTGTTTGGATAAAATATGTATGAGTCTATTTTCAGGGAAAATTAACGGCACTTCATTTGGAGTTTCGTACCTCCATTTACGAATAATTTAATGACTGTTGCTCAGGAAAAACAGCTTGTGCTAAATTTGTGATTATGTTGTAAACCTTAATAAAACTATTTGAGTTGCTTATAAGCTATCGATTAAATATTGGTAATCAAACTACCAAATCCATATTAAAGTGAAGCTATAAGCCGTAAATGACTAGTATACCTAGTCAATTTTGTTATGATGAAATTGATGTACAAGATATGTATATGTGATAAGGCCTAATGGCCAATGTGATGAATGTGAAAGTGTATATATGTGATAAGGCCGAATGGCCAATGTGATGAATGTGAAAGTGTATATATGTGATAAGGCCGAATGGCCAATGTGATGAATGTGAAAGTGTATATATGTGACAAGGCCTAATGGCCGATGTGATGAATGTGAAAGTGTATATATGTGATAAGGCCGAATGGCCAATGTGATGAATGTGAAAGTGTATATATGAGATAAGACCTAATGGCCGATGTGATGGATGTGAAGGTGTATATATGTGATAAGGCCGAATGGCCAATGTGATGAATGTGAAAGTGTATATATGAGATAAGACCTAATGGCCGATGTGATGGATGTGAAGGTGTATATATGTGATAAGGCCGAATGGCCAATGTGATGAATGTGAAAGTGTATATATGTGATAAGGCCGAATGGCCAATGTGATGAATGTGAAAGTGTATATATGTGACAAGGCCTAATGGCCGATGTGATGAATGTGAAAGTGTATACATGTGATAAGGCTGAATGGCCAATGTGATGAATGTGAAAGTGTATATATGTGACAAGGCCTAATGGCCGATGTGATGAATGTGAAAGTGTATATATGTGATAAGGCTGAATGGCCAATGTGATGAATGTGAAAGTGTATATATGAGATAAGACCTAATGGCCGATGTGATGGATGTGAAGGTGTATATATGTGATAAGGCCGAATGGCCAATGTGATGAATGTGAAAGTGTATATATGTGATAAGGCCGAATGGCCAATGTGATGAATGTGAAAGTGTATATATGTGACAAGGCCTAATGGCCGATGTGATGAATGTGAAAGTGTATATATGTGATAAGGCCGAATGGCCAATGTGATGAATGTGAAAGTGTATATATGAGATAAGACCTAATGGCCGATGTGATGGATGTGAAGGTGTATATATGTGATAAGGCCGAATGGCCAATGTGATGGATGTGAAAGTGTATAAATGTGATAAGTCCCGAAGGGCATTTGTGCCAGTACTATATCCAGGTTAAGATCCCACAGGCTTTATGCGGGAATATTATTCTGAATTAATGTCCGTATGCTTCGTGCTCGTACTATATCCGAGTTTTGAAGACCAGAAGATTCAAGTAAGACTTTGATATTGAGTATCCGCAGTAAGTTACCATCAAATAAGTATTACGTATTTAAAGATGTTCAGGTACGTATTGCTTACTCGTCGGTGGATTGATTTCAAAGTGAATTATTAGTATCAAAAAGGTATGTAAATGTGATCAATATTATAACTTCAAATACGAGAATGATCTAATTGGTAATGGTATGCTTGTATAATGAAGTATGGGATGAAATATTCTTATGTATTAGTGCATATTCTGCCCAAAGGCCTTATGATTTGAGTACGGGTTGGGTTCAGCTAGATGTGCCAGTACAAGGTAAGGATTATATTCTGTAAACTTACGTATATGTAATAAGGAATATGTTTGGTTCTTTAGGTGCCTCTGATAATTTAGTACTTGTCATGTTGAAATACTTAAAAATATGGATGTGATTATGAACAAGTGGAAAGGATTATTGAAAGTTGTAAATTGGTGAAGAATGTGCTTACCATGTGAATCCATCTTCAATTGATGAAGAATGTGCTTTGGAAATATTCGACCATCTAGATCACTATTGTACGAAAGTATATATATGTGAGAGTTAAGTGATGCGTTTATTGATATTATAGTTCGAGATGAAGCTCTAGATTAACTTCATCGAACAGTTGAAATGAATGACCAAAGATATTGAATGAAAACACTTTGCGACTTAAAGCTTAGGGCTAAAGAAAGGCGAATTAAATTATGTGAAATTTTGGTTAAGTATATTGGGTCAAATGAGATTTTATCTAGATTAAGTATATGTGAAAAACGTCATTGATTCAACAAAATTATTGTTTTGCTTAAAACGTACTAAGCTTACGAAAGCTTACTCTGTTCGTTCATGTTTTTGGTCTGTAGGTTGTGGATTCCGACTACTAGCTCGGGGATCGTCAGCACTTCATCACACTATCTACCATTACGGTAGCCATGAGATTGGATTATCTTATGGCATGTATAGAATAAACTAGTAGCGAAAGAATAATTTGGTTATTGTATATAAGCCATGCGAAAATGACATCTTTTGAATGTTTACTTATAGAAGTTTACATTTTATCCCTGGCTGTGTTTAGTGTTTATCCAAATGAATGATCTTAAAAAAAAAAAAGTTTTACCGTTCTGTCATGAGTTACAAGTCCAGTAATGCCCCTTACTTATTCCGGCGATGGTTACGGGATAGGGGTGTTACACCAAAAGTTAGACTCCAAGCTATGCGTTAATAAATTTTCAAAGGTATTAAAAAATACAAAAAAAAGTACTTAAAAAATAAAATAATAAATCTGAATTTAAACATGTTTCTTATTAATGTATCTAATATCTCATTATTTATCTAAGACTTAAAACATATTTCTTCCCCTCTCTTTTTTGTCCACCACTTTGCTCCTCCCCGTTTTCTTTTTTCTTCTTCTATTCACCACGTAAATCATCATTTCTTCTCATTTCTCCACCACTCTACCAGCACATAAGGCCACTGCACCTCCACCTCACCACCATCTCTCCTTCGCCACTTCTGTTGTCGTCTTGTCGCCGTCATCGTTGACTACCACCCAAAATTTCTTGATTTTCTTCTTTTCTCCTCCTCATTTCAAAATTCATCTCCGTAGTCCCTCAATTTTGATTTCTATTCTGTAAAGGGTTACTTCTATTCTATTTTCTAACTTTTATTTCACATTATATTATTCTCTAATAGTGTCGAATCCTCCTCTCTAATCAACATATTGTAGGAAGTTGTTGAGCCCTATTTCCTCCGTTACTACATAAGTTTAGTCAATCCTCTGTTCTTGTTTCACTCTTGTATATTTTATACATACATATTTGATTAAGACAACACAGATTAATTCAATTTAACAATTTTATTGAATTGCTATTCAAGTCCCGAAATCCATACACCACTTGTGCTAGAGCGCGATTAGGCGATTGATTACGTAATATTTCTCCATAAAATAAGATTGAAGGATTATTTATTTGAGTAATCGTTATAATACGTATGATTGGTTAATCCATAAAGGTTCATTAAGTGATCTCATCTGTTAGAAGTTGGATCAGAGTCCTTACGATCTGATTTACAAAGGTGTGGGGATTTATTTGATAAAAATAATTAGTATTATTTAATCGACATAAAATATCTATATTTGAGAAATATTTTATTATTTTTTAATTAAGTCTCTAAGAAGTGTCATTTGGTGATTACATAAATTATTCATATGGATTAGAAAAAAAATCATCAAAGGAGGATTTCAAGTAAGTGTTCTGAAACTTTAGGTTTGTGATGAAATATGCGATTGTGTCATTTTTGTTAAAAATGTTGATGTGTGATTTCCTTCCACTCATGATATATGAGATATGGCGATTTGAATATGTATGTACAATAAGCATGATATTGAATTATTGATGTTCTAATTCGCATGTTAAACATATAACAACCCGTTTTCGGTAAAATCGGAATAGTGGTTTCGGGACCACAGATCCGAGTCTGGAAAGAAAAATTATTTTAATATTATTTTATGATCTACAGTATGATAATAATATTGTGTGAAAATTTCGTAAAGAAATTTTATCGATTACATGTTTAATTTGATAAAAGACCAAATTGCACAAAGTGCAAGTTGAGTTCTAACGGCTAAAGGGATTAAATAGCTATAGAACTTTAAATTGGAGGTCCTTATATGATAATTAGACCATTAAAAATACTTAGTTGTTAAGGATGATGATTCATCCATGGAAAATAAAATTAAAGAAAAAGACAAAATTGGAAATATGAAAAATAAAGATGATAAATAATAAAAAGATGAAAATATCACCATTTATCATCAGCTTCCCCAAATATTTTGCATGGAAACCCTAAGAAAGAGAAAGCAAGCTTTCTTTGCCAAACTAGGTAAGTATTCAAGTCTCGCTTTTAGTAATTTTTATATTTTTGAGATCAGGACAACTTAATCTAGCTATTTTGGGGATTAATTTGTAAAGTTATCAAAGTATGAAAAATTTTCCATGGATGAATATGCTGAAATTTTGAAATTTATGGTAGAATATGAAAGGTTGTTGATAGATAAACAACTTTTACAAAGTGAATTTTGATGAAAACATGATTTAGGGACTAAATTGAAAAGTTGTAAAAATCATGGAAAAATTATGAATTTTATGAAATACATGGGCTGTAAAGATTCCATGTAAAAATCGGTTAGGACTGGAACAAGGATTAAATTGCATGAATTTCATTTTTCGAGCC
This sequence comes from Gossypium arboreum, assembly GCF_025698485.1. Taxonomy (NCBI): domain Eukaryota; kingdom Viridiplantae; phylum Streptophyta; class Magnoliopsida; order Malvales; family Malvaceae; genus Gossypium; species Gossypium arboreum. The sequence continues at coordinate 47,034,826 of NC_069070.1, read as the reverse complement.
TAGGGATGAAATCGGGGGAAAAACAAGGTGTTGGATTAGTTGATCTACTTTGTCGTTTTTACATTCGAGGTAAGTTCGTATGTGATAAGCATTGTTATATTTGTATTTTAAATATTTTAATACTACATAAATTATGGATACGGCTTTGCAAACATATTCGACGACGATTCGACAAATGTGAAATCCCGGTTGAACCTTAGGAATAGATTAGGATACGAGTGACATGTCATTAGGGATTATGTGATTTGGGTGTTGGTCTGTACATTCTACCGGTGGCTGAGTTCTCTGGCATGTGTTGCGGATTCTCATCAACTTGTGTGAGCAGCATTGTGTAGCTTCATCATGACCGTCAGCTTGTGTGAGGAGACCCATTGATAGCTCGAGAGCGAGCCTTATATGTATTATGAGATTGGGATAGTTTCGGCTATATATATGGCACTTAGAGTGCAAGTTTCCTGGGTATCTGATAGTATTCCGAATGGTTCAACGGGTATATCAAAGATATGAAATGGTGAGAAATAGACAAGTATCAGTACAGGTATGTACGGAAACTACGTAAGCATTGAATCCATGGAAGTTATGAGTTTATGGTTAATTATGTAATTGAATATATGTTAACATCGTGGTTGAATGTTTTATAGTGTTTTATGTTCATATTATGAATGGTAATTGAATGATGAGCTTTGCTTATTATTATTATACGAACTTATTAAGCTTTATAGCTTACATTGTTTATTTTTCCTTGTTTTGTAGTGAAATCAAAGCTAGCTTGGATTTGAGAATTGTCAGAGACCTCATCACACTATCAAGCTATCACTTTAGTACTTTTGAATCTATGTTTTTGGGATATATGGCATGTATAGGAGCTTTGGTCATTTTGGTTTATAGTTTGGTAATGAATTTAGCCATTTGGATTGTCTTGTAAATGTGTAATGTTTGGCTTTGTATATGGCCATGAGAGTTGGCTTATTTTGACATATTTGGTGATGTATATATATGTGCATATGGCTTTAGATAGGTGTTTGATGATGGATATGTGATGCCTGTTGATAACTGGTAAATAAGGATACTAAATGGTTGAGATTTGAATTTGGTATGTTTGTGAATTTAGGCCAATTAGTGCATTATTGAAAATGATCATTTAGATGATTTGAGAATATGAGATTAGCATGAAATTGAATGGCATAGTGTGGTATTTGTGTGTCTTGTATATGTTGGTATTGAAATGGCATGATTTATGTTGGTTAAGGTTGGATGAATGCCTATTTATGTCATGTTTAGTGCCATTTGGTTTGGTGTAGGTGTATGCAAAATTGGGTGGCAAGATGGCTTGGTAAATAGCCTATTTTTGTCCACACGGTCAGGTTACACAGCCGTGTGTCCCCTAGTGTTGAATTAAAAATCAAGTCAGTATCCTCCACATGGCCTAGCACATGGGCGTGTGACTTGGCCGTGTGGCATAAGTTAGTATACCCTACAGGTTTGGTATGGTCTAGCACATGACCTGGTACACAAGCATGTGAGGCCATTTCATAGGGCACACAGGCTGGTCACATAGGTATGTGGTTGGTCGTGTAACCCAAGTCAGAGAGTTACACGGGGTCGGACACGGGCTAGGACACGCCCATGTGATCCCATTTCGAATGTCCACATGGCCTGTGACATGGGCATGTCTTTGGCCGTGTGTCTCACATGGCCAGGCCACACGGAAGTGTGTCTCCTGTATTTTGAAAAGTTTTCTAAGTTTTTCAACATTTTCCTGAGATATCGGTTTAGTCCCGAACTACTTCTAAAGCATGATTTGGGCCTCATAAGCTCGTATTAGGGACAATATGAATAATTTTGAATGATGTTTAATTGGAATTTGAAAATGTATGTGAAATGTATGTTTATTTGTGAAATAAGTCCAGTAATGCTCCGTAACCCTATTCCGGCATTGAATACGGGCGAGGGGTGTTGCACAACTTTTGAGGATGAAAATTTTTAAGGGTGAGAGTTGTAACAACCCATTTTCGATAAAATTGAAAGAGTGGTTTCTAGACCACAGATCCGAGTCTGGAAAGAAAAATTATTTTAATACTATTTTATGATCTACAGTATGATAATAATATTGTGTGAAAATTTCATATAGAAATTTTATGGATTACATGTTTAATTTGATAAAGGATCAAATTGAACAAAACGCAAAAGTTGAGTTCTAATAGCTAAAGGAATTAAATAGCTATATAGTTTTAAATTGGAGGTCCTTATATGGTACTTATATGGTCCATAGAAAATAAAATTAAAGAAAAGGACAAAATTGGAAAGATAAAAAATAAAGATGATAAATAATAAAAAGATGAAAATATCATCATTTATTATCATCTTTCCCAAATATTTTGCATGGAAACCCTAGGAAAGAGAAAGCAAGCTTTCTTGGCCAAATTAGTTAAGTATTTAAGACCCGTTTTTAATAATTTTTATATTTTTGAGATTGGGACAACTTAATCTAGCTATTTTGGGGATTAATTTGTAAAGTTAACAGAGTACAAAAATTTTTCCATGGATTAATATGCTGAAATTTTGAAATTTATGGTAGATTATGAAAGGTTGTTGATAGATAAACAACTTTTACAAAGTGAATTTTGATGAAAACATGATTTAGGGACTAAATTGAAAAGTTGTAAAAATCATGGAAAAATTCTAAATTTTATGAAGTACATGGGTTGTGAATGTTACATGTAAAAATCGGTTAGGCTTGGAACAAGGATTAAATTGCATGAATTTCATTTTCCAAGCCCAGGGACGAAATCGTCATTAATTAAAAGTTCAGGGGCAAAACGATAATTTTTTCTAAGGTGTAAATTGGACTGAATTGAGTTTAAATTGTATTAAATTCATGTTAAATTTACTCGTATAGATCCAGATAGACCAAATTTGAAGCTAGAACGAGAAAAAGAGGAAAATGTCGAATTAGTAGATTTTACGTACACGAACATTTGTCGAGGTAAGTTCGTGGAACTAAATTGTGTATATTTATATGCTTGAATTAGATGTTTTGTATTTGAATTGTATAAATATCATATATTCATGACATTGAAAACATATCCAATAAAACCCGATAAAAGATAATGCCCGATAAATGATAAATGATAAATGATAAAAATGGCTTGAAATGAATGTGAAATGTGTTTATTTGAGTATTGTGAATATTATAAATGTATGAAATAATCACATGCCTGATAATGCCTGAAAAATGTTAAATATTGTTTGAACAAATGAAAGTCAATGGATACATTATTTTTCGTATAAATATTAAGGTTTTGTATATGTTATAGACGAGATTTAGCTAGAACGAGTAATCTTGATAAAAGCCCTCTCGATCATCCTGTTATATAGTTGCTGCGAGCATCCTGATCTGTAACACCCCTTACCCGTATCCAATGTCGGGACAGGGTTCGAGGCGTTACCTAACTTAAACATTCACAACATACAAAATCGGGCCATAAAATTTTTCCCCAAAATTAAAACATCTCAAACACATGCATATCGTCCCTTATATAGGCCTTAGAAACCTATAACATACATTGGGGTGGTTCGGGACTAAACCGAAAACTTTGAAAATCATTGGGCAACTTAACCAATTTTCTTGCTTTGGAGAGTCACACGCAATTGTGGGTTGGGCTGTGTGGTCACACACATTCGTGTGGCTTGGGACACGCCCGTGTAACTCTCTGTTTATGACATTAGCCAAACAAATTGATCCACACAGTCAAGCCACACGCCCGTGTGCTAGACCGTGTCCTCCACACGGCTAAGACACATGGCCGTGTCTCTGCTCGTGTGGCCAACACTTAGGCTATTTTCCAAGCCTTATGTTGTCCTTAATTCTTTCCCATACTTTACACATCATGGACCCAAATTATAACATCAATTTAATGATTAATCGACCTTGAGAAAGATTCAATTAAATAATTTGCATGTTGTCTTACAAGTGTTTATTACCCAGCACTTAATCTCTAAAGATTCTAAATTTCTCCATGTTTAATCATTATCAACTCACTACCAGGCCACATATTCATTCCATGGCCATGACCACCTCGAATGGTTTTAGGGCATTCATCGTATACATGTGTTATACTAATTATTCATAGCAACCAATTATAATCACACGACATGCATTAACCCATAGCATGAATAATTAGGCTTACAAGCCATAACCATAATAAGCCACATCCCATTGCTATATACAATAGATCAATATAAGCCGATACATTTGGCTAATCATAACAACACCTAATATAAAAACTAGTCCTTATACATGCCACTCACTTGAAAGTGTTTAATACACGTATGACAACACTTTGGAGTTGATAGCTTGATAGTGTGATGCTGCCTCCGACGATCTCCAACCCCGAGCCAACCTGAGAACACTAAGGAAATGGAGAGTAGGGAGTAAACTTAAAGCTTAGTAAGTCCATACGAAAATAATAAGCATTATAACAACATGTTTCCTTAGGCAATCAACCATGATGACACTTTTACTCATATTCTGGTTAAGCTATTTTCTCAAGTCGTAGTTACTAATTTATCTGTATTTGGAGCTACAGAACTCCAAATTAAGATTCGTTAATTTTTCCTAAAACTAGACTTATTTATCTTCTTACAAGAAAATATCCAAAATTTTTGGTCCAGCCAATAAGTACAGTGTATTATTCGAAGTCTCCCCTATTTCGCTGTTTGACAGCTTCGACCTTTCTTCACTAAAATTTATTTATCACATAGTACGAGACTCGGATAATGTTCCCATCTTTTTTCCTTAAATTAGACTCATTAAAGATTTCAGTAATATGATTTATAACTCATAATTATTTTTTTTTACAATTTCTAGTGATTTTCCCAATTCAGAATAGGGGATTCCGAACTCATTCTAACTCTGTCTCACAAGAATTCAAATATCTCATCATATGAGATTCCTTTACTAGCACCATATCCTTTATCTGAAACTAGACCCAATAAGATTTAATTTCATATTGTATTCAGTCTCTAACTCAATTTCCACTATTTTTTGTGGATTTTCAAAGTCGGACTATTGTTGCTGTCCAAAACTGTTTTAGTGCAAATTCATAGTAACTATCATAAGCTCAATGATCATGGACTCATCATTTCATGAAACCCATATCTCATTACACAATGTAAGTTAACATGATATTACAACACAATTCATAATCATAAGCATAAGGATGATTCATCTTTCAAACCTTTTTACTTGTTTATCATGTATACACATACATATGCATGAATTCACTTACTCATCATTTATCACATTTCAATAAGGCATCACTTATGAGTATAATGTATGTACATGTACATATCCATAGCACATCAATTAAATTTACCTTTATCACCACACCCATCTCGGGACTTTCATCGCATTATTCATTATAATACCCGTTGAATTTCTCAAAAATCTCGATGGATAGTTCATTTACCATCAAGTCATACAAGTGATTGTTTTCAAGCAAGCACTCTCGTAAACCTCACATCTTACGGTGGGATTACCAGTCTAGGCTAAATCCCCCGTAATATAAACCCTTAGAGTGATGTCGAGATTACCAGTACAGGCTAAACCCCTTGTAGTGACAAACACTCTTAATGAGCTCGGATTTGAATTACTAGTCCAGGCTAAATTCAGACCCTAATCGGGTTACCCGTCCGGGCTAAATTCATAATGCACACATATTCTTTGAGAGGCTCGATCACTCAAGGACCACCCGTTCGGGCTAGATCCTTTCTATACCGAGATCAACGGATTACCTGTTCGGGATAAATCCTTTTCTGCAACACATGCAGGATCTCGTATCATGTAAGAATTGCGTATCCATCAGATATCCCTTTATTTTCAACTGAGATTTTTTATTTTCACCAAATATACCAATAAGCATAGCTGATCATGCAATGTACATTCAATTCAACACATTTTCATGTTTATTTGGACATTAGTCCATGAAATAAACATGGCATTGCACAAAATTATATTTAGGCATTTGTCACAATATATAATCTTCATATAAACTATATAAATATTCATCACACAATGTTGACACATCAAATTGAGTTCAAGCATGAACAATAATATCATTGCATTATCTTTGACATATGAACTTACCTCGGTTTCAAGTACGACTATTTATTTCGAGTTTGTGCTTAACCTTGTTCAACCTCGTTCTAAACCTGAATCTTGTTTTCGTTGATCTATAATATCACATTTAGCCTACAAATTATTCATATGGGTCCAAAAATAATATTTTTACAAATTTTCATTTTGACCCCTAAACTTTCACATATTTGCATTTTTGCCCCAATGCTCGTAAAATTATTTTTATTCAATTTCCTTGCATTTCAAGCCTAGTTGAATCGTTTTCATAACTATGGCATCCCCCAATTTCCACTAAATCACCCTTTTATGACTAATTTATAACTTTTACGATTTAGTCCTTTTTAAGCATTTGTATTGAAAATCACTTAACAAAAGTCATTTATTACACACCGAGCCTTCATATTCTACCATTAAACATCAAAATACATGCATATCATTCATGGTTAAATTTTGAAACATAAACCCTAGCTCAAAATAATGGTAGAAATGAGTAGAGCATGTTATCGGGATTTCAAAAAATGTAAAAAACATCAAAAACGGGGCTGGAATGCACTTATTATTGAGCTTGGTAGCTTGAAAACCCTAACCATGTCTTCTCCTATGCAATATTCGGCCATAGGTAGAAGATGGACAAGAAATTTGGCTTTTATTTTGTCTTTTAGTTCATTTAATGACCAAATGACCAAAATGCCCTTTTAGCCTTTCTTTAAAATTTTATCCATCCAAGCCCATTTTTGTCCAAAATTTTAGAACGGGGCTGGAATGCACTTATTATTGAGCTTGGTAGCTTGAAAACCCTAACCATGTCTTCTCCTATGCAATATTCGGCCATAGGTAGAAGATGGACAAGAAATTTGGCTTTTATTTTGTCTTTTAGTTCATTTAATGACCAAATGACCAAAATGCCCTTTTAGCCTTTCTTTAAAATTTTATCCATCCAAGCCCATTTTTGTCCAAAATTTTAGAACTTGGTCAAATTTCTATTTAAGACCCTCTAATTAAAAATCCAATTCAATTTCATACTAAAAACTTCTAGAACTCATATTTTACAATTTAATCAATTCAGTCCTTAAAGTCTAATCGAGCACCTTAGACATAAAATTTCTTCATGAAATTTTCACACAAGAATGTAAACATATCATAGACCTTATAATAATCATAAAATAATTATTTCTACTTCATATTTGTGGTCTCAAAACCATTATTCTGACTAGGCCCTAATTCGGGTTGTTATATGATCGATAGTGATTTAGCATGTGTTGCGTACTACCGCAGCTCTTTGTGAGCATCCTAATATGTGATCGGTTGTGATCCTACATATAACATGGAAAAAAACGTAGCTCTTCATGAGTTTCCTGTTAAGCTCGCTTGAACTCTCTGCTACCTTATCCGGTGCTTCCTGATAGTATCTTTTCAAAGATATCTGATAAGCTCTACGAGCTTCCTGAATAAAACTCTTATGAGTTTCCTGATTAGCCCGGATAAGTGTCCTGTTACATAGTTATATGGCTCATCTGAGCATTCCGATATGTGGTTCAAGAGTGTGCTCCCTGGTTATGTGCCCTAACGGGTACCCTTGAATATGAATTGGCAGATCCTATTTTGTACACCTCGAGTGTACTGCCTGTGTATCCATCTGTATTTTGAACAAACGGGTAAATATCTTGTCATGAGAAGATATGAATAGGAAATTAATTATTACACGTATTTGCTTGAAATACATGAAAATGATTATACATGATATATGGAAATATGAGATGATGATATCTGTACATGGAATTTATTTGATGAATACGTTCATCCATGATTATAGATTTGTACACCTTAAGTGTACTATTTGTTTGACATTGATTTCAAATGATTTAATGAATAAATTTTTGACATGGAATAATCTGAGCTCGAGATGAAGTATTATGAAATTGAATTTGAAATACAAGGATATGATTTGTACATGTTACATGAATACATGATGTGAAAAGCATATGAATATGGAAATCTGATTATTATTGAACCATATATGTTTCTTAATGTTATAGTGGAATGTATATCTAACACGGGTGATGAGGATATGTGTTAGGGCTCGTGATTCAGTTGACTGAATATGCCTTGTATGTTTATATTAAATTTAAATGAATGGTAAGTTTATTACCATGTTATACGAACTTACTAAGCATAATATGCTTACTCTATTTTATTTTACCTTGTTCTATAGTTATTCGAAAGCTCGTTGGATTGGAAGCTTTGGCAGAGATCACTCACATTATCCATCGGCCTATTTCGGTATATATGGTAAATCAATTATGGCTATAATGGCATGTATAGGTTATTTAGCCAATGATGGCATATAAATGCTTTGAATGAAACTCGCCATTGGGATGGCTTGTGTTTGACATATTTTGAGTATGAATAATAGATTAACATGAAAATAAATTGTCATCTAAGATACCTAAGGGTACATTAGTTTTATGTTATAATATGTCATGTTCAAGACATGATTTAGACTTGTTTTGAATGCTTTGACATGGTTTATGTAGGTGTTCAAGTATTAGTGTAGGTGAAAGACAAGAAGAGTGATCAATGTGGCTTGTGAAATAGTCTATTTTTGTCCACATTGGCAGAGACACGCGCGTGTGTCTCAGTAGTGTGTAGCAAACTGTAATAGCCCGATTTTTGGCCTAGCTAGAATAGTGGTTTTGGGACCACGAATCTGATATAGTACAACTTGTTTTTATTACATTTTTATGATCTACAGTTTTATGGAATGATCCTGTGAAAATTTCATTCGAAAATTTTGATGTTTGAGCACTCAATTTAGTTAAAAGGACTAAATTGCAAAGAATATATAACATGAGTTCTATATGCTAGAGATGTTTAATTGCTATGGAATTTTAAATTGAAAGTCCTTGGATGGTAATTAGACCATTTGTTAAGTTAGTGGACAAAAATAGACACAAGGTAAGAGAAATTTTATGTTTTAAGTTAGGGCCATTTTGGTCATTTAGTAATTAAATGAATTAAAAGGCAAAAATCAAGCCAAAACCCTTGTCCATTATAACAGCCCGATTTAGACCCTATTCAAAATTGTGATTTCGGGACCACGAATCTTAGTCAAAAAAATATTTTAAAATTATTTTCTATATTTATTATGTGTGAATTTATGTGTGTGAAAATTTCATTCAAAAATTTTATCATTTGAGTGCCCGATTTAATAAAAGGGCTTAATCCAATAAAATAGAAAATTTATGGTTTAATTTGTAAGGGCCGAATTGTTGTTGGCTTTATTGCATGAGGTATTTAAGTTGCAATATTACCATATGAATTAGTGATGGACGGTTGTGGCCTTAATATATAAGTTTTAGTTATTAAATATTAAAGGTTAAACTTATAAAATGTTAAATAATATATATGTTATAATAAAACAAACATGCATTCATCCTTTACACATGACTGAGAGATCAAAAGAAAAGAAAGAAACAAAGCTTTAGGATATTCGACCATTTGATAGCTTGATTAAGGTATGTAACTAGCTCGGTTTTTGATAATTTTTATGTTTTTGAGATAGTTGCAGTGAAATGTACAAAGCCCATGCTTTAAGTTTTGATTTTGATGAATATTTTGAGTCATGCCATCGATGAATAATTCAGTTTTGTGATGTTAGTTGATTAATTATGAAAGATATGTTTTGGATTAATATGTTTTGTATTGGAATTTTTGATGAATTTGAGTAATTAGGGCTTAATTGCAAAAAATAATAAATTGAGGGACTAAAATATGAAATAAATGAAATGTATGGACTTGTATGAGCATAAGGAAGATTCTGCCTAAGCATGGTGTGTGCAAATTTTACATGTTTTGTGTTTTGTGAATTAGGACTAAATTGTAAAAAGTGTAAAATGTTAGGGGCAAAATGGTAATTTTCCCATTTATGTGTTTTTGGACTAAATTGAATGGAATTATGTTTGAATGAGTTTAATTTGAATTTTTTTAGATTAAGAATTAAAGAAATCAGATTTGGATCGAGGGAAAACCAAAGTTGTTGAATAGTCGTCTTGTTCCGATTATCGTTGTCCGAGGTAAGTTTATAAGCAAATAGATGTTGTAAATTTTAAATAAATACGAGTTATATATGCTGAAATGAATTATGTGAAAGTATATATGTGGTAGTTGAATGTGTATATGCTTGAGTGCTTTGCTTATGAATTCGATTCAACCAAGTTACGATGTCCGAAAGCCCCGTATGAACCGTAGGAATAGCTAGGATATATATGTCATGACATAGGATTTCTGATATATGTTCCCGTGTAAGACCATATCTGGGATGTTGGCATTGACATGTGTTCTAGTGTAAGACCCTGTCTGGGACAGTGGCATCGATATGTGATTACATATAAGACCACGTCTGGGGCGTTGGCATCGTACGATATGTGTGATTATCCGAGTATCCTATTCAATTCCAAATGGTTCAACAGGAAATGATAAGTTGTGATTGAATGTGTAAATTAAGCTAAAGTGAACAGGTATGTGATACTTGATTACCTATTTGAAAATAAGGTAAGTTGGTTATTTGATATGTGATGCAAATTATACATGATGTTAATGTAAATATATGTGTATTTGTGAAGTATATTCGGCCGCATGTTATGTATACGTATGTGATATTAAAGTTTGATTCATGAGTTTATGCATGTGAGTGTATATATATATTCGGTTATATAATGATATTATGCCTTTGAAATTGAATGATACTATGATAATAGATATATGTATATTTGGCCATGATAAAGTTTATATATATGAAAGTATATGTTGTATATAAAACTGTAAGCTTGATTATGATAGCATGAATTAGTTTGGTTAAATTGAGTTGATTATGTCAATGAGTTATTTATTTGCTTATGACTTTCTAAGCTATGATAGCTTACTGTGTGTGTATGTTTGCCCCTGTTTTATAGATTTTGGAGTCAAGTTACGAGCTCGGGGATTGTCAGCGAAGTTTATCACACTATTGACTATTTTCGGTACTTTATAAGTTTGAACTTGAACTTAAGGCATGTATAGGCTAGATTATATTTGGTTAAGTTTGAAGTTGTGTATATATTAAGCCATGTGAAAATGGCTAATATGTAATGTAAGTATATGAAATTTTAGTCAAGTTTATATGTGTCGTATGCATTGAAAATGGTTGATGATTTTGTTTGGTTTGATTGAATCGGCTATGGTATATACTTAAGTATGAATTATGCTAGTTATGTTACTCATGGTTTTAATGATTCGGTTATGTCTTTATTTGAAAGTAATGGTTTAATATGGTTGACGAGTGTATTCGACTAAATGTTGAATTTAGGTAATGGATATATTTGATTGATGATTCGGCCATGCTGTGTACAAATATGTGAAACATGATTTATTTAGTTTTGGCATGTATTTAGTTATGTGGTGTACGAAAAGGACACAGATTTAAATGACTTAGTAATTCGGCAATAGATTAATTAAGAAATTAATGTTCATTTATAAATGGCTATGATTAATATTCAATTTTATGCATTTCAACCATGTTTATATTTATATGTTTTATTGATGTTTGTTTTTGATTTGAGAGTTTGATTAAATTATGTATATATATAAACTTGTGAAGTGCTTGACATGTAATGAAAATTATGGTTGATGTATGGAATTTATTCTATGCAATGTTACATGCGTGTGATATGGTTGAGTAAAATGAAAGTGGCCATTGAATAAGCATATGTATTTAACAAGTTTATATTTGGCTAAAGCATTGGGAGATAACAACTTAATCATAGAATGAAAATGCATATAGTGCTGATTATGATATGGTCAAAATGATATGTGTTTTGATTGTTTGATTTATATGATTCATGTATAAAATAATAGAATATAATAATTATATTAGCTTGGATATGCGCACATGCTTATGTGGTAAAATGATATAATTGATATTTTTGCTTATGAATTATGTGACTACGTATATGTTTGTTAAATGATATGAAATGATTTGTAAAGAGATTATGTTAGCTATAAAGTTTTAAAATTGAATGGCTTGAGTGATTTGATGGAAAAAATATATCAATTATGAAATGAAATGCATGTAAATTTCAAGTTGTGTTTTGTTAGGTAATACCTCATAACCCCATTCCGGGGACGGATATGGTTTAGGGGTATTACATCCATCTTTTCCCCTTTGTTACGAAAATTAGAAGGAAGACATAGCTAGGCTTTGGCCAACTTCCAATCTCGATTGTAAGTCCGTTCTTATCCCATTTTTTATGCTCTTTAAATTTTTGAAGTCGTTGTCACTCGATCTACCTATTTCTACCATTAATTTAAGAAATGATTAAGGTATAGGGTTTGACCCATGTTAGACATGTGTGTATTTTTATGTTTAATGGTAGATTATGCAAGTTTGATGTTTTGCTAAGTGATTTTCTAAAGGGACCTATTGTAAAAAGTTATAAAATGAGTAGTAAAAATGTGAAAGAATGGAAAATGTGGGTTGTTATAAGCATGAAAGAGGTTTAGCTAGGCTTGGGAATCGAAGAAATTGAATCTATTTCAATTTACGAGCCTAGGGACCAAAGTGTAAAAATGTCAAAGTTTAGGGGCAAAAATGTAATTTTTTCATAATGTAATTTTTGAACTGAATTGAGTAATGTGAATAATAAATGAATTAAAATTTCTATTATAGATTAAGAGAAACGAGGTTCGTACCTAGATTGGGGGAAAAACAAAGTGTTTGACGATTAGGTCTCATTTCTACTATTTTTGTATCGAAGTAAGTTCATATGTAAATAATTTATTGTTTTAATTATGTTTTAAATGCTTTATTATTGTATGAATTGTGATTGACCCTTGGATGTATTCGACAAAGTTTCGAAAAGCGTGAAATCCCAGCTGAACCTTAGGAATAAATAAGATACAAATGTCATGACATTAGGGTTATTGGGATTTACGTGTAAGACCATATCTGGGATATGACATCGATATGAAACTTTGTGTAAGACCATAGCTGGGCTATTGGCATCGATATGAGATTACATGTAAGACCATATCTGGGATATGGCATTGGTACGGTACCATGTGTACGGGACTCCCGAGTATCCTTTAGTATTCCAAGTGGTTCAACGGGTAATTTAACGAATATGTCAAAGATGAATTGTGTGTAAATCCAATTCGAGATGACTCAGGTATGTACGTAAAACTCATATGTAATGAGCTCGTTATGCGATGAACCCTTAGTAAGGTAATAATTGAGGAAGTTATGATTATAAAATCTTAATAATATTTATGCCGATTATCATCATGTTAATTGTATGGTAAATGTTTAGACATGATGCTGATTATTTGCATAGGAACTTACTAAGCTTTAAAGCTTACTCCCTTTTCCTTTCTTTTGACTTTTAATGTCAACTCGGATTTGGGGATTGTTTGAGATTCTACCACCTATCAACTGATTATTTTGGGTACTAATGAATTCAACATTTTGAGTTATGGCATGTATAGGGGCTTGGTCATTTTGTTATGTGTCATAATCGTTTTGGCCAAATGTGTGGGCTTATGTTGGTTGATAATTCATTTTGTAAATGGCCATTGAAATTGACTAATATTTTTTTAAGTATATATGCATATGATGATGTTTTCATGGATGTGGAAATTTGCATGGTTTAAGTTGATAAGTATGTGATGTTCGTATGTGATAAATGGTAGCATGTGAATGATGTGTGGATGTCTTGATTGTGGTTGAATTGGTTGAATGTAATTGCTTGGATTGGTGCTATGTTTTGTTGTGTAGGTGTGTGCATAAAAGGGTGACAAAATCGCTTGGTAAATAGCCTTGTTTTTGTCCACACGGGTAGACACACAAGCGTGTGTCTAGGCCGTGTGTGACACACGGCTTGCCCTATGGGTGTGTGTTCTAGCTGTGTGTCCCCTGTAGCTTAATTGTTACAAAACAGAACGCTCAGTACCAAATACACGGGTAGAGACACGGGCATGTGTCGTAGCCATGTGGATGACAAGCCCCAGGCATGGGCGTGTGCCTTAGGTGTGTGAAGTCTGCACCTATTTTATGAAAAATTATGAAAATTAAATCGACCACACGGCCTAAGCACACGGGCGTAAGCATTGGCCATGTGACTTTAATTTGTTATTGGGTGACAAACAAAGAGTTACACGGGTTAGGGACCTGGACGTGTATGACCACACGGCATACCCACACGGGCGTGTCCCAAAGCCACACGGGCATGTGACCCCATTTAGTGAAAAATTTTCTAAGTGTTGTAAAATTTTCTGAAGTTCTCAGTTTAGTCCCGAACCACTTCCAATGTATGTTTTCCTAGGCTCGTTTTAGGGACGATATGAAAAGTTTTAAATTTGGATAGAAGTTTACATCTCATTTTTGTATGATTGCTTGTGTATAAGTCCGGTAATGTCTCGTACCCTATTCTAGCGTTGGATATGTGTAAAGGGTGTTACATTTAGTGGCATTAAAGCTATGGCTTAGTTGATTCTTAGACTAACATAGCGTGTGTAAGAGTCTAGCTATACATGCCATAAATGAAAGGTGATAGTGTGATGACTCTTGACAATTTTAAATTGTGTTTTTCATATAGTAAATGGATCCTAATCGAGCTGAGGCTGATGAATTTGAAAGTAATGTGCTAGCTCCCGCTCAAGGGGCAGCGCTGTCTGATAGTAGACCTCTTATGGTTAGTCAAGGAGAAGGGGGTAGGTAAGCCTTTCTATGTATAATGAATGAGTGGTATACGGAGTTTGTTCATACAAATCCAAATGCCCAACCTCTTCCACCCCCACATATTCCTCGGCCGATTCCCATAGCTCCACAAGGTATGGAATTTGTAAGAATGAACAAGCCCCCTGTTGATAAGATCCGAAAACAGGGAGCCGAAGACTTCAGAGCTAATGTGAATGATGATCCCAAGAGAGCCGAGTTTTGGCTCAAAAACTCCATCAGGGTATTTGATGAGCTGTCTTACACACCAGATGAGTGTTTAAAGTGTGCCATTTCACTTCTGAGAGATTCTGCATATCATTGGTGGAATACACTAGTATCGGTGGTACCGAGAGAGAGGATTACATGGGAATTCTTTCAAGACGAGTTCTGAAAGAAATATATTAGTCATTGGTTCATCGATAAAAAACGTAAGGAATTTCTTAAGCTAAAACATGGTCGAATATTAGTGACTGAGTATGAGCGAGAATTTGTCAGACTTAGTAAATATGCTCGAGAGCGTGTTTCCACCAAGGTCATCATGTACAAGAGATTTGAGGATGGATTGAATGAGGATATTCGTGTGTTAGTTGGGATCTTAGAGCTGAAAAAATTTGTGGAGTTAGTCAACCAAGCTTGTAAGGCTGAAGAGTTAAATAAAGAAAAGAGGAAAGTTGATTGTGAAGCTAGAGATTCGAAGAAAAGATCGATGAGTAAGTCATTTCTATCCCAGTCAAAGAAATCAAAAGAAATGTATTCCCGTTTGAATGTTTCAGCTGGGTATTCTCGTAGAGACTGTGGGAAGCGATACTCAAGTTTTAGATCTCAAGCCACTTTAATGGAAAGTGTGGGTAATGTAAAGCCTAACAAACCCGTATGTCAGCATTGTGGAAGAATACATCCCTGCGAGTGTAGGATGAATGACCGAGCTTGTTTCAAGTGTGGTTCTCAAGAGCATTTTATCCAAGATTGCCCTGAAATGGCTAACAAAGAAAAATTTCAAAGTGTAAGGCCGAGTAATACTAATAATAGTGGCCACTAAGAAATACCAGAAATAGAGCTAGTAGTAAAGGTGTGATGAAAGATAGCTGTGAGATCCGAAGCTCAAGCACCTGCTAGAGCCTATGCCATCTGTTCTTGCGAAGAAGCAACCTCTCCCAATGTTATCACTGGTACTTTTCTCTCTATAATACTAATGTAGTTGCATTGATTAATCCTAGATCGACCTATTCTTATGTTTGTGTGAAATTGGTAACTAGCAAGAGCTTGCCTGTTGAGTTTACTGAGTTTGTGATTAGAGTGTGAAACCCCTTAGGCAAACACGTATTAGTTGATAGAGTTTGTAAGAATTGTCCCTTGATGACTCGAGGTCACTGTTTTCCAACTGATTTAATGTTGTTTTCATTTGATGAATTCGATGTTATTTTGGTTATGGATTGGTTGACACTGCATGATGCTGTAGTGAACTATAAAAGAAATATTATTGAACTGAAATGTGAAAATTGTGAAACTCTTCATAATGATTAAGATGAGTCGGGTGAGTTACCTGTTGTGATTTCTTCGATGTTTGCCCAAAAATATGTAAGGAAAGGTTGTAAAGCTTATCTTGCTTATGTGTTGAATACTAAGATGTTTGAATTGAAAATTGAGTCAGTACAGATAGTTTGTCAATATTCGGATGTGTTCTAAGAAGAGTTGCTCGGGTTACCATCAGTTAGAGAAGTCGAGTTTGGTATTGATTTAGTACCAGGGACCTCACCTATATCTATTGCTTCGTATAGGATGGCCCCCACTGAATTGAAAGAATTGAAAGCTCAGTTGCAAGAGTTGACAAATAAAGGTTTTGCGAGACCGAGTTTTTCTCCCTAAGGTGCTCCCGTATTATTTGTAAAGAAGAAAGACAAACCCATGAGGCTTTGTATCGACTACCATAAGCTCAACAAGGTGACTATAAAGAATAAGTATCCTTTACCGAGGACTGATGACTTGTTTGATTAGTTGAAAGAAGCAATGGTATTCTTGAAAATTGATTTGAGATCTGGCTACTATCAGTTAAGAGTTAAAGAGGCGGATGTGCTGAAAACCGCTTTTAGTACAAGGTATGGGCACTATGAATTTCTTGTTAGGCCTTTCGGACTAACTAATGCACCTATTGTTTTTATGGACTTGATAAATAGAATCTTCCGACCATATTTAAATAAGTTTGTGGTTGTGTTCATCGATGATGTCCTGATTTATTCTTGAGATGAGTCCGCATATGCCGAGCACTTGAGAATTGTATTGCAGACTTTGAGAGATAAGAAATTGTTTGTTAAATTCAGTAAAAGTGAGTTTTGGCTCTGAGAAGTCAGATTTTTGAGACATATTGTTTCAGGTGATGGTATTCGGGTTGATCCAAGTAACATTTCAACAATTGTTGATTGGAAACCACTGAGAAATGTAGCTAAAGTTAGAAGCTTTTTGGACTTAGTTGGATATTACCAATGTTTTGTCAAAGGATTTTCGATGATTGCTACTCCTATGACCAAGCTATTGTAAAAAGATGTTAAGTTTGAATGGTCTGAAAAATGTCAACAAAGTTTCGAGAAGTTGAAAGCATTATTGACTGAGGCACCGATTTTAGTGCAACCTAAATCGGAAAAAGAGCTTGTGATTTATAGTGATGCGTCACTGAATGGATTAGGATGTGTGTTGATGCAAGAGGGCAAAGTGATAGCTTATGCCTCGAGATAGTTGAAACCGCACGAGAAGAATTATCTGACGTATGATTTGGAATTAGTCGTAATTGTGTTCGCTTTAAAAATTTGAAGACATCATTTGTACGGTGAGAAATTCCATATCTTTACTAATCATAAGAGTTTAAAACACTTGATAACTCAGAAAGATTTAAACTTGCGGCAACGGAGATGGCTCGAGTTACTGAAGGATTACGAGCTAGTAATTGATTACCACCCGGGTAAGGCAAATGTAATTGCAGATGCGTTGAGTAGAAAGACTTTGCTTGCTTTGAGAGCAATGAATACATGGTTGACTTTGTCCGATAATGGTTTGATCCTAGCTGAATTGAGAGCTAGACCGCTATTTCTTCAACAAATTTGTGAAGCTCAGAAATGTGATAGTGATTTGCAAGCCAAAAGAGTTCTTTGTGAATAGGGTAGTGATTCAGATTTTCATATTGGACCCAATTATTGTTTGATGTTTTGAGGTTGAATTTTTGTACTGAAAATTGATGAACTTATTCAGAAAATCCTTCATGAAGCACATAATGGTTGTTTATCTGTACAACCGAGTAGTACAAAAATGTATAATGATTTGAAGAAATTGTATTGGTGGTCAGGTATGAAATGAGATATTTCAGAGTTTGTTTTGAGATGTTTGATCTGTCAATAAATGAAAGCCGAACACCAATTGCCTTCGGGTTTACTTTAGCTAGTGATGGTGCTCGTGTAACAACCCGATTTTGGGTTTAGTTGGAATAATGGTTTCAGGACCACAAATCCGATGTA
The DNA here is from genome assembly GCF_025698485.1 of Gossypium arboreum. Lineage (NCBI taxonomy): Eukaryota > Viridiplantae > Streptophyta > Magnoliopsida > Malvales > Malvaceae > Gossypium > Gossypium arboreum. Next base: position 47,016,435 of record NC_069070.1, on the reverse strand, counting down.
GAAAAAAAATTTATTATATTTTTATGGTCTATAATTTTATGGAATGATTTCGTGAAAATTTTACTCGAAAATTTTGACGTTTGGGCACTCAATTTAGCCAAAAGGACTAAATTGTAAAAAGTGCAAAAGTTGAGTTCTACATGCTAGAGGTGTCTAATTGCTATGAAATTTTAAATTTGATGTCCTTAAATGGAAATTAGACCATTGGTTAAGTTTTTGGATAAAAATGGACATGGTTAGGTATGTTTCTAAAGTTTTTCATTAAGGGCATTTTAGTAATTTGGTAATTAAATGAATTAAAAAGCCACTTTTTGCTCATCTTCTACCCCATGGCCGAATGTACCAAGAAGAAACCATGGGTAGGGTTTTTCAAGCTTCCAAGCTCGATTGTAATTCTGTTCTAGCCCCGTTTTTAATGATTTTTATGTTTTTGAAATCCTTATAACATGATCTATCTATTTCTATCACTAATTTAAGAAATAATCAAAGTCTAAAACTTTAACCATGATGGATATTTGTGTATTTTGATGTCTAATGGTAGAAAATGTATGTTTGGTGCATGGTAAACGACTTTTGCTAAGTGATTTTTGATGAAAATGCCTAAAAAGGACATAATTGTAAAAATTTGTAAAGTAGGTGTTAAAATGAGAATTAAAGAAACTTTTGGGCTGCTATAAGCATGTTTAAGGTTTGGCTAGGCACAGGTATTGAAGAATTTGAATACATTTTATTTTACGAGCCTAGGGACTAAATTGTAAAAATGTCAAACTTTAGGGGTAAAAATGTAATTTTTCTATAATGTGATTTTGGGCTGATTTGAAATGATTAAGTAAGTTAAATGTGATAATATAGATAAAGAAAAATGAGGTTCAAAAATAGAACGGGGGAAAAATAAGTACTTGACAGTTAGACCCTTTTTGCCATTTTTATGCCGAGGTAAGTTCGTATGTTTAATAAAAATTAAATTATTTATGTATAAATGCTTAATTGATATAATTTTGGTAAATGCTATATTATTGAAATGAAAAGTGAATGCTATTGAGTACGATACTACAAAAATTACTGATAGAGATTCGATACAACGAAAGTCCCGGTTGAACCTTAAGAATTCATGACATTAGGGTTACTGAGATCATGTGTAAGACCATATCTGGGATATGGCATTGAGATGATACTTCATGTAAGACCATAGCTGGGCTATTGGCATCGATATGAGATTACATGTAAGACCATATCTAAGATATGCCATTGGTATGGTACTGTGTGTACGAGATTCCTGAGAATCCTTTAGTATTCCAAGTGGTTCAACGTGTAATTTAATGGGTATGTCAAAGAAGAGAAAGAGCATGTAAGTATTGTGAGTTCATGGTTTCCATGAGAATGTTTTTCGCGAAAGGCTTGTGATTATTGATCTATACTTGTGATGTTCGAAATATATGGTAAGTTCGGCTGGTGATCGTGTAATTGGCTTTTGGGCCAAATTGAGTTATGATCTATCATGTTTGATTCACATAAATTTTGATTTATCGGATATGAGAAAAAGGAAAGATTGGTATAATTTCCTATTAAAATGATTATGAGAAGATATGGGCTTTAAACAATTGGAAGATGTTAGAATATATGATTGAAAAATGAACACTCATAATTAATATGCATGTTTATTATGAGGTTTGAATTGATTGGTTGATTGTGGTAAACAGTTATAATGGCGAGATTTCAGTTATGAGGCTAATGTCAAGACATGTTAAATGATGCTTACAATTTGATAGAACAAAAAATGTGACTGAATAAGTTATAACTGTGAGTTTTAATGCAATTTATATTAACTTGTGTTTATATCATTGGCTTTGGTAAATGATTGGTAAGAGTTGCTTATTATGTTTATACGGACTTACTAAGCTATATAGCTTACCCCCTTCCTTTCCCATGTTTTATAGTGCTGTCAAGCTAGCTTTGGTTGGAGATTGTCGGAGATCCTATCACACTATCAAGCTATGTGACAGCCCTAAAACGACCCTAGTCGGAATGTGGTTTCGGGACCACAAAACCGAGGCATAAAAATAATTAATTGTTATATTTTATGCTTACTATGTGTGTGCATGAATATGTGGAAGTTTCATTCTCTAATTTTACCAAATGTATGAGAAATTATTAAATAGGGATCAAGGTGAAACATGGTAAAAAAATGATAGGCTAATTTGTAATGGCTTATTTGTGCATGTTGACACAAAGGGGGACTTGCATGTCAAAATTGCCCAAATTATTCTATAGTGGCCGGCCAAGATGGATGTGATGGGCAAAGGAAAACATGTTTCCAACATGTTGGGTTAGTGAGGCATGTTGGGAGCAATTAAATAATGTGTTAGCATTAAAGAAAAGGTTGACAAAAAAATGGATGGATGCCCCTTGTTGCCGTGAGTAGAGGAAAAGAAAGGAGAAAAATTTGTTCATCCATTCTCAATTCTTTGGCTGAAAATACTAAGGGAAAAGGGAGGATTTTTGCTCCATTTTTGGTTTAGAAGAGATCTAGAAGGAGATTTGGCTATACTTGCATCAAGATTAAGGTATGTATGAGGTTGTGTCATGAGATTCATGCATGTTTTAGTTGCTAACTTGATGTTCATGTTAGCCATGGTTCAAATCCTTGTTATGCCATGGAAATGGTATTTGGCCAAGGTTGATATTGTGTTAAAGCCATTGCATGCTAAATATGAAGCTTGTTGATGATGCATGTAATGATGGATTGACTACTCTTGAATTTTCTCTTAGCATTCTTGAGTAAGACATGGAGTTCTATGTTTAACCATGACCGAAAATTGAAAGGGGATGGTGTGTGATGTATTCGCCATGGTATGCTCATAAGTGCGATTTTTGCTTGTTGCATGATAGGTAAAAATTTGTGTTTTGATATATGTTTATATGTGATGATGTTTCGGTTTTGAAGTATAAAATTGGCTAACATGGACATGCATATTCGCCACAATAGGGGAATTGTTGTGCATGCATTCGGTTAGAGGCAAGCATAATGATGCCTATTCTTGAATTAGGTAATCGGCTACCATGATGTGAGCTAAGGCTGAATGTGTGCGAAATTAAAGAAAATTGACTAAAGTGCTTAGTTATGTGATGTTGGGTCAATGATATGTGTATTCGGCCAAGGCTAGCAAGTGAGACTTTAATAAGTTGAAATTGTTTGAATTAGCTCAAGAGCTTAGAGGGCCACAATTGGATAAAGGAAAGGAAAAAGTGATCGAATAGCCGTTGAAGCCGCTTCGACAACATCCGAGGTAAGTCTTGAGTAATGACCCTACGTGAATTATGTGATATGAAATATGGATGTGTAATGATTATTGACATATGTGTGTATGAGTATTTGAATGGTACCGGGCTAAGTCCCGAAGGCAATTATGCTAGTGATATGTTTGTGTTTGAGCCTTAGTAACTGAAAATGAAATATGGATGTGTAATGATTATTGACATATGTGTGTATGAGTATTTGAATGGTACCCGGCTAAGTCCCAAGGCAATTATGCTAGTGATATGTTTGTGTTCGAGCCTTAGTAACGAAAATGAAATATGGATGTGTAATGATTATTGATTTATGTGTGCATGAGCAATTGAATGATACCCGGCTAAGTCCCAAGACATTTATGCTAGTAATTATATCCGGTTAAGACCAAGGCAATTGTGCTAGTGACTATATCCGGCTAATACCAAGGCATTTGTGCAAGTTGTTATATCCGGCTAATACCCAAGGCATTTGTGCAAGTTGTTATATCCGGCTAATACCGAAGGCATTTGTGCAAGTCGTTATATCCGGCTAAGACCCGAGGGCATTCGTGCGTGTGGTTATATCCGGTTGTATTCCGAAGAAGCTTGGGTTGAAGGTGAGCGTTGGTTGCTGTAATAAATCCAATTAGTACGCTCGAAAAGCCCAAAGGATAAGATATATTTACATGTGCAATGGAAAAGTCGATACGTTTGAAATAATATTCGTTCAATCGACTAACGAATTTTCAGCTCTTGAAATGGGTTGATATCTTGTGAATGTATATATTGATGAAGTGTGAAGTAGGTACGATTATGTGAATGTGTATTAATAAAGTGATTCATTTGGCTATGTGAATGTAATGCTTTAGTCAAAGCCGATTTCATTACTTGAGACTTACTAAGCATAAAAATGCTTACCCGTTGCTTTGGCTCTCTGTTTTATAGATTTTGCTCGTTAGCGATCGGATTCGGGATCATCGAAGTTGAAGTCAACCACACTATCAAAGCCCTTTTGGTACTCCTTTAGTTGAATTTTGGATATGGCATGTATAGGACTACCCTTGGTTGTTTTCAAGTATCTTTGTGATGTATATGTGTACGGCCATGCGAAAATGGCTCAGAAGGTGGAGTATGGCATTAGACCATTCGAATTTGTGGTTTGTAATTATATATGGTTTCATGATGTGATTATGGATTGGAATGGGGGTGTTAGTCACATGATCAGCCATTGGAATGGCTAAATATGATCATAAGTGGACCTATGTATGACAAGACTATAGTTGGTCCATAGAGACTACAATTTAGGTAAGGCCTACCTTAAAAACAGATGCTGCCAGCTGCAGTGACGTGAATGTGAAAAATCACTAAAAATAGTAGGAATGGTATTAAATAGTGAATAAATTATGTAAACGAACCTTGATGGATCTATTTTCATATGAAAGTAACGAAACGATCATATGATCAGTTTACTAAAAGATATTAAAGTTCTCGTGAGACAGGGCCAGAACGGTTTCTGGATCTCCTGTATTGACTTTGAAAATTTACCACAAATTATCCAGAAGGAATTAGAAGTCATGCCTTATATGTACAGATTCCTTTTTGAGTCTAGTTTCATTAGAAACAAACGGAATCAGCATTGAAGCCTTGTACAGGGAGATTTTCCAGTTGTAACGCGCGAAGGTCAGTGTAGTCGACCCCTGTAACATGGGTTACTTTAACTAATAAACTGTACCAATTGGCCCGACCAAAAATTCTAGAAATAAATCCAGGGATGTATATATGAGTCTAAATTCAGGGAAAATTTACGGAATCAGTTTCCGAGTTTTGTAACTCGAGATATGCCTTTTAAGGGAAAATTTACGGAATCAGTTTCCGAGTTTTCCAGCTTGCCTGGAAATGTCAAATTGGTCGGTGCTATAAGTGGGTTTGGCTTGTTAACCCCTCGTGTCCGACACCGGCAACGGTGTTACAAGCTATCATTTTGGGTATTGATGAATTCAAGTATTTTGAGTTTATGGCATATAGGGACTTGGTCTTTAGGTCATATGTATTGGCTTATAATGGTTCGTAGTTCATTCTGTATATATCTTTGGAAGTTGGTTAATGTTGGTTATGAGTATATTTATATTAGTGTCATTTGTGAGTGTAGAAACTTGCATAATTTGATGTGGAAAGGTTGATTTTTTAAGCATGATTAATAAATATATGAGAATGACATGTTATTGTCTTGGTTGTGGTTGTTTGGTTGCTCTTACATGCTTGAATTTGTGCCATGTGATGTTGCGTGGATATGTGCAAGTGAGGGTGGCAAAATGGCTTGGCAAATAGCCTTGTTTTTGTCCACATGGGTAGACTCACGGGCATGTGATCTGGCCGTGTGTCCCCTACACCTAAATTGTTGCAAAATAGAATGCTCAGCATCAAGCACATGGGTATGAGACATGGCCGTGTGTCTTAGCCGTGTGAAGGACACAGCCTCAAGACACGGGTGTGTGTCATGGCCGTATGACTTCAATTTGCTCTTGGGTGACAAATAAAGAGTTACACGGGTTAGGGACACGGGCGTGTGTGACCACATGGCCTACCAACACGGGTGTGTCCCAAGCCACATGGGCGTGTGACCCCTTTTTTAGCAAAAATTCTCGGTTTAGTCCAAAACCACTTCCAAAGCATGTTTTGGGCCTTGTAGGCTCATTTTTGGGACAATGTGATTGATTCTTAAAAATATTTAATTTGGTGTCGAATTTACATCTCAGAATGTATGCTTGTTTGTGTTTACGTCCGGTAATGCCTCGTACCCTATTTCGACGTCGAATACTAGTAAGGGGTGTTACATTTAGTGGTATTAGAGCTAAGGTTTAGTCGATTCTCGGACTAACCTAGCATGTGTGTGAGTCTAGCTAAACATGCCATATATAATTTGTGATAGTGTGATATCTCCCGACTCTGATGAAATTGTTTTGTTGAGACAAGATGCTTTCCAAACGAGCTTGTAACAGCCCAATTTTGGGGCTAATCGGAACAGTGATTTCGGGACCAAAAATCTGAGGCCTATAAATTCTTTTTATTGTTTTAATATTATTTTATGTGTTATATTATGACTTTATGAGTGCATGAAAATTTTGATGAACAAATTTTAACGATTGTAAGCTTAATCGCGAAAAAGGACTAAATCGCATAAAGGGTAAAAGTTCTATTTTACTTGATAGATGGACTAAATAGCTATAGATCCATAATTGGGGGTGTTTAAAGGGCAATTAGACCTTTTTTAGGAGAGTGGCCAGCCATAGGGGGGACAAGAGAGGTCAAAGGTCAATATTAGGTGTTTTTGGTGACTTAATTGATTAAAATAAAAATAAAAGAAAGAGAAAAAGATATCATCTTCTTCCCATTTACTTTCCCACCAAAATTACCAGCAAATTGAGGGCTTTTGGATTCTTGAAATTTCAACCACTCTCCATCTTTGAAAGTAAGTGATTTAGATAACCTTATTTGATAATTTTTATGTTTTTGGAGCCCCTAAAGCTTAATTTAGCTATTGAGAGGACTATTTTGCAAAAAGATTGAAAGTATAGGGTTTTGTCATGAAATTTTTTGAGAAGTTTGCTGAAATATTATGGAAGAAAATGAGTTATGATGATTAAATGAACAATTCTTGTGAAGTAGTTTTCATGAGAACACCTAAAGTGATCATTTTGTAAAATTTATAAAATAGGTTGTAAAGGTGTGAAATAATTGAAATTATGGGCTGTTTCTAGTATAAAAACATTCATCTAGGCTTAATTAGTGAGAAAATTTGATGAAAATAGATTTACGAACCTAGGGGTAAAATCATAGTTTTGCGAAATCCTAGGGAGATATGGTCATTTTGCCAAAATATTGTAACATCCTGATTTTCGGGTTTTACCGCGATTCTCGATATTTTGGTAAAGTTTTTAAAATTTGGTATTTGGATGTGAAATTCATAATTTGAGTATGTAAATGGGCTTATGGAAGGCCCATGTGTTGGCCAAAACCTGGTAGAATTTTTGAATTTTGGACTTAAGAAGTTAAAGGCCTTGGATAGGTGGTCTTATTAAAATTTGTGGGTAAAATGTATCACAGAAGAGCCTCTAGTAAAGTGGCTAAATGACGCCACTAAGGGGCTAGGAAAGTGGCGTGTAAGTGGTTGGGGGAAGACCTGGGTTCGATTTCCTGTGATGGCAAAGGTAATGTTATTTTTATGCTTGTGCATGCTTTTAGAGTTTAAAGCTGGATGGAACTCTGTGGGAGAGAGTTTGAATCAGTCAAATGCATGGATTAAGGAGGGATAAGGGGAGAGATTTTAGGGATTTGAAAGGGGGATAAGGTTAGCTGATTTGAGGGGATTAGAGAGGGGATTTCGACAGAGGGGTTTAGTTAGGGATTTTGGGCACTTGGGTACTTGTGTGCCGTTTTCTTCCTTTTGTTTGGTCTTTTCCCTTTTTTCCTTTTTTAGCCGAATCTATCATCTCTCCTCTCATCTTTTCTTCGTTTTCCTTCTTCCAAACCAGCCCACTACTTTCCTCCACTCATCTATTGTTTCTTTCCCTTACCTCCACTTTTGCCGAAATACCGCAAAAGCTGAAATCTGTGAAGTTAGGTGGTGCTGATTCTTTGTTGACCAGCAACCCTCTTTTTCTTTTCACTTTTTAGTGGTCAATTCTCTTATCTTCTAGGCATAGATGGATTCAAGAAGAGATACTGTGGTAAGTGCTCTAACTCTAAATGATTCCTAGAGTAACTGTTGACAAAAGCTGAAACCTCTATAGTTTAGGGAGGTGGCCGAATGTGGGTATAGGCCTTATTAGGTTCTTCTTTTAATATTTTTATGGTTTGTATAGTGGAGGAGTAGCACGGCATAGTGTCAACTTGGGTTAGCTCGAATCATCGAAGTGACTAGATCTAGTCATCAACTACGGCAAAGGTATGGATTCTAAGGCCATTATGGATGGTGGCTGAATGTGTAAGTGTTCATAATAGATGGTTCTCGTTTTGGTTTAATTATTGTGAGCTGATCTATAAACGGTTGATTATAGGAGAAATCGTGTAGGAAATCTCGTCGAGGAATATCGCGAATCAGGTGTGTAACGAACCTTCTTTCGTAGCTTAAATCGATAAGTGCCGAAAAGCCGAAATGCCAAAATTCTGGCATTTTGAGGACTTGTGAGCAAGCGAACGCTCATTGGTTAGTTAGATTTGCTAAGTGGATGATCGGGAACATTGGAAAAATGTAAGGGCACGATTTGGTGCACGATGGTAAGTTGGGCCTCGAGGGGCTGAAATAGGGCCCAATGGGCTTCTGGGCCCATTTGGGTGAATTTGGCAGAAAATGGAATCTTAAAAAATTGCACGTTAAAACTGTTGAAACCGCTATGGAAAACGGGCTAAATGGGCCTAGATGACTAATTCGGCTATGTAGAGCCCATTAGGGGTTTTTGACCCAATAACTCAGTTTCGCTAAGAATGGGTTAGAATCACTGTTAAAACACTTGAAATTGTTGGAAACTGATATTAAACATGGAAAACCCTAATAATTGATAAAAGTACGAAATTACCCTTATAGTATGAAAATGACTATTTTGCCCCTAGGTAAAAATGTCCATTATACCCCTAGGGTTTAATTATGAATTTGACACATGGGATTTTGATATACAATATTGATATGATATGCACATGATATGTATGATATGCACATGATATGTACGATATGCACATGATATGTATGATATGCACATGATGTATTCATAAATGCATTGGGTTGGGTTTTTATATGGATGGATGAAGTGCAAAAAGGCTTATGCCCCAGTTTACCGAAAAGGGTTTATGCCCCAGTTTACCCAAAAGGACTTATGCCCCAGTTATTAAAAGAGCCTAGGCCTCCAGTTATATGATAAGCAGCTATGCTGCCAGTGGAGAGTTTTGGTTGGGTGGGTTGAGTTATTCCCCACATGGAGAGCTTGGTTGGTACGGGTGGAGAGTAGCGGATGGTGGGTCGAGTAGTCTCCCTAAATGGGTTTGCATTCTTTCATTGACATTACATGAGATATTGAAATGGGCCTACGGGCTATACCATTTATAGTAAAGGCTTCGGCCCAATAATATGAAATATGAAAAAGGCTTCGGCCCAATGTTATGCAATATGAAATATGAAAAGGCTTCAGCCCAGTATATGTTGAGATTGGTTTTGGGCTTAGGCCCAGCAGGCTGATATTGTTTTAGGCTCTGAAAGGGGCTTGTTGCACATTGAGTTTCCAAACTCACCCACTTTCCTTAACCTTGCAGGTGAGCCTTGATTTGGGGACTTGGAGCGGAGGGGGTTCAGAGTGGCCACGGTGATAACTTTTGGGCTTTTGAATAAGCGTTTGGTTTTCTTTAAGTTTATTTTTTTTTATTTTTGGGTTGTAATAAGGCCGTTTTAACTTTATTTTCTTTTTCTTTTCTGGGATTATTTTATTATTAATAACTTCGAACTGGTTGATAACAATTTCAAATGGGCTAGACTTAGGACGTGCTTTCAAACGATACCTGTTTTCAAAATAACACAACGCTAAGATTATCTAATTTATCAAAGATATTCACTTAAATAAATTTCTACCCGATACAACCAAGTGTGGCCGTGGTGGTGGGCATGTCTAGGATTGGATCCAATCGAAGAGCTTGGTATTTAAGCAGCCTTCATGGCTCACCTCCTCTGTTACGGATTCCTACCTTGTGCCCAACTTCCATTCACTTTGTTAAGCTTAACAAAAGTTGGTTTTAAAGCGCTAAAATGAAACGTGGATTTTTAACTTCAATGTGGCACATCGGATTCGACTGTAATGTTTGGCCTGGGTTTGGGGTGTTACATTTAGTGGTATCAGAGCCCGGTTGCAATTACTCGGCTGTGGATCAGGTCCGAAAAACTTTTTGAAAAAAAAATTTAGACCAAGAAGGGAATTTTTGGAAATGGTTTTGGAAAGATCTTCTCAAAAATATTTTACAAAGGTATACATGATAAAATGGTTTAAGTTTTTTTGGTTTTTTAAAAAAAAAACGGGACTAAAATTGAGAATTTCAAAACAAAGATATTTTTTTCAAATTTTTTCTATTCTGTGATTAAATACGTGGTTTGTGGTTTTTGGTTTGGAGAAAGAAGTGGCGCACTGAATCCCCGGCACCAAGTCTATAAGTATACTCTCTTTACACTATGTGATATTGGTATGATGCTATAAATAGAACTGAGACCCTACTATGATACTTTAGATAGGGTAGAACTGTAAAACGGTAGGAGTGAGAACTGTAGTTAGGCTACGACGTTCCGAAAACAATCCTTGAACTGCTATATTTCCATAAGACATCTCATAATAAACAATTGAACATTAAACTAGTGTCATAAAATTCGTAATCAGATAAGTCGATATGAGTACAAGAGGAGCTCGTGGACGAGGCCGCGGACGTGGTTGAGGAAGGGTGTAGGCTGAATCTTCATCCTCAGGGCATAGGTCAGCTGAGGAGGCATCAGTGCCATAGGCAACTGAGACTGGGTCTTATGATCGGGCTGCGGGGGATGATGCTTTGTCCCAAGCAATGTTAAAGGTTTTAGAAAGAGTTGCTGGAGCTAGCATTGGGACAGTAAATAGGGGATCCATCTCGGAGCGACTCCGGGCTAATGGAGCAGAAGTTTTTAGGGGCGTATCTGGAGTAGCCCCAAATGTGGCTGAATATTGGCTGGAAGCAACAGAGCAGATTATGGACGATTTAGATTGCTCTGTGGAGCAAAAGCTGAAGGGGGCTGTGCCGTTGCTACGAGAAGAGGCATATTGTTGGTGGATCACCATGAGGGAGAGTACCCCGATTGAACGAGTAACCTGGGAATTGTTCAAAACTGCTTTTAAGGGGAGGTATGTCGGAGCTAGTTATGTGGATGCCCGTCGAAAGGAATTTTTGAATCTGGCTCAGGGTAACAAGACTATTGCGGAGTATGAGGTAGAATTCTTGAGGCTGAGTCGATACGCCAGTGGGATAGTCGCGACTGAATATGAGCGTAGTGTTCGATTTGAGGATGGTCTCCGTGATGAGCTTAGGATATTGATAGCTCCACAGAGGGAGCGTGATTTTGCTGCATTGGTGGAGAAGGCTAAGATAGCCGAGGAGGTAAAACGGACTGAGCGGCAGAATCGTGAGAAGGACCGACCTAGATTTAAGAGGGATTTTAGACCTTCGAGCGCTACGAATAGGAATGTTAAAAGAGCTAGAATGGAGGAACCGGTTCGAGCAGTTCCAGTGAATACTTTTAGACCGCAGGCTTGCAGGGACTGTGGTAGGGTGCCTATAGGGGAGTGCTGGAAACGAACTGGAGCATGTTTTCGATGTGGGTCCAAGGAGCATAAGTTCAGAGAATGTCCTCATAGAACAGCGCAGGACCTAGCTGGGGAGCAAAGGGATGTCCAACCACAGCGAGGAGGACCACCACCACAGAGAGGTCGTGGGCAAGGTAGAGGTGGCAATAGAAATGGACGAGGATGTGGGGCACCTGGCAGAAGTGCTAGACATGCTGAAGCTCGACAGCCGACGTTGGTTTATGTTGCACGACGCCATAAGGAGGGTGACGCTCCTGATGTTATAACCGGTACGTTCTTCATTTATAACACGCCTTACACTGCTTTGATTGATATGGGTTCCACTCACTCGTATGTTGCTTGTGATGTATCTGGGGCTTTGGGGGTGCTTCCCGAGGAGACAGTGAGTGGGGTATTGGTGATAAGCCTTTAGGACACTCGGTTAAGGTAGATAAACTCTTTAGGGCGGTGCCTTTAGAGACACAAGATAAGATCTTTGAAGGAGATTTGATGGAGCTACCATTTGGGGATTTTGATCTTATCTTGGGAATGGACTGGTTAGCTAAGCAGAGGGCGACGTTGGATTGTGTTGCTAAGAGAATGGTACTAAGAACTGCCAAAGATAAGGAGATAATGGTCATAGGGGAACGAAGGAATTATTTTTCCAATGTTGTTTCGACTTTAAGAGCCGAGAAGTTGATCCGGAAAGGTTGTGAGGCGTACTTAGCATTTGTAAGTCAAGTTGAACCTGAGGGGATGACTGTGGAGTCAGTTAGGACCATTAAATAATTTCAAGATGTATTTCCGGAGGAACTTCCTGGATTACCTCTGAACAGAGAAGTCGAGTTCGGAATCGACTTGTTACCTGGAACAGCTCCTGTGTCCATTGCACCTTATAGGATGGCACCAAAGGAGTTGGTAGAATTGAAAGCTCAGATTCAGGAACTGTTGGATAGAGGGTTTATAAGACCAAGTGTCTCCCGTGCAAGCTCTACGTTGTTGTTCGTAAAGAAGAAAGATGGGACCATGCGAATGTGTATTGACTATCGGCAGTTGACTAAAGTGACGATCAAGAATAAGTATCCGTTACCAAGAATCGACAATCTGTTCGACCAATTAAAAGGAGCCCCGGTATTTTCTAAGATCGACCTTCAGTCAGGATATCATCAGTTGAGAGTCAAAGAGGTGGATATTTATAAGACGACATTCAGGACTCGATATGGTCATTACGAGTTTCTGGTTATGCCCTTTGGATTGACTAATGCACCACAGCCTTCATGGATTTAATGAATCGGGTGTTCCAGCCATACTTGGATCAGTTCGTAGTCATTTTTATTGATGATATCTTGGTGTATTCAGAAACGGAAGAGAAGCATGATGAGCATCTTTCTGTTGTGCTATAAGTGCTAAGGGAAAAGCAACTTTATGCGAAGTTTAGTAAGTGCGAGTTTTGGCTAAAAGAAGTCACTTTCTTGGGGCATGTTGTGTCTACTGAGGTGATCAAGGTGGACCCTCGAAAGATTGAGGCAATTCTGGAATGGAAGCCACCAAGGTTGATAACAGAAGTTTGAAGTTTTCTGGGGTTGGTAGGTTATTATCGAAGATTCGTGGAAGGATTTTCTATGTTGGCAGCACCATTAACGAAACTTATAAGGAAGGGAGCACCTTTTGTTTGGACGAATAAGCAGCAAGAGGCTTTTGAGAAACTGAAGAAGGTTTTGACAGAAGCGCCAGTGTTGATTCAACTAGAGTCTGGTAAGGATTTTACAGTGTACAGTGATGCGTCACATATAGGTTTAGGCTGCGTGTTAATGCAAGAGGGTAAAGCGGTCGCTTATGCTTCACGACAGCTTAAGCCTCACGAAGTAAACTATCCTACACATGACCTGGAGTTGGCAGCGGTGATTTTTGTGCTTAAGATATGGAGGCATTACTTGTATGGGGAGAGATACGTTATCTGTACGGATTACAAGAGTCTTAAGTACTTGCTGACTCAGAAGGAGCTGAATCTTAGACAGCGAAGGTGGATAGAGCTGTTAAAGGACTATGACTGTTCGATTGAGTACCATCCAGGTAAGGCAAATGTCGTGGCTGATGCGTTAAGCCGTAGGAATGTGGTAGAGTTGAAGGCAATGTTTGCTCGTTTAAGTTTGTATGACGATGGAAGCTTATTGGCAGAGTTACAAGTGAAACTAACTTGGGTGGAGCAGATTAAGAAGCAGTAGTTAGAGGATGAGTCGTTGGTTTCTCGATTTCAGCAAGTTGAGAAGGGGGGAATCCTGACTTTGGGTTAAATAATGATGGAGTTCTTTGTTTTTGAGGAAGAATTTGTATGCCGAAGGACTCTGACTTGAGATTGATGATTTTGAAAGAGGCACATAATGGACCTTGTGCTATGCTTCCAGGAGTGAGTAAGTTGTATCAAGACTTGCGAGAGCTATATTGGTGGCCTGGACTTAAGCGTGAAGTGACCGAATTTGTGGGGAAATGTTTGACGTGTCAACAAGTGAAGGCCGAGCATCAACTGCCTTCAAGATTGTTACAGCCAGTAAAGGTACCTCTTTGGAAGTGGGAAAGGGTAACTATGGATTTTGTAAGTGGCTTGCCGTTGACACCTTCTAAGAAGGATTCGGTTTGGGTAATTGTGGATAGGCTCACGAAATCTGCCCATTTCATACCTGTCCGAATCGATTACTCACTTCAGAAGCTGGCCAAGTTGTATCTAGCAGAGATAGTGCGGTTGCATGGAGTGCCGGTATCGATAATTTCTGACCGAAACCCAAGGTTTACATCTCGGTTTTGGCAGAAGTTGCATGAGGCGTTGGGAACGCGATTGGATTTTAGTACGGCTTTTCACCCTGAGTCGGATGGGCAGTCAGAGAGGGTCATTCAGATTCTAGAAGACATGTTGAGAGGTTGTGTTATTGAATTTAGGGACAGTTGGGAAGACTATTTGCCATTGGCGGAGTTCGCATATAACAACAGTTACCAAGCAAGTATTCAGATGGCTCCTTATGAGGCACTATATGGGCGAACGACACCTTCGCCTACTTGTTGGGCAGAGTTAGGGGAAAGGCAAGTACTTGGGCCAGAGTTGGTAGCAGATACTGAAAACAAGATTAAGGTGATCAGGAATCGGTTAAAGGAGGCAGCGGATCGACAAAAGTCTTATGTCGATCTGAAACGTAAGGATATTGAATATGCTGTATGGGACATGGTCTTCTTGAAAGTTTCGCCTTGGAAGAAGATATTGAGATTTGGTAAGAAGGGCAAGTTGAGTCCACGGTTTATTGGGCCTTATCGAATTATTAAGCGGATAGGGCTGGTGGCTTATCAACTAGAGTTACCTCCAGAGCTGGATCACATTTACGACATTTTTCATGTGTCCATGCTAAGGCGATATCGTTTTGGCCCAACTCATATCGTGCCAGTTGCAAAAATCGAGGTACGGTCGGATTTGACCTTTGAAGAAGAACCTGTGCAAATACTTGATCGCGACGTCGAGGTCCTGAGAAGGAAGTCAGTTCCATTAGTGAAGGTACTTTGGAGAAACCATGGCAAGGAAGAAGCTACTTGGGAAACTAAGGAAGCAATGCGTCAACAATACCCTCAACTGTTTGGATCAGGTAAATTTCGAGGCCGAAATTTCTTTAAGGAGGGTAGAGTTGTAACATCCTGATTTTCGGGTTTTACCGCGATTCTTGATATTTTGGTAAAGTTTTTAAAATTTGGTATTTGGCTGTGAAATTCATAATTTGAGTATGTAAATGGGCTTATGGAAGGCCCATGTGTTGGCCAAAACCCGGTAGAATTTTTGAATTTTGGACTTAAGAAGTTAGAGGCCTTGGATAGGTGGTCTTACTAAAATTTTTGGGTAAAATGTATCACAGAAGAGCCTCTAGTAAAGTGGCTAAGTGACGCCACTAAGGGGCTAGGAAAGTGGCATGTAAGTGGTTGGGGGAAGACCTGAGTTCGATTCCCTGTGATGACAAAGGTAATGTTATTTTTATGCTTGTGCATGCTAGAGTTTAAAGCTGGATGGAACTCTGTGTGAGAGAGTTTAATCAGTCAAATGCATGGATTAAGGAGGGATAAGGGGAGAGATTTTAGGGATTTGAAATGGGGATAAGGTTAGCCGACTTGAGGGGATTAGAGAGGGCATTTCGGCAGAGGAGTTTAGTTAGGGATTTTCGGCACTTGGGTACTTGTTTGCCATTTTCTTCCTTTTGTTTGGTTTTTTCCCTTTTTTCCTTTTTTAACCGAATCTATCATCTCTCCTCTCATCTTTTCTTCCTTTTCCTTCTTCCAAACCAGCCCACTATTTTCCTTCATTCATCTATTGTTTCTTTCCCTTACCTCCACTTTTGCCAAAATACCAGAAAAGCCGAAATCTGTGAAGCTAGGTGGTGCCGCTTCTTTGTTGACCAGCAACCCTCTTTTTCTTTTCACTTTTTAGTGGTCAATTCTCTTATCTTCTAGGCATAGATGGATTCAAGAAGAGAGACTGTGGTAAGTGCTCAAACTCTAAACGATTCCTAGAGTAACTGTTGACAAAAGCTGAAACCTCTATAGTCTAGGGAGGTGGTCGAATGTGGGTATAGGCCTTATTGGGTTCTTATTTTAATCTTTTTATGGTTTGTATAGTGAAGGAGCAGCAAGGCATAGTGTCGACTTGGATTAGCTCGAATCATCGAAGTGACTAGATCTAGTCATCAACTACGGCAAAGGTATGGATTCTAAGGCCATTATGGATGGTGGCTGAATGTGTAAGTGTCGATAATAGATGGTTCTCATTTTGGTTTAATTATTGTGAGTTGATCTATAAACGGTTGATTATATGAGAATTCGTGTAGGAAATCTCGTCGAGGAATATCGCGAATCAGGTGTGTAACGAATCTTCTATCGTAGCTTAAATCGATAAGTGCTGAAAAGCCGAAATGCCGAAATTATGGCATTTCGAGGACTTGTGAGCAAGCGAAAGCTCATTGGTTAGTTAGATTCGCTAAGTGGATGATCGAGAACATTGGAAAAAGGTAAGGACACGATTTGGTGCACGATGGTAAGTTGGGCCTCGAGTGGCTGAAATAGGGCCCAATGGGCTTCCGAGCCCATTTGGGTGAATTTGGCTGAAAATGGAATCCTGAAAAATTACACATTAAAACTGTTGAAACCGCTATGGAAAACGGGCTAAATGGGCCTATATGACTAATTCGGCTATGTAGAGCCCATTAAGGGTTTTTGGCCCAATAACTCGGTTTCGCTAAGAATGGGCCAGAATCACTGTTAAAACACTTGAAATTGTTGGAAACTGATATTAAACATGGAAAACCCTAATAATTGGTAAAAGTATGAAATTACCCTTATAGTATGAAAATGACTATTTTGCCCCTAGGTAAAAATGACCATTATACCCTTAGGGTTTAATTATGAATTTGACACATAGGATTTTGATATACAATATTGATATGATATGCACATGATATGTATGATATGCACATGATGTATTCATAAATGCATTGGGTTGGGTTTTTTTATGGATGGAGGAAGTGCAAAAGGGCTTATGCCCCAGTTTACCGAAAAGGGCTTATGCCCCAGTTATTAAAAGAGGCTAGGCCTCTAGTTATATGATAAAGCAACTATGCTGCCAGTGGAGAGTTTTGGTTGGGTGGGTTGAGTTATTCCCCACATGGAGAGCTTGGTTGGTACGGGTGGAGAGTAGCGGATGGTGGGTCGAGTAGTCTCCCCAAATGGGTTTGCATTCTTTCATTGACATTACATGAGAGATTGTAATGGGCCTATGGGCCATACCGTTTACAGTAAAGGCTTCAGCCCAGTAATATGAAATATGAAAAAGGCTTCGGTCTAGTGTTATGCAATATGAAATATGAAAAGGCTTCGGCCCAATATATGTTGAGATTGGTTTTGGGCTTAGGCCCAGCAGGCTGATATTGTTTTAGGCTCTGAAAGGGGCTTGTTGCACATTGAGTTTCCAAACTCATCCACTTTTCTTAACCTTGCAAGTGAGCCTTGATTTGGGGACTTGGAGCCTGAGGGGGTTCAGAGTGGCCACTGTGATCGCTTTTGGGCTTTTGGATAAGCGTTTGGCTTTCTTTAAGTTTATTTTTTTTGTTATTTATTTTTGGGTTGTAATAAGGCCATTTTAACTTTATTTTCTTTTTCTTTTCTAGGATTATTTTATTATTAATAACTTCGAACTGGTTGATAACAATTTCAAATGGGCTAGACTTAGGACGTGCTTTCAAACGATACCTGTTTTCAAAATAACACAACGCTACGATTATCCGATTTATCAAAGATATTCACTTAAATAAATTTCTACCCGATACAACCAAGTGTGGCAATGTTGGTGGGCATGTCTAGGATTGGATCCAATTGAAGAGCTTGGTATTTAAGCAGCCTTCATGGCTCACCTCCTCTGTTACGGATTCCTACCTGGTGCCCAGCTTCCATTCACTTTGTTAAGCTTAACAAAAGTTGGTTTTAAAACGCTAAAACGAAACGTGGATTTTTAACTTCAATGTGGCACATCAGATTTGGCCGTAACGTCTGGGCTGGGTTTGGGGTGTTACAAATATGGTCTATAGAATGTCTTAATTAATGTGATGATTGAACTAGTGAAATTTTTATCATTTTAGATTAAGAAAAACGGGGAACGAACCTTGACTATGGAAAAGACAAGGTGTACAAGGACTAGACTCGTTTTTACAAATTTTGTACCGAGGTAAGTTCACACGTAAATAATGCAATGAGAATAATGTATAAATGCTTAAATGTTGCATGAATTGTAATTCCCACCCTTGAAGGTAAGTTACAATATTTTGTCATTATGCAGGATTATGTTCTAACTCTTTTATCATGAAATATGTGATTGCCTAAGTGACTGAGTTTGTCAAATACTAAGTCTACGAGAAACATCCCATTTGAATTAGGAATAGATTAGGATACAGTGTGATATGTCACTAAGAACTATGTGGTTATCAAATCATTTGTATATGTGATATGTGATTATATAAATCCAGGTGCTAGTCAAGTACATTCTACCGTTGGCTGGGTAGACTGACATGTGTTGCGGGTACCTATCAGCTTGTGTGAGAAGCCCATGTAGTTACGTCTTGACTGTCAGCTTGTGTGAGCAGGCCTGTGATTAGCTCGAGAATGAGCAATATGTGATATGTTAAATAAGGTAGCATGTGGCCACATATGGTATGTTATGCGTATGTTTCCTGAGTATCCAATGATATTCCTAGTGTTCAACGGGTAAGTCGGTAGTTATTCAATGACTAAGTCAATGATGGTAATTATGTAGTTGTGTTACGAGTTGGCACAGGTATGTACGTAAAACTCTTGAGTAAAGTTTTCAATTTGTTAGGTACTTGTGGTAAGAGTATGTATAAGAAGGTTAAGCTTCTGAAACTTTGTTTTATTTTAACTATTGAGTCATGTTGTTTATTATATGCATGTGAGCTTACTAAGCTTTATGCTTACTCCTTTCCTTTCCATTTTCTTATAGTGCCATCAAGCTAGTATCGGGGATCAAGAGGCGTCGGAGGCATTGATCACACTATCACTCAAAGCTTTGGTATAGCTAGTTCAAATGTTTTGATTTTTGGTATGTATAGGGACTCAAATCTTAAGTTTAGTGTCTTGTTAGTTTAGCCACAAATGTTGGCTCATATGATGGATGTGATATTCATTTTGTATAGGCCATTAAATTTGGCTAATGATAATTGTTATTATGTGCATTTGATGCAAGTTTCTAATGGTTGTGGCCGATTTGGTTATATATATGTTATGCTTGTATTGGTTTGGTTAATCTTGTGTATGTTAATGTAAGTAAGGGTAGCAAAGAGGACTGGTAAATAGCCTTATTTTTGACCACACGGGTAGACACACGGGCATGTGTCCACACACGGCCAACCTCATAGGCGTATTGTTCGGCGTGTGTCCCCTGTACGTAAAAATTTCAAGTTAATATGCATGGTAGTAAACGCACGGGTAGAGACATGGCCGTGAGTTTTAGTCGTGTGGAGGACAGTACCATGTGTCTCAACCGTGTGGATGACACGGCATCTGGCCACGGGTGTGTGCCTCGGCCGTGTGCCTCTAATTGGATACAGACATCATAAATAGAATGTCAAGGTTTATAGACAAGGGCTAAGACACGGGCGTGTCATGGCCGTGTGAGAGACAAGGGCATGTGTCAGGCTCTGTGAAAATCCCTGCATGTTCGACTTTAGAATTTAATTCACATGGGCTCTGTACACGGGAGTGTCCTATCGTGCTTAGGCCGTGTGAACCACACGGGCATCTAGCACGGCCATGTCCTAATGGGCACACGGGCGCGTGCCCTGATTCTAAAGTCATCTTTCTAGAGTTTGTTAAAGGACCCGAATCAGTCCTGAATGGGTTTTGATGGATGTTTGGGGTCTCGTGAGTCAATGTTAATGAAGTTTAGACATGTTCCGAAAAATTTTTAAATTTTACCAAGTCTTGATGACTCGGAAGCGTTTGACTACATGTGCTTAAGAGTTGTAGCGCCTCATATTCCGTCCTAGTATAGGGTATGGGTGTGGGGTGTTACATTTAGTGGTATTAGAGCTGTGATTTAGATGGTTCTCAGACTAACGTAGTGTGTATTCGTGTCTAGCTATACATGCCATATATATTAGGATAGTGTGATCACTCCTGACAAATTTAAATTGTGTTTTTCATAGAGTAATGGATCCTGATCGAACAATGGCATATCATATTGAGAGTAACGTACCTGCTCTAGCTGAAGGTGCGGTGCCGACTGATAATAAACCTCCCACGGTTAGTCAGGGAGGAGGAGAAAGGGCTCGGGAGGCCTTTCTCCACATGATGAATAATTGGTACACAGAGTTTGTTCGAGTGAACCCGAATGCTCAACCTCTCCAGCCTCACCTATTCCTCAACCTGTCCCTATAGCATCCCAGGGTATGGATTTCGTGAGGTTAGATAAACCCCCAGTAGATAAGATCTGGAAGCTTGGAGCTGAGGAGTTTCGTGCTAATAAAGATGATGATCCTGAAAGGGCAAAGTTCTGGCTTGAGAATACCATCAGGGTATTTGATGAATTGTCATGCACACTAGATGAGTGCATGAAGTGTGTCGTATCACTTTTAAGAGACTTAGCATACTAGTGGTAGAACACCCTCGTGTCGATTGTACGAAGGGAGAGAGTCACTTGGGACTTCTTTCAAGAGGAGTTCCAGAAGAAGTATTTTAGACAACGATTCATCGACCAAAAACGAAAGAAATTTCTCAAGTTAAAACAAGGCCGGATGACGGTGGCAGATTATGAGCGTGAGTTCGTGAGACTTAGTAAGTACGCTTAAGAATGTGTATCGATCGAGGCCATTATGTGTAAGAAGTTTGAGGATGGATTAAATGAAGACATCTAATTGATTGTTGGTGTCCTTGATCTAAAAGAATTTGTAGTGTTGGTAGAGAGAGCTCGTAAGGCTAAAGAATTGGCCAAGGAGAAAAGGAAGGCTAAAATGAAGTTTCGTGACTCGAGGAAGAGACATATGGGTAAATCATTTTAGTTTTCATCTAAGAAATCGAAGGAATCTAACACTCGATCTAGTGCTTCAGCTGGATTCTCAACTAGAAACCAAGGAAAACAGTCTTCAGGACATAAGGCTCAGACTACTTCAGTAGTGAGTGTGGGCAATGCTCAGTCTAATAGGCCTGGGTATCAACACTATGGCCGACGACACCCCGGTGAGTGCTGGGTGAATAGCCAAGCATGTTTCAAATGTGGATCCCATGATCATTATATTAAAAATTGTCCTGAGATTGTTGAGAAGGAGAAATCCCAGAGTGCGAAGTCCGGCAACACTGCTCCTATAGGAAGGCCACAGAAGAATTCGAGAAGTGGAACAAATAGTAAGAGTGCCCCAGCTGGGAGGCCTGAAAATAAAGCACCTGCGAGGACGTATGAATTCGCGTTTGCGATGAGGCTTCATCTCATGACGTGATTACGGGTACCTTTTCTATCCATAATATACTTGTTGTTGCCTTAATTGACCCGGGGTCCAACCATTCATATATTTGCATGAAATTGGTACCCAATACGAACATGCTAGTTGAGTCTACTGAAATTTTGGTAAAAGTGTCTAACCCGTTAGGCAAACATGTGTTAGTTGATTAAGTATGTAGAAATTGTCCTTTGACAATTAGAAACCATTGTTTTCCGGCTGACCTCATGATATTGCCGTTTGATGAGTTTGATGTAATCCTTGGTATGAATTGGTTAACTTTCCATGTTGTTGTAGTGGATTGTGGAAGAAAATATATTGAGTTGAAATGCAAAGGTGGGGATGTTGTTTGGGTTGAACCGAGTGAATCGGATAACTTGCCAGTAGTGATATCGTCGATGACGGCAGAAAGATATTTGAGAAAAGGGTGCGAAGCTTATCTAGCTATTGTGTTGAATATTCAAGTATCCGAATTGAAGATTGAGTCAGTGCCAGTGGTATGTGAGTACCCAGATGTGTTTCTGGAAGTATTACCTGGATTACGCCCAACTAAGGAAGTTGAATTTGGTATCGAGTTAATCCCTGGTACGGCGCCAATCTCGATTTATCCATATAGGATGGCTTCGACGGAGTTAAAGGAGTTGAAAGTGCAGTTACAAGAATTAACGGACAAGGGTTTTGCGAGACCGAGTTATTCTGCATGGGGTGCTCCATTACTAGTACTGTTTGTGAAGAAAAAGGATGGATCAATAAGATTATGTATAGACTACCGATAACTCAACAAAGTTATAGTTAAAAACAAGTATCCTTTACCAGGAATCGATGATTTGTTTGACCAAATGAAGGGAGCCACTGTGTTTTCCAAGATAGACTTGAGGTCTAGTTACTATCAATTGAGAGTTAAGGATTTAGACATGCCGAAAACTACATTTCGGACGAGGTATGGTCACTACGAATTTTTAGTGATGCCTTTTGGATTAGCGAATGCGCCTACGGTGTTCATTGATTTAATAAACCATATTTTTCTGAACTATTTGGATAAATTTGTTGTAGTTTTTATCGACAATATTTTGATTTATTCTCGTAGTGAGTTTGAACATGTCGATCACTTGAGGACAGTGTTACAGATTCTGAGAGACAAACAATTGTATGCTAAATTTAGTAAGAGTGAGTTTTGGCTTAAAGAAGTCAGATTTCTGGGGCATATCGTATCTAGTGATGGGATTCGAGTTGATCCGAGTAAGATCTTGGCCATCATAGATTGGAAACCTCCGAGGAATGTATCTGAGGTTAGAAACATTTTGGGCTTAGCCTGCTATTACCAAAGGTTTGTTAAAGGATTTTCCATGATCGCTACTTCAATGACGAAGTTGTTATAGAAGGATGTCAAATTCGAATGGTCAGAAAAATGCCAACAGAGTTTTGAAATCTTAAAAACATTGTTGACTGAGGCCCTAGTTTTAGTTCAACCTGAACTGGGCAAAGAGTCTGTAGTTTATAGTGACGCGTCATTGATTGGTCTCGGATGTCTACTGATGCAAGAAGGAAAGGTGATAGCTTATGCCTTGAGGCAGCTGTAATCACATGAGAAAAATCATCCGACCCATGATTTGGAGCTAGTCGCTATTGTATTCGTGTTAAAGATCTAGAGACAACATTTGTATGATGAGAAATGTCAAGTATTCACCGATCACAAAAGCTTAAAGTACTTGATGACTCAAAAGGAGTTAAACTTGTGGCAACGGAGGTGGCTAGAGGTGATAAAAGATTACGAGTTAGTGATTGACTATCATCCAGGAAAGGCAAATGTGGTTGCTGATGCTTTGAGTAGGAAATCCTTTTTTGCATTAAAGGCTATGAACACTCAGTTAGCTTTATCGGATGATAGCTCTATTTTAGCTGAATTGAGAGCTAGACCAATGTTCTTCCAAGAAATCTTTGATGCTAAAAAATGTGACAACAAATTGGAAGCCAAAAGAGTTCAATGTGAATCGGGTGTAGAAACAGAGTTTCAAATTAATTCTGATGGATACTTGATGTTCCAAGATAGGATTTGTGTCCTTAAAGGTACCGAACTGATTCAGAAGATCTTAAGCGAGGCACATAGTTGCCGTTGGTCAGTCCATCCCGGAAGTACCAAAATGTACAATGATTTAAAGAGACTGTATTGGTGGCTGGGTATGAAAAAGGATATCTTAGAGTTTGTTTCGAAATGCTTGATATGTCAACAAGTGAAATACCTTCTGGGTTACTTCAACCTGTGATTATCCCCGAGTGGAAATAGGACTTAATTACTATAGATTTCGTAACGAGACTACCATTATCACCAAGAAAGAAAGATGCGATTTGGGTCATGGTGGATCGATCAACTAAATCAACTCACTTTATTTCGGTATGCACTGACTACTCACTTGATAAGTTAGCCGAGTTGTATGTTTCTGAAATTGTGAGACTTTATGAAGTACCTCTGTTGATCATTTCGGATAGAGATCCGAGATTCACATCGTGGTTTTGGAAGAAGCTCCGAGAGGCTTTAGGTACAAGATTGAGTTTTAGTATCGTTTTCATCCGTAAACTGATGGTTAGTCAGAGAGAGTAATCCAGGTTTCTGAAGATATGCTCCGATGTTGTGTATTAGAATTCCAAGGTAGTTGGGAAAGGTATTTGCCGTTGGTAGAATTTGCTTATAAGAATAGTTTTCAATCGAGTTTGAAAATGGCGCCTTATGAGGCTTTGTATGGGTGTAAGTGCCAAATGCCTTTGCATTGGACTAAACTCAGAGAGATTCAGATTCATGGAGTCGATCTAGTCAAGGAAACCAAAGAAAAAGTAAGAGTAATCTGTGATTGCATGAAAGCCGCTCCAGATAGACAGAAATCCTACGTTGATTTGAAGCGGAAAGAGATCCAGTTTCAAGTCGGTGATAAGGTATTTTTCAAAGTGTCTCCATGGAAGAAAGTTCTGAGGTTTGGTCGGAAGGGCAAACTGAGTTTGCATTTTATTGGACCATATGAGGTTACCAAAAAGTTAGGGCCGGTGGCATATCGGTTACTTTTACCGTTAGAGTTAGAGAAGATTAACGATGTGTTCCATGTGCCTATGTTACACTGATACCGATCAGATCCATCGCATGTGATTTCACCAACTGAGGTTGAAATTCGATCGGACATGACTTATGGTGAGGAACAGGTCAAGATTCTTTCTCGGAAAATCAAACAAGTGAGAAAAAAAAGTGTAGAACTTGTGAAAGTATTATGGCATAGACATGGGGCTGAAAAGGCCACTTGGGAGCTTGAGGA
The DNA here is from genome assembly GCF_025698485.1 of Gossypium arboreum. Taxonomy (NCBI): domain Eukaryota; kingdom Viridiplantae; phylum Streptophyta; class Magnoliopsida; order Malvales; family Malvaceae; genus Gossypium; species Gossypium arboreum. The sequence continues at coordinate 46,991,505 of NC_069070.1, read as the reverse complement.
GACTGAGAAATCAATACCCAAACTTTTTCACCGTTAAGATTTTCGGGGATGAAAATCCCTAAGGAGGAGAAATGTAACAGCCCGATTTTGGGGCTAATCGGAATAGTTGTTTTGAGACCACAAATTTGAGGCCGAGAAATTTTTTTTATTGTTTTAATATTATTTTATGTGTTATAGTATGACTTTATAAGTGCATGAAAATTTTGATGAACAAATTTTAATGATTGTAAGCTTAATCGCGAAAAAAGACTAAATCGCATAAAAGGTAAAAGTTCTATTTTACATGATAGATAGACCAAATAGTTAGAGAACCATAATTGGGGGTCTTTAAAGGGCAAATAGACCCTTTTTAGGAGAGTGGTCGGCCATATGGGGGACAAAAGAGGTCAAAGGTCAATATTAGGTGTGTTTGGTGACGTAATTGATTAAAATAAAAATAAAAGAAAGAGAAAAAGATATCATCTTCTTCTCATTTCCTTTCCTACCAAAAATACCAAAAAATTGAGGGTTTCTGGAAGCTTGAAATTGTAGCCACTCTCCATCTTTGAAAGTAAGTGATTTAGATAACCTTACTTGATAATTTTTATGTTTTTGAAGCCTCTAAAGCTTAATTTAGCTATTGAGGGGACTATTTTGCAAAACGATTGAAAGTCTAGGGTTTTGTCGTGAAAGCTTTTGAGAATTTTGATGAAATATTATGGTAGAAAATGAGTTATGGTGGTTAAATGAACAATTCTTGTGAAGTAGTTTTCATGAAAACACCTAAAGGGACCATTTTGTCAAGTTTATAAAATAGGTTGTAAATGTACGAAATAATTGAAATTGTGGGCTGTTTCTAGTATAAAAAGAATTCGGCTAGGCTTAATTAGTGAGAAAATTTGATGAAAATTGATTTACAAACTTAGGGGTAATATCATAATTTTGCGAAAGCCTAGGGGAGAAATGGTTATTTTGCCAAAATGTGGTCTATATAATGTCTTAATTAATGTGATGATTGAACTAGTGAAATTTTTATCATTTTAGATCAAGAAAAACGAGGAACGGACCTTGACCGGGGAAAAGACAAGGTGTACGAGGACTAGACTCATTTTTACAAATTTTTCACCGAGGTAAGTTCACACGTAAATAATGCAATGAGAATAATGTATAATTGCTTAAATGTTGCATGAATTGTAATTCCCACCCTTGAAGGTAAGTTACAATATTTTGTCGTTATGCGGGATTATGTGTTAACTCTTTTATCATGAAATATGCGATTGCCTAAGTGACCGAGTTTGTCAAAGGTAAGTCTACGAGAAATGTCCCGTTTGAACTAGGAATAAATTAGGATACAATGTGACGTGTCATTAGGAACTATGTGGTTATAAACTCATTTGTATATGTGATGTGTGATTATATAAATCCGGGCGCTAGTCAAGTACGTTCTACAGGTGGCTGAGTAGCCCGACATGTGTTGCGGGTACCTGTCAGCTTGTGTGAGCAGCCGGTGTAGTTACGTCGTAACTGTCAGCTTCTGTGAGCAGGCCTGTGATTAGCTCAAGAACGAGCAATATGTGATGTGTTAAATAAGGTAGCATGTGGCCACATATGGTGTGTTATGTGTATTGTTTTTGAGTATCCAATGATATTCCTAGTGTTCAACAGGTAAGTTAGTAGTTATTCTGTAACACCCCTCACCTGTATCCAACATCGGGACAGGGCTCGAGGCATTACTGGAAATTTACACTTTTAGTATACTAACTCAGGTCAGAAAATTTCACTTGGAATTAAAACTTTTTAATCATGAATAACTCATCCTTTGTATAGGCCTTTGAGACCTATAACATACCTAAAGGCAATGCGGGACAAATTCGGGCACGTTCGATGAATCTTAGTCACCTCGGAAAATTTTCCGTAACATAAAGGGTCACACGCCCGTATAGATGGGTCGTCGAACTCACACGCCCGTGTGGCTTGGGGTACGACCCTGCCCTTCAACCATGGGCAACACTGACTTATTAACACGGCCAGGACACACACCCGTGCTGCCTACTCGTAGACGACACTGTTATTTGAACACGGCCATGGTACACGCCCGTGTACAACATTGAGCTAAAATTTTAAGTGCAGGGGACACACGACCATACCACACACCCTGAGAGAGAATCGTGTCTCACACATGGCCTAGACACATGCCCATGTGTCCAACCATGTGGACTCTAATAGGCTATTTTCCAAGCCTTTAGTCACCCCTTTCTACTACTTGGGCTTAGTGGTCACCAAGTTTGAGAGAAAACATGATTTTACACTTGTAAATAATCTTAATAAAGCTAGTTGTATGGAAACCTCATATCATTGGTTTCTCACATGAAAGGTTATTTTTCCATTTAGTGTTATGGGTTACCACGTCACTTTAATTCATCTAAAATCAGCTCGTTCATGTGACTCATTGCCAATTGGTAACAACCCATCACTTGCAATTAAAACCATGCAAAATTTTGTAGGTCATAGCCCACTTCAATTAAGTCAATTTTCATGGCCATATAGAAAGAGATAAACACATTTTTACATGCTTTCATTTGGAAAATCAAATGACACATATAACAAAATACTCAAAAATACTATACATGCCATTGAACAAAATAAACTAAGTCTTTATACCAAAGCTTGTCTAGTTGATAGTGTGTTGACTCTTCAATCCTATTCCAGTCCTTATGAGTCCTCGAGCTCTACGAGAGAGGAAAAAGAGAGGGGTAAGCATTTTCATGCTTAGTAAGCTCGAATAATTGAGAAGTAAACTTACCGAGTAATTAGCATACATCCATACTTCAATCATCAAATCATCAATTATGAAATGATTTCCTATCACATGCACTCAATCAATAAGTTAGTCACATAACAAAGCATCATGTAATTTATGTAGATGAGCTCATCATTTATCATCTTATTGACATACATCATATTAATCCCATTGAGTTTCTAGGAAATCTCGATGGAATACCCATTATTCGTCAATTCTTACGAATGATCATTTCGCATATATGCACTCCCGCAACCTCACATCTCGTGGCAGGATTACCAGTCCAGGCTAAATCCCCCATATCATAAACTCATAAGGTGATGTCGGGATTACAAGTCTAGGCTAAATCACTTATAGCGGCAAACAGCCTTAATGAGCTCAGATCTGAGTTACCAGTCTAGGCTAAATTCAGACCCTAATAGGATTACCCGTTCGGGCTAAATCCTCAATGCACATATATTCTTCGGGAGGCTCGATCATTCAATGAACAGCCGTCTAGGTAGGATCCTTTCTGTACTAGAGATCACGGATTACCCATCCGAGCTAAATCCTTACTGCAACACATGCAGGATCTCTTTACACATATCAATGAGAGTTTCTCCATCGAATTCCCTTTGTCAACCATTCGAGACATTTTTCACATGTTACCATCAAATATGCATTTCTATGATATTTCATGCTAATAATTAATGCAACCATGATGCATTCATAAATCATTCAATTATACATATTAGGGGTTTACTTTAAGTTATCCGAACATATCTGGTATTCTTTTCGGAGTTGTGTTTCGTTTATTTTGAAACCTTGTGTTTACCTCGATCGACCTCCAAAATTTGTTCCTCGGGGTCTATAATAGCAAAATTAACTCATTAATACCCCATATTATACATTTCAAGCTTAATATCTACCCCGATCCAAATGACCGTTTTGCCCCTAACCTTTCACATTTTTTTCGATTTAGTCCTTAGGCTCGTATAATGAAACACATGCACTTTTTATCTTACCCAAGCCTAGCCGAACACTTTTCCTTCTTATGGTAGCCGACATTTTCCATATTTTTCTCATTTCTACCACACATTTACATTTTTTGTAAAATAGTCCCTATAAGGGTTTCTCATGAAAACCAGCTAGGAAAAGATGTTTAATACATATTTATCTGTCATATTCCTCCATAATCCATCAAAATACAAGAAACTCATGCATGGGTAGATTTTTAAACATGAACCCTAGCATGAAATTGGGTAGAAATGGAGAGAGCAAGCTACCGGGATTTCAAAAATACAAAGAACATTAAAAATAGGGCTTGGGAGCACTTACAATTGAGTTTGGAAAGCTTGAAACCCTAGCTATGGAGAGCATGCAAATTTCGGCAGCTATGGAGAAGAAGATGAATGAATTTTGCTTCCTTTTCCCCTTTTTATTTCATTTATTACCAAATGACCAAAATGCCCTTCCTTAATAACCTTTCAAAATTTTCCATGCATGCTCATTTTTGTCCAAAAACTTAGAATTTGGGGAAATTGCTCTCCAAGACCTTCTAATTCATAATTTAAAGCAATTTCATGCAAATTGGTTCTAGAATCCAAGTTTTGCAATTTATTCAATTTAGTCCCTAATTTCCAATTGGACGTCTTATACTTAGAATTTCTTCATGAAACTTTAACACATGCATATATTCATATTCTAGGCCTCATAATAATTATAAAATAAATATTTTTATGTCGGATTTGTGGTCAAAAAACCACTATTCCGACTAGGCCCTATTTCGGGATGTTACATTTTCCCCACTTAGGGACTTTCGTGCTCGAAAGTCTTACCAAAAAACAGATTCGGATATTGACTTCTCATGGTTTCTTCTGGCTCCCATGTGGCCTCTTCTACACCATGTCTATGCCATAAAACTTTTACCAGAGCCACTTCTTTATTTCTCAACTGTTTAACTTCACGAGCCAATATCTTAACTGGTTCCTCTCCATAAGTCATGTCTGGTCAAATTTCAATCTTAGTTGGCAAAATCACATGAGAGGGGTCTGACCGGTATCTCCTTAACATGGATACATGGAACATGTCATGAATCTTTTCCAGTTCGGGTGGCAACACCAAACGATAGGCTAATGGTCCAACTCTTTCGGTAATCTCGTACGGCCCGATAAATCGTGGACTCAGTTTACCTTTCCGACGAAATCTTAATACTTTTTTCCATGGAGATACTTTCAAAAATAATCTATCTCCAACTTGAAACTCAATTTCCTTTCTTTTTCAGATCAGCATAAGACTTTTGCCTATCTGATGCCGCTTTTAAACAATCCCGTATTGCTTTAACTTTTTCTTCAGTTTCTTTGATCAAATCAACTCCATGAATCTGATTTTCCTTGAGTTTTGTCCAGTACAATGGAGTTCGGCACTTCCTACCATACAAGGCCTCATAAGGTGCCATCTTCAAACTTGTTTGGAAACTATTGTTGTAGGCAAATTCTACCAATGGCAAGTGTTTTTCCCAACTACCCTGAAATTCGAGGATGCAACAACGCAACATGTCCTCGAGAATCTGAATCAACCGCTCAGACTGACCATCGGTCTGAGCGTGAAAAGCTGTGCTGAAGCTCAACTTTGTACCCAAGGCTTCTTGTAACTTTTTCCAGAATCTCGAAGTGAACCTCAGGTCTCTGTCTGAAATAATCGACAGTGGTACTCCGTGCAATCTTACTATCTCAGAAATGTAAAAATTAGCAAATCTATCAAGAGAATAATCCATCCTTACCAGGATAAAATGAGCCGACTTTGTCAATTTGTCCACTATAACCCATATGGCATCTTTCTTTTTCGGAGTTAAAGGTAATCCCGTCATGAAGTCCATAGTAACTCTGTCCCACTTCTATTCGGGGACCATTACAGGCTGTAACAAACCTGAAGGCACTTGATGTTCAGCTTTAACTTGCTGACATACCAGACATTTCGATACAAATTCAGAAACATCTCTTTTCATGCTGTTCCACCAGTACATCTTCTTTAAATCATTGTACATCTTGGTACTTCTAGGGTGAACAGACAAACAACTGTTATGTGCTTCTTGCAAAATCTTCTGAATAAGTTCATTGTCTTTGAGTACACAAACCCTATCTCTAAACATTAAACATCCATCGGGACTAATTCGGAAATCTGACTCAACACCAGGCTCACATTGAGTCCTTTTTGCTTGCAAGTCATCATCATTAAGCTGAGCATTATGAATTTCCTGTAGAAATGTCGGCCTAGCCTCCAACTAGGCCAAAACTGAACCATCATCAAGCAATGTCAAATGAGTATCCATGGCTTTCAAAGCATACAAGGATTTTCTACTCAATGCATCGGCGACTACATTCGACTTTCCTAGGTGATAGTCGATAGTTAGATCATAATCCTTAATTAATTCTAACTATCTTATTTGTCTCAAATTTAATTCTTTTTGAGTCATCAAATATTTCAAACTCTTGTGGTCTATGAATATACGGCAAGTTTCGCCATACAAATAATGCCTCCAAAATTTTAAGGCAAAAAGTCATGGGTTGGATAATTCTTCTCGTGAGGCTTCAATTGCCGTGAAGCATAGGCTATGACCTTGCCATCTTGCATAAGCACACAACCAAATCAATTTAAGGATGCATCACTGTAGACAACAAATTCTTTTCCTAATTCAGGTAGCACTAAAACAGGAGCTTCGGTCAGCAATGTCTTTAACTTTTCAAAACTTTGCTGATACTTCTCCGTCCATTCAAACTTAATGTCTTTCTGTAGCAGCTTCATCATCGGAGTCGCTATCATGGAAAATCCTTTAACAAACATTCGATAGTAATCTGCTAAGCTTAAAAAGCTTCTAACTTTAGTTACATTCTTGGGTGATTTACATTCAACAATTGCAGAAATCTTACTTGGATCAACTCAGATGCCTTCACCCGAAACTATATGACCCAAAAATCCAACTTCTTGGAGCTAAAACTCACTCTTGCTAAACTTAGCATACAGTTGCTTTTCCTGCAAGGTCTGCAACACAATTATCGGTGCTTCGCATGCTCTGTCTCATCTTTAGAGTAGATCAAAATGTTGTCAATAAACACAACGACAAACTTATCCAAATATGGCCGAAAGATCCTATTCATTAAATCCATAAACACAGCTAGTGCATTCGTCAGCCCAAATAGCATGACAAGAAATTCATAATGACCATACCTCGTTCTGAAAGCTATCTTGGCTACATCTGAGTCTTTAACTCGCTGTTGATAACAGCTAGACCTCAAGTCTATCTTGGAGAATATGGTGGCTCCTCTCAACTGGTCAAACAAATCATCGATCCTTGGCAAAGGATACTTATTCTTGATAGTCACCTTGTTTAGTTGCCGATAATTGATACATAACCTGATCGAACCATCTTTCTTCTTTATGAACAACACGGAGGCACCCCAAGGTGAAAAACTTGGCCTAGCAAATCCTTTATCCGTCAGCTCTTGCAACTGTGCTTTTAACTCCTTCAAGCCGGTAGGTGCCATTCTATACGGGGCAATAAAAATAGGAGTCATCCCTGGCACCAATTCAATACCAAACTCTATCTCTCTTTCAGGAGGCAATCCGGGTAATTTCTCCGAAAACACATCTGAATACTCACATACTATTGGCACAGATTCAATCTTCAATTCAGTTTCCTTAGTGTTCAACAAAAATGCAAGGTAAGCTTCGTATCCTTTCCTCATATATCTCTGGGCAACCATTATTGTGATTACAACCAGCGATGAACCCAATTCTCTTGATTTGACCCGTAGAATCTTACCATCTGGGCATTTTAACTTAATATACTTACTACCACAATTCACTGTTACATCATGAAGGGCTAACCAGTCCATTCCAAATATTACATCAAATTCATCAAATGGTAATAACATAAGGTTAGCCGGGAAACAACGACCTTGAATCGTCAAAGGATAATTCTTATAGAGTTTATCAACTAGGACTGATCTGCCTAGTGGGTTCGACACTCTAATAATATCTTCCATATGTTCAACAAGTATGTTCATACTAGATGCCAATCTCATGCAGATATATGAATGAGTCAACCTCGGGTCAATTAAAGCAACAACACTTATATTAAAAAGAGAGAAAGTACCCGTAATAACATCAGAAGCAGCGGCTTCCTCTCGAGCACGTATCGCATACGTTCTTGCCAGGGCTCGAACCTCTAATTTTCCAGCGTCTTTAGTTACAACTCGACTACCATTAGCATTCCCAGGGTATCTCGGAGGTTTACCTCATAGAATGGGAGCACCCACCTTTAGAGCTATTTCCTCATCTTTTTCAGCTTGTTGCGGGCAGTCTCTGAGAAAGTGATCAAGAGAACCACATCTGAAACATGAGCCGCTCTTCATTCGGCACTTTTCGAAGTGAAATTTGATGTAGCTCTTAAACTTTAGTTTTTGATCATCTACACTCCCTACACTAGTCACCATCAGGGAGGAAGACTTTTGACCTCGTCGTTTAGAGCTTCTCGATCTACCCGAATATCCCACTGACAAAGTGAAGCATTCATGTAGGCTTCTGGCCTTTTTCGTGGAGAACGAGAGTGTTTTACCGCTAGACCTCTTGCTCGTAACTCGAGCCTCTCTCTTAGCTTGTTTTCTTTCATTATTAAGTTCATCAGCCTTCTTGGCTCGATCGGCCAATGCGGCAAACTCCCGTATTTCTAAGATCCCAATCAACAACTTGATGTCCTCATTCAGACCCTCCTCGAAGCGTTTGCACATTTCCGATTCCGTTTGGACCCATTCAATTGCGTATTGACTTAGTCGTATGAACTCTCTCTCGTATTCTGCTACAGTCTTGTTCCCTTGTTTCAGTTCCAGGAACTTCTTTTGCTTTGAGTCCAAAAATCGTTGGCTAATATATTTCTTCCTAAACTTTACTTGGAAAAAATCCGAAGTAATATTTTCTTTCGGCACTACCGAGGATACGGTCTTCCACCAATTGTATACAGTGTCCTTCAAAAATGACACAGCACACTTCAAACATTCCTCAGGTGTCCATGAAAAATCATCTAGCACCCGCCTAGTATTCTCGAGCCAGAACTCATCTCTTTCAGTGTCATCATCAACTTTAACTCTGAATTCTTCAGCCCCATACTTTCTAAGCTTATCTACAGGGGCTTTACTGATTCTCACCGGTGCCATACCTCGTGGCACATCCTTATCAGGTTAGTTAGGGGGCGGGGGAGGTCTTGGTATATTGGGGTGATTTGATAGGTAATCCCCAAACCATTCATCCATCATATCAAAGAAGGGAGCTTGGGCCTCTTCTCGGCCTTCTGACATCAGCCTTCTACTACTACTAGATACAGCTCATTGTACGGAAGCTGGAGCATGGCTCTCGACACCTTCGGACTCATCTTGTGCTTGATTGGAAGACATTCACTATATTCAAAATAGTTTAAACAATTAGGAGACGTCACACTATCAATATTCGAATAATGGCATGTATAATGAACTTTAACATCCTCTACGGTAGTCCTAGAACCGACTAAACCGTAGCTCTGATACCAATAAATGTAATACCCCTCACCCGTATCAAACACTGGGACAAGGCTCGAGGCATTATCAGAACTTTACACTTTTAGTATATTAACTTGGGTCACAAAATTTCACTTGAAATTAAAACTTGTCAATCATGAATATCTCATCCTTTGTATAGGCCTTCGAGACCTATAACATACCTAAAGGCAATGCGGGACAAATTCGGGCACGTTTGATGAATCTTAGTCTCCTCAGAAAATTTTCCTTAACATAAAGGGTCACATGCCCGTGTAGATGGGCTGTGCGGACTCAACGCCCGTGTGGCTTGGGGCACACCAATGCCCTTCAACCATGGGCAACATTCACTTATTAATACAACCAGGACATACACCCGTACTGCCGACCCGTGGACGACACTGTCATTTGAACACGACCACGGTACACGCCCATGTGGCCTACCGTGTACAACTCTGAGCTAAAAATTTAAATGCAGAGGACACATGACCATAACACACACCCTTGGGAGAGAACCGTGTGTCACACACGGCCTAGACACACACCCATGTGTCCAACCATGTGGACTATAATAGGCTATTTTCCAAGCCTTTAGTCACCCCTTTCTACTACTTGGGCTTAGTGGTCACCAAGTTTGAGAGAAAACATGGTTTTACACTTGTAAATAATCTTAATAAAGCTAGTTGTATGGAAACCTCATATCATTGGTTTCTCACATGAAAGGTTATTTTCCATTTAGTGTTATGGGTTCCCACGTCACTTTAATTCATCTAAAATCGGCTCGTTCATGTGACTCATTGCCAATTGGTAACAACCCATCACTTGCAATTAAAACCATGCAAAATTTTGTAGGTCATAGCCCACTTCAATTAAGCCAATTTTCATGGCCATATACAAACAGATAAACACATCTTTACATGCCTTCATTTGGAAAATCAAATGACACATATAACAAAATACTTAAAAATACTATACATGCCATTGAACAAAATAAACTAAGTCTTTATACCAAAGCTTGTCTAGTTGATAGTGTGTTGACTCTCCAATCCTATTCCAGTCCTTATGAGTCCTCGAGCTCTACGAGAGGGGAAAAAGAGAGGGGTAAGCATTTTCATGCTTAGTAAGCTCGAATAATTGGGAAGTAAACTTACCGAGTAATTAGCATACATCCATACTTCAATCATGAAATCATCAATTATGAAATGATTTCCTAACACATGCACTAAATCAATAAGTAGTCACATAACAAAGCATCATGTAATTTATGTAGATGAGCTCATCATTCATCATTTTATTGACATACATCATATTAATCCCATTGAGTTTCTAGGAAATGTCGATGGAATACCCATTATCCGTCAATTTTATGAATGATCATTTCACATATATGCACTCCCGCGAACCTCACATCTCATGGCAGGATTACCAGTCCAGGGTAAATCCCCCATATCATAAATTCATACGGTGATGTCGGGATTACAAGTCTAGGCTAAATCCCTTATAGCGGCAAACACCCTTAATGAGGTTGGATCTGAATTACCAGTCCAGGCTAAATTTAGACCCTAATAGGATTACCCGTCCGGGCTAAATCCTCAATGCACATATATTCTTCTAGAGGCTCAATCATTCAAGGAAATGCCGTTTGGGCTAGATCCTTTCCATACTCGAGATCACGGATTACCCGTCCGGGCTAAATCCTTACTGAAACACAAGCAAAATCTCTTTACACATATCAATAAGGGTTTATCCATCGAATTACCTTTGTCAACCTCATCCGAGACATTTTTCACATGTTACCATCAAATATGCATTTCTATGATATTTCATGCTAATAATAAATGCAATCATCATGCATTCATAAATCATTCAATTATGCATAATAAGGGTTTACTTTAAGTTATCCGAACTTATCTGGTATTCTTTTCGGAGTTGTGTTTCGATTATTCCGAAACCTTGCATTTACCTCGATCGACCTCCGGAATTTGTTCCTCAGGGTCTATAACAGCAAAATTAACTCATTAATAGCCCACATTATACATTTCAAGTTTAATATCTACCCCTAGTCCAAATGACCGTTTTGCCCTTAACCTTTCACATTTTTTTCGATTTAGTCCCTAGGCTCGTATAATGAAATACATGCACTTTTTATCTTACCCAAGCCTAATCAAACACTTTTCCTTCTTATGTAGCCCACATTTTCCATATTTTTCTCATGTCTACCACACATTTACATCTTTTGCAAAATAGTCCCTATAAGGGTTTGTCATGAAAACCAACTAGGATAAGATGTTTAATACACATTCATCTTTCATATTCCTCCATAATCCATCAAAATACAAGCAACTCATGCATGGGTAGATTTTTAAACATGAACCCTAGCATGAAATATGGGTAGAAATGGAGAGAGCAAGCTATCGGGATTTCAAAAATACAAAGAACATTAAAAACGGGGCTTGGGAGCACTTACTATTGAGTTTGGAAAGCTTGAAACCCTAGCTATGGAAACCATGCAAATTTAGCAGCTATGAAGAAGAAGATGAATGAATTTTTCTTCCTTTTTCCCTTTTTATTTCATTTATTACCAAATGACCAAAATGCTTTTCCTTAATAACCTTTCAAATTTTCGATGCATGCCCATTTTTGTCCAAAAACTTAGAATTTGGGGAAATTTCTCTCCAAGACCTCCTAATTCATAATCTAATTCAATTTCATACAAATTGCTTCTAGAATCCAAGTTTTGCAATTTATTCAATTTCGTCCCTAATTTCCAATTGGACATCTTATACTTTGAATTTCTTCATGAAACTTTAACACGTGCATATATTCATATTCTAGGCCTCATAATAATCATAAAATAAATATTTTGATGTCAAATTTTGTCCCGAATCCACTATTCTGACTAGGCCTTATTTCGGGATGTTACATATTCAACGACTAAGTCAATGATGGGAATTATGCAATTGTGTTACGAGTTAGTACAGGTATGTACGTAAAAATCTTGAGTAAAGATTTCAATATGTTAAGTACTTGTGGTAAGAGTATGTATAAGAAGGTTAAGCTTATGAAACTTTGTTTCATTTTAACTATTGAGTGATGTTTTTTATTATATGCATGTGAGCTTACTGAGCTTTATGATTACTCCTTTCCTTTCTATTTTCTTATAGTGCTGTTAAGCTAGTATCAGGGATCAAGAGGCGTCAGAGGCATTGATCACACTATCACCCGAAGCTTTGGTATAGCTAGTTCAAATGTTTTGGTTTTTGGCATGTATAGGGACTCGAATCTTTAGTTTAGTGTCTTGTTAGTTTAGCCACAAGTGTTGGCTGATATGATGGATGTGATATTCATTTTATATAGGCCATTAAATTTGGCTAATGATAATTGTTATTATATGCATTTGATGCAAGTTTTTAATGGTTGTGGCCGATGCTGTTATAAATATGTTATGCTCGATCTTGTGTATGTTAATGTAAGTAAGGGTAGCAAAGAGGCTTGGTAAATAGCCTTATTTTTGTCCACACGATTAGACACACAGTCGTGTGCCTAGGCCGTGTGTGACACACAGCCACCCCTACAGGCATATTTTCCGGCCGTGTGTCCCCTGTACGTAAAAATTTCAAGTCAGTATGCATGGTATTAAGCACATGGGTAGAGACACGACCATGTGTCTCAACCGTGTGGACGACATGGCCTCTGGCCACGGGCATGTGCCTCAGCCATGTGCCCCTAATTGGATGGTGACGTCAGAAATAGAATGTCAAGGTTGTTAGAGATGGGCGTGTCATGGCTGTGTGAGGGACACGGGCCATGGAAACAGGCGTGTCAGTCCCTGGGAAAACCCCTGCAGGTTTGAATTTAGAATTTAATTCACACCGGCTCTGTACACGGGTGTGTCCCATTGTTCTTAGGCCGTGTGAACCACACGGGCCTTTAGCACGGCCATGTCCTAATGGCCATACAGTCGTGTGCTCTATTTCTAAGGACATCTTTCTAGAGTTTGTTAAAAGACCTGAATTGGTCCTGAATAGGTTTCGATGGATGTTTAGGGTCTCGTGAGTTAATGAAGTTTAGACATATTCTAATTTTTTTTAAAATTTTACCAAGTCTTGATGACTCGAAAATGTTTGACTACATGTGCTTAAGAGTTGTAGTGCCTCGTATTCTGTCCCAGCATAGGGCATGGGTGTGGGGTGTTACAGAGCTACTTTAGAAAATGCTGAAAGTGATATTAAGATATTTGAAAATGTGTTTGTGATAAGTTGAAACTTGGAAAGGTATGAATAAGAGTTCATGATATTTATATAATGATGTACAAAACAAAATAACTATAAGTTGAGAAATATGGGTAAAAATGTCATTGTTTTGGTTGAATGTTGTGTTTCGATGGGTTATGGTGATTTTTTGAAACGAAATAAAAGTTTATATTGTGATAAGCTCATCCATGTTTGTTTGTCATTCATATGATGTTATGTGCCTAACTTGTTTGATTAAGTGAATGTGATAAGTAAATTTACTCAAAAGTTATAGAATGTATGTATAAGTGCACTTGTTTGAATAATATACTAGGAAAGTTCGTGTAACATAAATATGTATGTTAATTTTCCTAAAGTAAATTGTATAACTATGATGATATTATGATGATGATCAATGTTAAGTCAGATGTGTGTATATATGAGAGTCGAGTTAGAGGCTTTACGACCTCACCCCCTTACCAATGTGGTATTTTATGATGAAACCTTACAAGACTTATGTTGAATGAGCTCACAAGTGAGAGACTAAAAAGTTCAGTAGTGGAATAACTAATAATGTGGACAAAGTTGAGAATAGTTTGGCAAGTGAATATAGTTTTGGAAAAGATGCCAGGTTATTCTAAAGATCATTCGGATTTCATAATGCCACGGTTAAAGAAAAAGTTAATCTCAGCCAATCGACTCATTCAGGTATGATGTCTAAAGTATGTATTTGCTGGAATTTCTTTCAGATTGATTTTCGTTAGTGAATGGAATCATATGGGATTAGTGATGACAAAAGTAGTCAAAGGAATGATATTTGAATCATAAAGATGTCTGAGTGTAACAGTTGTAATTGAATAGAATATAATGATCTCTTCTGGGTATTTTATATATTCACTTATCCTTAGAGATATATGTAATTGTTTGTTTTTTTGATGAAATTCTTATCGTATGATAATGGTAGCTGATTATAATGTTAGATGAAAGCATTGTTGGTTCGGTTGGTTGATGATCAGCATATCTTATCTCTCCCACTTTGGGGTTCTATTCTATTATGTTTGGAATAAAATTTGATGGTGAAGACCTATGTGAGGCTATTCTTATATTTCTATTGGATGTTATTTTATTTTATATATCTATTTGGAAAATATATTATCTCTGTTACAATTGATTCTAGAGCGTGTAAGCATTGTTTTCTTCTGGTTTTCTCTGAGGAATCATCAAGATCTTTATTATTTTCATATGAGTTATGTTCTCAGACTTCCAGTATGGTATTGCATCTTGGATTTCTTTATCTCAGTTTTCTTATCATTATTTCGTAAATTATCAATCTTGGCTCATCTTTAAAGTGTGTTCTTTGGCTTATAATAACGATGTCTATTATAGGTGTATTTCTGGTTCGATCATAGGAATGTGGTGATTCTGGTATCAGGATTTCTCTAATTTTTGTGAAAGGAATTGACATCGGTAAAGGTATAGATACTGGAAGTTCAAGCTCAAATTGTATGATGGTTTTCTTTCATCAGGTAAGTTTGATTAAGCTCAATGAGTTCAATCAGGATATTTTGTTTTCTTAAGCTGATGCAATTGTAAAGATCTTTGATTAGCATGTTAAGGGAAATATAAAAGATTGTATGTTTGAGTCGTTTAACAACATGAAGAAAAGAGTATTTTGATATGTTATTATATGATAGTTGAAATCGAATTAGTTGATTTTATCTGAGCGAGTTGGTCAGTTGAAAGGTAATTTGAGTTGAATGCATTTAAGTTATCTTGAGGTAAGGAAATAAAATCTTGTTATTCATGGGTGAATAGACGGACAGTTTGAAGCAAGAATTTATATTCTAGAAAGTATGATACAGAGATATACCTATTAGATTTGTTCTAATCGAATGATGTTGTTATGAGTTAAAGCTGTTCCAATTAATGAGTTATCTCATTTGTGAAAGTTTGAAAGGTCTGTTGCATGTTAACAAAGTTGAAAATAGTTGAAAGTGTTCTTAACTGAAACACTGACTCTGGGTTTTGTTTGAATTGAGTAAAGGAAAACTGAGTCCACGGTTCATCGGGCCATATGAAATAACGGAAAGAATTGGACTTGTTTCATATCGGTTGGCATTACCACCAAAACTTGACAAAATTCAAAATTTTTTCAGTGTTTATGTTGCTATGGTATTGATCGGATCCTTCACATGTTATTTCTCTGACAGAAGTTGAGATTCAGCCTGATATGACTTATAGTGAGGAACTGATTAAAATCTTGGCACGTGAAACAAAAGAGTTAAGAAATAAAAAGGTAGCATTAGTAAAAGTTTTTTGGCAATATCATGGGATTGAAGAAGCTACCTAGGAACTGAAGGATACCATAAGAAAGCAATACCTAAATCTTTTAATTGGTAAGATTTTCGAGGAAGAAAATTCTTAAGGGGGAGAGTTGTAATAGCCCATTTATAGTGAAATAGGAACAATGGTTTTGGGACCACAAATCTTAGCTGAAAATAAATTTTATTTTAATATTATCGCTTGGTCCGTATTATGATAGGATTGTTATATGAAACTTCTGATAAGAAAAAAATTATCAATTATGTGTTTAATTATAGAAAGGACCAAATTGCATAGAATGCAAAAGTTCAATTCTAGTAGCTAAAAGTATCAAATAGCTTGGAATTCAAAACTTGAGGTCTTTATATGGGAATTAGACCATTAAAGAAGAGTTAGTAGACATTTTTGGTGATTCTCTATGGAAAAATTAGAAAAGGCTAAGGACTAAATTGGAGACTAAAATAATTAAAAGATGATAATAGAAATATCATCTTATTTTATATCATCTTCCCCAAATTAAGACATGGAAATCCTAGGAAAGAGAAAAGTCTTCAAGCAAGCTCAATTGGTTCAATTGGGTAAGTATTCTTGTCTAATTTTTAGTAATTTTTATATTTTTGAGATCGGGAAAGTCTAATCTATCTATTTTGGGGATTAATTTGAAAAGTTATCAAAGTAACAAAGTTTTGCCATGGATAAATATGTTGAAAATTTGAAATTTATGGTAGAAAATGAAAGGTTGTTGATAGATAAACAACATTGACAAAGGGAATTTTGATGAAATCATGATTTAGGGACTAAATTGAAAAGTGGTAAAATCCATGGAAAAGTTCTGAATTTTGTGAAATACAAGTCTTGTAAATGTTATATGAAAATTTTAGTTAGGCTTGGAATAAGGATTAAATTGCATGAATTTTATTTTTTGCGCCTAGGGACGAAATTGGAATTTATGAAAAGTTTAGGGGTAAGATGGTAATTTTGCATAGGGTGTAAACTGAACCCAATTGAGTATGAAATGGATTAAATTGATGTTTTAAATTCATTTATATAGATCCAGACAACTCAAATTCGAAGCTAGATCAAGGAAAAGAAAAAGTTTCAGATTAGTAGTTTTCATATACGAACAAGTATCGAGGTAAGTTCGTGTAACTTAATTATGCATGTTAATATGTTTGAAAATGAATGTTGTATTTGGGTGAATTATATAAATGCTTAAAGTGTAAAAGAAATTATATGCTCGATATTGCTTGAATAAATGATAAGATCCGATTGAATTAAGAAATTCGATGGATATATGTGATTTCCCTTATTGAATGTGGTCTTGCATATGTTGCGGATAGAAAATAGCTCAGACGAGAAATCTTGTTATAGCCCTCTTGAGCATCCTGTTAAATAGTTCTTGCAAGCATCTTGATCGATAGTGATCTTGCATGTGTTGTACACTACATGATGCGAACCCAGTCGCATCATGTTATGACGCAACTCGATGCCATCGAGATTGACCTAAACTTGAGGGGCCCAAGTGCAAGAAGAAGCATATCATAGGCCTGATTTATTATTGGGCCAATATTTTTAAGGACTTTTTAATTTAATTACGTTTTATTTAAATTAATAAGTTTGCATATTTTAATTTTAACTTGCACTTTTTGTGTTCTGCATTTAATAAAGTAATGCATTATGTAACTTTCATGTTAGTTAAGTATGTATCATAAATAATGACTTGCATTATATAACTCCCATGTTACTTTAAGTCTGCATTATTAAATTAAGTCTTGCATTAAATAACTAATCTGTTTATTTAGTTTGCATTTTAAATCATGCATTTAAGCATCTTAGTTAATTGAGATGTTAGAATAAATGCTTATCTTAAATAATTTAGTTGTTGGAATAATTTATTGATGCATGTGTTTGATTTCATTTATTTAAGTTAAGCGTTTAATGTGTTTTGTGTTTAATAAGTGTTTAATATGTTTGCTTTAATGTGTTTAATTGCAGGTGTCTTTTCAACTGGAAACTGTTACATTCAAGGGCTGTTACAAATTGATTAATGTGAATTTTCAAGTGAATTTCGGTTACATACAAGGGGGAACAATATTCTTCATTAAAAGGAGCTGTTATCATCAATTAAAGGGAGCATTACACATCCTTAAATTCGGCAGTAGCCTTTTCCATCTTCCATAATTGATTGTTGATTAAATAATCACTTCAAGAGCTTAATTTCCATCCAAGTTGCTAGTGTCCATTCGGCTGACCTAGGAGACTTTAAAAGTTTATTCTTAAAGCATTCAAGTGAATTGAACTCAACTAAATTGAAGAATTGAATCGTCTTAAAGGAAGGAGTTACTTAGGCTAGAATTTCAAAAGTTATGACTTTTCATTTCAGCTCATTAAGCTAAATAAAAATGACTATTCAGCTAGCCGCTTTTAACACTATAAATAGTTGTAATAAGCCTATTGTAAGAGAACCTTTTTGTTAAATTTATGTTAAACTTGAGTTTTGTGAGTTATCCAATTCTCTTTGTTCTTTTGGAACTGATCTGACTTACCAAGCATTGCTTGTGACGCTTATCCTTTCCATTGTTAACCGAACTTATCACTTTCAAGTGTGGCATTCGTATACCTTTGGTTCCTATCACTAATTGATAGTGGGTCAAGGTTTATCCTTTGCTATTTTCCTTAAACTGTAAAACACCTAAGAGCCATTTGAGATTAGGGTCAACAATCCAATATTGTTGGTTCATTTTCAGCCTTAGTCTATTTATCCATTCTCTTTGGTTAACCATTTTGTTACCCTATCTTAAACCTATTTCTTTCATTCATCAAACTTTCTTTGCTTTAAATCTAGTTCATTTCAAAACGAAACATTCTACTCAAATTCAAGATTAGGCAACATTACGACTCGAATCATCACCGATACGAGTTCGTATCACTACCACAGCTCGTGTGACTTCCTATTACATGATTTGATCGGTTGTGATCCAGCATATAATGCAGATGCAAATGCAGCTCTACGTGAGTGTCCTAATATAAGCTCTTATGGGCTTCCCGACATTGCTCGCTTGAACTCCCTATTACCTTATCATGTGCTCTCTGATAATAACTCTTTGGAGTTTGATTAAAACTCTTATGAGTTTTCCTCTTTAGCCCAGATAAGTGTCCTGTTACATGGCTCATTTGAGCATTCTAATATGTGGCTCGAGAGTGTGCTTCTTGATTATGTGCCCTAATGGGTGCCCTTGAACATGAATTGACGGATCACTGATTTGTATACCTCATGTATACTACCTGAGTATCCATCGATATTTCAATAATTCAACAGATAAAACTTCTGACATGAGAAATTGTGAGATTAAAGGAATTATGTCGAATGCTTCTGAAATGCTTGTAAGTTTGTACATGATGAGTTCATCCATGATTATTTCATGTACATGTGAATTATGTGACTAACTTACTTCTTTAAGTGTAAGTGATTAGGCAAATTGCCAATTTGTTGGAAAGCATGTTATTGTATGCTTATTGTAGTAAATGTGATTGGTAAGTTTAATTCTTGTTATACAAACTTACTAAGCATTAATTTCTTACTAGGTTTTATTTTCTTTATTTTATAGTGCTCGAGGGCTCGCAAAGGTCAAAAATCAGTTAGAGCATCATCACACTATCTATTAGTTAGTTTTGGTATAAATAGTAAACTTATTTTGGTATAATGGCATGTATAGGTTAACTTGACCAAATGATGGCTTGTAAATGGATGCTTGCAATCTAGCCATTGGTATGGCTAGTGATGTTTGATTTGGTATATTCAATAAATGTGACAGCCCAAAATTGACCCTAGTCGGGATGTAGTTTCGGGACCACAAAACCGAGGCATAAAAATAATTTAAAATTTATTTTGATGCCTATAATATGTGTGTATTCATGTGTGACATTTTTGATGTTTTGATTTAGAGTTATAAAGGTAAATTTCACTAGAAAGGACCTAGTAGTAAACTTTGAAAGTATGATGGGAAGATGTGTGATGACTAGTTGATCATGCATGCAAAAATAAAGGATTTGCATGTCAAATTTCCCCAAAAGAAGCTTAGTGGCCGGCCATGACATGGTTTATGGGCAAAGAAAACATGTTGAAACATGTTTTGTTAATGCATGATGTGTTAAATGATAAAAAATTAATGATGTTGGATGAGAAACAAAAAATCAAAAAAATTGCTCATCCTTTCCCCCCTTGCCGTGAGTGAAAGAAAAGAAAAGAAAATTTGTTCATCCTTGTTCTTTCCTTTTGGCCGAAATTACTAAGGAAGAAGGTAGGATTTTTGCACCATCTTTTGGTTTAGAAGAGATCTAGAAGGAGATTTGGCTATACTTGCATCAAGATTATGGTATGTATGAGGTTGTGTCATGAGATTCATGCATGTTTTAGTTGCTAACTTGATGTTCATGTTAGCCATGGTTCAAATCCTTGTTATGCCATGGAAATGGTATTTGGCCAAAGTTGATATTGTGTTAAAGCCATTGCATGCTAAATGTGAAGCTTGATGATGATGCATGTAATGATGGATTGACTACTCTTGAAATTTCTTTTAGCATTCTTGAGTAAGCCATGGAGTTTTTTTTTGTTTTGTTTAACCATGACCAAAAATTGAAAGGGTGTGGTATGTGATGTATTCGCCATGGTATGCTCATGAGCATGGTTTATGCTTCTTGCATGATAGTTAAAATTTGTGTTTTGAATGGTTATGAACACCTTGAAATTCGCCTTGCACCTATATGTGTATACATGTTTGCACATGATGATTTGGTTATGAGATAAATGATAAATATGTTTGTTTAAAGAAGAAAGTGTTGAAGAATGTTTGTGAAATTGCAAGTACATTCGCCTAGTACACATATGATGTGAAAATCTTGCAATTTATTGTTGATTTTGTGCAAGTATGACTAAGTATAATCGGCCACATGAGGGGAATTATTGTGCATGCATTCGGTTAGAGGCAAGCTTAATGGTGCCTATTCTTGACTTAGGTAATTGGCTACCTTGTTGTGAGCTAAGGCCGAATGTGTGCGTAATTAAAGAAAATTGACTAAAGTGCTTAGTTATGTGATGTTGAGTCAATGATGTGTGTATTCGGCCAAGGCTAGCAAGCGAGACTTTAATAAATTGAATTTGTTTGAATTAGCTCAAGAGCTTAGAGGGCCACAATTGGATAAGGGAAGGAAAAGTGATCGAATAGCCGTTGAAGCCGTTTGACAACATCCGAGGTAAGTCTTCAAGTAATGACCCTACTTGAATTATGTGAAATGAAATTATGGATGTGTAATGATTACTAATATACGTGTGTATGAGTATTTGAATGGTACCCGGGCTAAGTCCCGAAGGCAATTACGCTAGTGATTATATTTGTGTTTGAGCCTTAGTAACGAAAATGAAACATGAATGTATAATGATTATGGATGTATGTGTGCATGAGCAATTGAATCATATCCGGGTTAAGACCCGAAGGCAATTGTGCTAGTGACTTTATCCGGGCTAAGACCCGAAGGCATTCGTGCAAGTTGTTAAATCCGGGCTAATACCCGAAGGCATTTGTGCAAGACATTATATCCGGGCTAAGACCCGAAGGCATTCGTGCATGTGGTTATATCCGGTTGTATTCCGAAGAAGCTTGGGCTGAAGGTGAGCGTTGGTTGCTGTAATAAATTTAATTAGTACGCTCGAAAAGCCCAAAGGATAAGGTATGTTTACATGTGCATTGGAAAAGTCGATATGTTTGAGTAACATTCGTTCAATCGACTAACGAATTTTCAGCTATTGAATTGGTTGATATCTTGTGAAGGTATATAATGATGAAGTGTGAAGTAAGTATGATTATGTGAATGTGTAATAATGAAATGATTCATTTGGCTATGTGAATTTAATGCTTTAGTTAAAGCCGATTTCATTGCTTGAGACTTACTAAGCATAAAAATGCTTACCCGCTGCTTTGGCTCTCTGTTTTATAGATTTTGCTCGTTAGCGATCGGATTCGGGATCATTGAAGTCGAAGTCATCCACACTATCAAAGCCTCCATTTTGGTATAATTTTGGTTGAACTTTGAAATGGCATGTATAGGACTACCCCTTGTTGGTTCAAATATGTTGTGATGTATATGTGTACGGCCATGCGAAAAAGGCTCGTAAAAGTGAAGTACGAACTTAGACCATTTGTGGTTTGTATATATATATATATGGTTTCATGATGTGATTATGGATTGGAAATGGGAGGTTGGTCACATGATCAGCCATTGGAATGGTTAAAAATGATCATATGTGAACCTATGTATGGCAAGACTAGTTGGTTCATGGAGACTACAAAATAGGTAAGACCTACCTTAAAAACAGATGCTGCCAGCTGCAGTGGCGTGAATGTGAAAAATCACCAAAATTTTTAGGGATGGTATTAAATAGTGAAAGAAGTATGAAATCAAACCTTGATGAATCTACTTTCATATGAAAGTAAAGAAACGGTCATATGAACAGTATACTAAGAGATATTAAAGTTCTCGTGAGACAGGGCCAGAACGGTTTCTGGGTCCCCTGTCGCAACTTTGAAAATTTACCATAAATTATCCAGAAAGAATTAGAAGTCATACCTTATATGTGCAGATTCAATTTTGAGTCTAGTTTCTTTAGAAACAAACAGCACCAGTATTAAAGCCCTGTACAGAGAGATATTCAAGTTGTAACGCGCGAAGGTCAGAGCAGTCGACCCCTGTAACATGGTTGACTTTAACTAATAAACTGTACCAATTGGACCGACCAAAAATTCTAGAAATAAATCCAGGGATGGATACATGAGTCTAAATTCAGGGAAAATTTACGGAATCAGTTTCTGAGTTGTGAAACTATAGATATGCTTTTTAAGGCGACAGTGACGCAGATTTCCAGCTTGTCTGGAAATGTCAAATTGGTCGGTGCAATATGTGGATTTGGCTCGTTAACCCCTCGCGTCCGACACCGGCGACGGTCTCGGGTTTGGGGTGTTACAATAAAGATATATCATGTTAATATATATATGTGTGTGTGTGTATGGTATGGTTAGATTAAATTAAGATAAACTATATGCCTTAACAAAATGGTAAGTTTGGCTATATGAATATTGGTGATGTTATATCATACATGTTAAATTTGTTTCTTAGTTTAATGTTTGAAATTGGTTGATATATGTGTGTAAGTGTTGGTGTAGGTTGTTGGAAAATTTTGGGTGAGAAATAAAGCTAGGAAATGGCTTTATTTTGTCCACACGGGTAGACATACGGGTGTGTGTCTTGACTATGTGTGACACACGGCCTGATACATGTGTAACACCCCGTACCCGAGACTGTTGCCGGAGTCGGACACGAGGGGTTAACGGGCTTAATCTACTTACTTGCACAGTTCATTTTAAAAATTTCCAGACAGCCGGGTAACTGTGTCACTGTCACCTTAAAAATCATATCTTGAGTTCCACAATTCGAAAATCAGTTTCGTGATTTTTCCCTGAAACTAGACTCATATATGCATCTAAAAATTTTTTTCTAGAATTTTTGGTCGAGCCAATTAGTACAGTTTATTAGTTAAAGTCCCCCATGTTACAGGGATTGACTACACTGACCTTTGCTCATTACAACTTGGATATCTCCCTGTACAGGGCTTCAATACTGATGCCGTTTATTTCTACAGAAACTAGACTCGAAAAGGAATCTGTACATATATGGCATGGCTTCTATTTATCTTTGGTAAATTTATAATGAATTTCCAAATTCGGAACAGGGACTCCAGAAACCGTTCTGGCCCTGTCTCACGAAAACTTAAATATCTCTTAACATACTCTTCATATGATTGTTTCGTTATTTTCCTATGAAAATAGACTCATCAAGGTTCGTTTACATAATTTATTCACTATTTAATTCCATTCCTACTATTTTTAGTGATTTTTCACATCCACGTCACTGCAGCTGTCAGCATCTGTCTTTAAGGTAGGCTTTACCTATTTCATAGTTTCCATGATTCAACTAGCCCTTTAACATAAATAGCACAAAATATGATCATGATTAACCATCCCAATGGCTAATCGTTTCCAAACATTTCCATACCTCTTAATGAACAACATACAATGATTATAATACCATGCCCAAAGTATACTTAAGCCATTTTCGCATGGCTATCCAAATTTACACAAAACCGAAAGGTACATGACCTACAACAAAAGGGTAGTCCTATACATGCCATTTCAAAGTTCAACCAAAAATATACCAAAAGGAGCTTTGATAGTGTGCGCGACTTCGACTTCAAAAATCCCGAGTCCGATAGCTGAAGAACCAAAATCTATAAAACAGAGAATCAAAGAAACGGAGTAAGCATTTAATGCTTAGTAAGTTTGAGTCATGAATTTAGACACAACCAAAGTATAGTATTTATGGAGCTAAACAGATAATTTCATTTGCACAAATTCTCAATATCATACTTACTTCACATTACCAACCCTTATATTCATACACAAAGATCA
Source organism: Gossypium arboreum (assembly GCF_025698485.1). Taxonomy (NCBI): domain Eukaryota; kingdom Viridiplantae; phylum Streptophyta; class Magnoliopsida; order Malvales; family Malvaceae; genus Gossypium; species Gossypium arboreum. The sequence continues at coordinate 46,967,108 of NC_069070.1, read as the reverse complement.
ACTTAGCCAAAGGCCGGTAGCTCATTTATCAACTGAGCGAATACTTATTTGTAAGGGCTCAACTAATTCAAAGCACATACGAAACATACCTCGTTGTTGGGATTTCACAAGCGTATTAACTGAAATTTTTACTGCAAGTTCATTCATTCCCGAATCACGTACCTTCGGAGTTTAACTGGATATAGCTACTCGTTCAAATGCCTTCGGGACATAGCCCGGTTATAGTAACTCGCACAAATGCCTTCGGGACTTAACCCAGATTTAGTAACTCGCACAAATGCCTTCGGGACTTAACCCGGATTTAGTAACTCGCACAAATGCCTTCGGATCTTAGTCCGGATATAGTCACTTAGCACAAAGCCTTCGGGACTTAGCCCGGACATCATTCGAATAACCAAGCACAATTTATCAATAAATCATGACACATTCGTATTTCATTTTCATTAGCAAAACTCAAACACAAGACACTTATCACACTTGCAATTTCGGCTCAATAGCCACACACAAAGAGCATGACTTTGATTTGCTTAAAACATGATCTAATCAAATCATAATCCAAGTTCCATTACTCGAAAACTTACCTCGGATGTTGTCGAATGGCTTCAACGGCTATTCGATCACTTTTTCCTTTCTCTTATCCAACTGTGGTCCCCTAAGCTCTTGAGCTAATTCAAACAAATTTAACTTATTAAAGTCTCATTTTGCTAGCTTATGGCGAATATGACAAGGAGTTTGATAGGTCATATGGCCACCTTTAGCTCAAATACACAATGATCATACACATTTTAATCACATCAAGCAATTTAATACAATTCATTCGAACATCAAAAGAGAAGCTCAAGGTACTTAGCCCATATATACATTAGACATTAGAGTCACATATGTACGAAATCATGAATCTAACTCAACACAATAGTCCACACTCTCTTTAGCCGATTATCTAAGCCAAGAATAGGCATCAATATGCTTGCCTCTAACCAATGCATGCACACCAATCCACCTCATGTGGCGAATATGCATGTCTATGTTGAGGCCAATTATATACTTAATACCACACATAAATGGCATACATTTTACTAACTAACGCATTACATATTGTAACTCAATACGCATCAATCATTTACTTCATAACCAAACATCATCATATGTAAATATATACCTTGAGATAGTATATATGTCATACCAATACATCATGTGCAAACATATATATATATATATATATATATGCAAGAGCTGAATCACAAGTTGATTATAACCAAATATAAACATATATCCAAAACACAAATCTTACCTATCATGCAATAAGCATAAATCATGCTTATGGATATACCATGGCCGATACTTCCAACAACACCAAATAAAAATATACTTCATGGATCTAAGGTAGACCCAAGAAAGGAACTCATAATCATCAAGATTTAGCATGAAACACAACCATCACCCTTATTAATCTCCATAGCCGAAAACCTTACTTATACCAAAATCACAATTTCAACATGGGTTACCAACAATAACTTGATATCTCACTCAAAATCAACTAGAATTTCAAGAACTAGTATCAACTTCCTTACCTTAATATCGACCTAAGATGACCGATTACTTCACTCCTTTCTTCCCCCTCTCAAATCGGCCAAGAAGAACCAAAGAACACAACTTGTTTTCTTTCTTCCTTAGAATTTTCAGCCAAAAGAAGTGAAAATGATGGACACTTTTTTTTCTTCTTTCCTCAACTCACGGCAATGGGGAACACTCACACCATTCTTTTTTTTTCCCCATTTCTTTATTACCCATACTCCTTATTTTATTTTTCCTAACATACACCATTGTCACAACATGTTTTATGACATGTTTTGCCCATCACCCTTTGTCATGGCCGGCCACTAGCAATTAAAAATGGGGAAATTGACATGCAAGTCCACCCCTTTGATTACATGCACTAATAGATCCTTATAGATTTACCTATCACATTTCAAAAGTGTCACACATAAGTCCTATCGACTAATTTCACATGCAATTTACTAAATCGAAGCTTAAAACCTTCACACATTCATAATCACATATTTTAGACAATAGATATCATATTCAAATAATTTGGTGACTCGATTTAGCGGTCCCGAAACCGCTTTCCGACTAGGGTCACTTTAGGGCTGTCACAACATGGGCATGTGGTTTGGCCGTGTGTCCCCTACATCTTAAATTTGAGAAACAGAATGCTCATAATTAGGCACATAGGCAGAGGCTTGGGCATGTGTCTCAACCGTGTGTAACACATGGCCTAGAACAAGGGCATTTCCATCTAGGAAAAATTTTAAAATTTCGTAAAAAATTTTTTGAGTTCCTGGTTCAGTCCCAGTTCGATTCAAATGTTTAAATTGGGCCTCGAGGGTCCATATAAGGGACAATATGATTAGTTTCATATATGAATCAGTAAATTATATGAATTAGATGAAATTATTCTGTAAACTTTGGTAATGCTCCTTAAGCCTGTTCCGGTGACGGATACAGGTTAGGGGTGTTACACCATTCATTCAAGAGCGAGGGTTTGAACCCTCAATGGTTTTGTGCAATGATATTTGTACTTTGCTTATATACCATCGTGGAGCGATTCTATAACATTCCTAAGGAAACTGCAGGAACTTCAGTAGTACTAGAATTTTATGCTTCTTTTAGAGATCAGGAAATAAAACAAATCGAAAGTTGGGATACGGTAACAGTATGAGGAGAAGAGGTGTCGGTTACCCTTAGAGAGATATGTGAGTTTTATGATGTACCTTACAATAGCAAATACTTTCTTGATAAAACTGATTTAGATAAATTTGAGGATATAGGTATGGAGGATGTCATTAAGTACTTAACTTGAGGTAGAAGTACATGGAACCATAGGCTAGATACAGATTTGCCAACTAACTTCAACCAAGGAATACTATTTCCAATAGCAAAAATTTGGATTCAGTTCATAGGCACTAGAATTGCACCTGTATTAAATGTTTCTAACGTTAATAATTTCGAAGCTATATTCTGTTGTATGGAATTTTATAGCGGAATCAGATTTGAGTGGGCAGATAGATCTATCATGAAATGAGTTGCTGTGCACACAACCAAAAAGCTGAAATCTTTTTCCCCCACTTGGTGATAAAACTGTGTCGAAGAGTAGAGGTCCAGATGGGAGAAAATCAATAGATCATGAAGCCTGTAACACCCCAAAATAAGGCCAAAAGGTTTTAAGGGTATTTTAGGAATTTTAGCCTTAGAGTATTCAAAATTTTACAACATGGTTTATCAGTAATGTTTTTGACTTTAGTTTGTAGAAAATCAAATCAATTTTGAAAATGAGTTTTAAAGACCTTTAACTTTAGAAAAAAAAGATTAATTTGAACAAGGTCAAATTTGTGAGCATTTGTATTGCAGTTTTACCAAATTTTAAAAACCAACCTAAAAACCCCCATTCCCAACTTATTTTTCACAATAGTTTTCGCCCTTCTTGCTAGTGTTGCCGTCCCTTACTCTCCCTTACTCTTCTAATTGATTTTTGATTCCCAAACTCCATACTCTTGAATTCTTTCACTTTCCAAGCATTAAACCTCCATAATATTTCAAGAAAACACCAAAATATCTCATTGATTTCATTATCTTCCTCACTTGTGGGTTTTTTAGGTTTTCGGCAAAACCTCCATTTTTCTTCCACCGAAGGAAACCATTCATTTCCCTATTAGTTTTTAGTTTTATTAGATCCTTAAGACTGATTTTTTAACATTAAATCAAGAAATTTGAGTAAAAGTAAAAAATTGGTTTGTTAATGGTAAACTTTAGGTTTTTGAGTAAAAACATTCTTTTAAAGTGCTTTTCAATTAGTTTTGATGTAGTTAGAAGGTTTCTAAACTTGCTTTAAAGTTTCGTTAAAGAATCCTTGAGTTTTAATGAATTTTTGTTAAAATTGCCATGAACATGTCAAAAATTTTGATACCATGAATTGAATAGTTTTGTGTAGTTTATGGGTTAGGAGTTAGTCGTAGGTGAATTATAAGATGAACAAAATTGGTTTTAGGTAAAAAGAATGAGATTAAACATAGATATTCGAATTTAAAGATTGCTTTGTTTAAAGTTTTCGATTATATGGGAACATAGCATAGGCTTTTGTTTTTTATTACTTGTGGTGAGTTCTTAGCTAAGTTTTTAATATATTGCTGTGTGAATTTTTGTGTTGAAGTTCTAGATTTGCTAAGACCATCTACGAGCTAGGAAAGGCTAGTTTGAGCTTTTAGCATTTTGGCAAAAGCGTAGTGGTGAGTGTTTAGATTAACTGCTTGTGGACATGATTCAATGCGTTATTTAGGAATTTAGTGGTAGCCTAAACCCTTAATCTAAATTCTGAGTGTAAGCTTTCTTGTACCCGTGTTTATCTTGTGAGATATATGCATGTGTGATTATGAAACTATGAATTGAAATGAGATGCTATATATGTGTTATATGCTCATGATTACTGTTGTGAAAGAGTATATGTGTAGGCATGTCATACATGCTAAGTGACAATGATAATATTGTGAAAATGATACAAATGTGCAGTGAAAGTAATCAAAAATCAGTACGTAATATGTGTGTGTAACAACCCGATTTTGACCTTAATCGGAACGGTGGTTTCGGGACCACAAATTCGAGTCAAAAAAATATTTAAATATTATTTCTGTGCTCAAAATGTATGAAATTGCTTGTGTGAAAGTTTTATTTAAAAATTTTATCGTTTAGATGTCGATTTGATAAAAAGGGGTTTAATCGCATAAAAAGAATGAAATGTGATTGGTTAAATATTAAAGTGTCAAAATTGCTTTTTTCTTTAAACATGGAGTCTTTATGTTGCAATTTGTCCATGAATAATAATGATGGATGGTTTTAATGCTTATATTATAAGATTTTATATTTTGTTAATAAAGTTAATTTAGTAAATGTTTAATAACAATATATTAAATAAAACATAAAATAAAATGTTATCATACATTACTTTGTTCATCAAAGCCGAAACTAAGAAAAAGAAAAGGGAAAGAAAGACAAAGCATATTCGGCCATTGTTGAGTCAAAATTCAAGGTATGTTTGAACTCGGTTTTTGATAATTTTTACGTTTTTTAGATTGTTGCTTTGAATACTCTAAGACCTATGTAAGAATTTTTTTAATTGATGAGATATTCATGAGTTGCCATTGTTGATAGTTTGATAGATTTTGTGTTTAAAGATAGAAGATAAAAAATATGTGTTAGATTAACAAAATTTTTATTAGAAGTTTTGATGGAACTGAATAATTAAGGCTAAATTGCAAAAATATTAAATTGAAGGGTTAGTTTGTATAATAGGTAAAATGTGAGGACTTATATAAGCTAGAGGAGTATTCGGCTAGAGCTTGTTGTTTTTAAATTTTGTGTATTTGATGTGTTATGAATTTTTGGACTATAATGTAAAAGTGCGAAAAATAAGGAACAAAATGTAAATTTTCTCATTTATGTGTTTTGGGGTTTAATTGAATTGAATTTTATTTGAATGAGCTTAATTTGAATTTGAATAGATCAAGAACAAAAAGGATCGGGTTTGGATCGGGGAAAATCAAAAATCATTGAATAGTCGATAATCTCAGTTTGTCAATATCCGAGGTAAGTTATTAAGCATATATTTTGTATCGATTTAAACAACCATAATATCTATGTAATTATGCCGAATTGAATGGTATATATATATACATGTAGTGATGAAATTATCGAATGTAAAAAGAAGTGAGATGTATTGAGTTGTTGATTTTCGGCACTAAGTGTGTGGGTATAAATATTTACGATTATGAGATTGGCACTAAGTGTACGAGTTTAATTGTATAGCACTAAGTGTGCAAGTTTGATTATTAAGCACTAAGCGTGCGAACTTACTATATATTTTCGAATAACTATTAGCACTAAGTGTGCGACCTTATTGAGTAATCAGGGACAGTGGAATGAGTAAATACTTGGAGTTTGTGAGGAATAGCCGTTATGTTTATGTTCAAAATTGAGCTTGGTAAGTCTTGAACCTATGTGGTGATTATATTTGAAATCAAATATATAAGATTAATTGGGGAATAGATGAACTGCTATTTAGATGTATAATTTAAATGAAACTAAAATGATATGTGGAAATGCATTAAATATCATATTGAATGTTATATGAAATGTTAATGGAGACTTAGCTATTCGAGAGCATGTAATGATAAATGTGTGAATAGCTTTGTGCTAAAATCATTTTGAAGTTTGAATAAGATGGTGTTTGTTTTTGGAAGATATATGTTATATTGCAGAAAGAGATGAAGTGTATTACACATATATTTTTTTTATATATTACATAATGATGGAATGTTTGTAATGTATTTGCCTTGTATTTCAAATTGAAGAAATGATTTATGGTGTAGTAATTATATATTGATTTTAGTGAATCATAGTATTAGATTAATAAGTGCCTTATAATTATGGTAAGCTAGTGATTATATGATTTAGTAGTATGAACTAGTTAAATGGTATTTGAGATATCAAGTTAAATTTTAGAGTTTAATTGCTTGTAACTTGCTAAGCTAAATTAGCTTACACTGTGTTTGAATAATTGTTTTTGATTTATAGGTTTTGGTAATCGTTTCATGCTCGGGGATCGTCAGTGAAGCTCGTCGCACTATCGTCTATAATTTGGTACCCTTGACCAAGGTAGATTTAAGCCTATTATATATTTGACCAAGGTCTACCAATATAAAATATTCATAAGTGATTCAAAAGATAGAATAGCTTATACATGCCATAAGTTTAAACTTAAACTTTCAAGGGTACCAAATTATAGACGATAGTGTGACGAGCTTCATTGATGATCCCTGAGCACGTAACGATGACCAAAACCTATAAATCAAAAACAATTATCCAAACACAGTGTAAGCTAATTTAGCTTAGTAAGTTACAAGCAATTAAACTCTAAAATTTAACTTGATATCTCAAATACCATTTAACTAGTTCATACTACTAAATCATATAATCACTAGCTTACCATATTATAAGACACTTATTAATCGAATACTATGATTCAACTAAAATCAATATATAATTACTCAACCATAAAGCATTTCTTCAATTCCAAATACAAGGCCGAATTCATTATGGCATTCCATCATTATATAATATATAAAAATATATATGTCTTGATGACAAAATTGACCCTAGACGGGATGTGGTTTCGGGACCACAAAACCGAGGCATAAAAATAATTTAAAATTTATTGTGATGCCTATGATATGTGTTAAATTGTGTGTGACATTTTTGATGATTTGATTTAGTGTTATAAAGGTGAATTTCACTAGAAAAGATTTGTGTGAGAAAACTTAGAAATGAGATAGGCAAATGTTGAAGTGGCCTATTGATGCATACTAGGAAATGTTGTCCTTGCATGTCAAATTTCCCAAATTTGACTATAGTGGCCGGCCAAGGTGGGTGTTGATGGGCAAAGGAAACATGCTCCCAACATGTTTGGTTAGTGAGTGATGTATGAAACAATAAAATAATGTGCTAGCATTAAAGAAAATGTTGACAAAAAAAAAAAAGGTGTGTGGATGCCCCATTGCCGTGACTAACCAAAGAAAGAAAAAAAAAAGGGGAATTTATGCTTTGTTCTTCTTGCCGTGAACCAAAGGAAAGAAATGGGAGAGCTTTTCATTAAGCAAATTCGCAACCCTTCTTCTAGTTGGAGGTAAGCTTTGAGATGTTGGCTTTAACTTCTTGAGTTTGTTGAGCTAATTGTCATAATGCATTTTGGTAATGTCATGAAAATCAAACTTTCATGGGGATTTGAACATCAAGCCGTGTATCAAGAGGTTAGGAGAAGGGATTGTTTCATGTTGTATTGAACAAGTCGAGGTCGATATGAGGTTAAAATTTGTGAAAGTTTAGTTAGGAAATGTTTGGTACATTCGGCCATGAGGGTGAGGTTTTCGGCTATGGTGATTAATAATGGTGATAGTTGTTGTTCATACTAAATCTAGATGAACAAGGGTAGTTGCTTACATCTTAATAATTATGAGGTTCTTTCTTGAATCTACCTTAAACCCATGAAGCATTCGCCATGGTTGATAGTGAAGAGGTTGATATATTTTCTTTATGTTAAATGAATAAGTGTGGATGGGTGAAGCTTGAATTAGTTAAATGTTCATATAGGTTGTTTGGATGCTAATGCCGTATATGAGGATGTTGAACTTGATTAAACAATATTCGCTAGCATGATAGGTATGAAATATTAAGTAAATGAAAATGCTAAATTGTGCTTATATATGTATTCGCCAAGGAAGTGTGGTATGAAGCTTGGTAAGTTTGAGAGATGAATGACCAAATGAGCTATGGGTCATGTATGATTAAATTTTATGCATATGTGTGTGTGGCATTAGTAGCTAATAGCATTCGGCATTGTTTAACTAAAATTTGAAATGAATGCTTAAAAGTTAAATGGGTCGCCTAAGTGACCGAATGTGTTAAAAACAATATATGGTTGCCGTATGTGTGTGTTTGATTGGGAAGTAAATTTGTTTGATTTAGCTCAAGAGCTCAAAGGATCGAAGTTGGACAAGGGAAAAGAAAAGTAATTGAATAGCCGTTGAAGACGTGCGACAACGTCCGAGGTAAGTCATTAAGCACATATGTTTGATATTGCTTAAATGATTGTAAAATCTATGCAATTGTGTTTAATGGGATGCTATATATATATAAATGAAATTGTATGTGTATGGAGTGATGACAATTGTTGAATGTAAAAGAAATAGTGAAATGTGTAGAAAGTTTGCTTTCGGCACTAAGTGTCTTGAAATACGTGTATACGGTGACGAGATTGGCACTAAGTGTGCGTGCTGGAAAAATATGGCACTAAGTGTGCATGCTGGAAATATATGGCACTAAGTGTGCGAGCTCGAAGGGCATGGCACTATGTGTGCGGGCTTAAATCGCATGGCACTAAGTGTGCGAAATCGAGTATTAAGCAATCGTGTGTGCGTACTCTATATATATATATAAATATCTCCGATCGAACAATTATATGGAGGGTGTGTCTCCATCGAGTTGAGTGTGGACAGCGGATCGGGTAAGTACCTTGAGCTCATGACGAATAGGTAATATGTTCATGCTCGGGGTTGAGCTTGGTAAGCTTTAAATCTATGTGATGATTGCAATTGTATGATTGTGGTGAAAATGAGTTGGTGTGTAAAATGCCCCAAATATCTTATTGTATAGAATATGAAATGTGGATGTATGACTTGGTATGAGATTGAACCGAAGGTCCAAGGAACTATGATATAGTTCGATATGGATGGAGTACTTAGCCTCGTTCATTATTTCATGTTGTAATAATTTTGTTAATGGATGGTTGTGGAATGCTTATGACTTACTGAGTTGTAAACTCACTCGGTGTTTTCTTGTCACCCATTTTAGGTCTCTTGGACTCGTATTGTTGCGTGCTCGGAACCGTCGTTGAAGTCATCACACCGGCTGAAACCTTGTGGTATTGTTTTGTTGTTGAAGAACATTTGGCATGTATAGGTTATTATATTTTGTCGAATTGTGGGTTGTAAACTTTAAGCCATGTGAAAATGGCCTATGTGGTCGTCGAGTGGGATGCTAGAACCTATAGCCACGAGTCTTAGAAACTCAAATTTTGATAAGGTGGCCATAATTTGTGTCATGTATGATGGATGATTAAGGCCAAGGAAAATTCATGAAATTGGCATAGTCTACTGCAGTAACTGTTGCGGACAGCAGCAGTGGGATGAGATTGAAAATCACTAAAAATAGTATAAGTAGAATTAAATAGTGAGTAAATTATGGAACTGAACCTTGATGAATCTATTTTATATGGACGAAACGGAACGACCATATGAGCTGTATACTGAGAAATATTAAAGTTCTCGTGAGACAGGGCCAGAACGGTTTCTGGGTCCCCTGTCGGGACTTTGAAAATTTACCATAAATTATCCAGAAAGAATTAGGAGTCATGCCTTATATGTACAGATTCCATTTTGAGTCTAGTTTCATTAGAAACAAATGGAACCAGTATTAAAGCCCTGTACAGAGAGATATTCAAGTTGTAACGCGCGAAGGTCAGAGCAGTAGATCCCTGTAACATGGGTGACTTTAACTAATAAACTGTACCAATTGGCCCAACCAAAAATTCTAAAAATAAATCCATGGATGGGTATATGAGTCTAAATTCAGGGAAAATTTACGAAACCAGTTTCCGAGTTTTGAAACTCGAGATATGATTTTTAAGGCGACGGTGACGCAGTTTTTCAGCCTGACTGGTAATGTCAAATTGGTTGGTATCTTGAGAGGATTTGGCCGTTAACCCCTCGTGTCCGACACCGGCGTCGGTCACGAGTTTGGGGTGTTACATATGCATACTACACTTCATCTCATTCTGCAATATAACATATATCTTTCGAACACAAACACGATCTTATTCGAACTTCAGAATGATTTTAGCACAAAGCTATTCACACATTTATCATTACATACTCTCGAATAGCTAAGTCTCCATTAATATTTCATATAACATTCAATATGATATTTAATGCATTTCCACATATCATTTTATTTTCATTTAAATTATACATCTAAATGGAATTTCATTTATTCCCCAATTAATCTTATATACTCAATTTCAAATATAATCACCACATAGGTTCAAGACTTACCAAGCTAAATTTCGAACATAAACATAACGGCTATTCCTCACGAAGTCCAAGTATATACTTATCCCACTGTCCATGATTACTCGATAAGGTCGCACACTTAGTGCTAATAGTTATTGGAAAATATATAGTAAGTTTGTACACTTAGTGCTTAATAATCAAACTCGCACACTTAGTGCTATACAATTAAACTCGCACACTTAGTGCCAATCTCATAATCATAAATATTTATACCTGCACACCTAGTGCCGAAAATCAACAACTCAATACATCTCACTTCTTTTTACATTCAATAATTTCATCACTACATGTATATATATATACGATTCAATTCGACATAATTACATAAATATTATGGTTGTTTAAATTGATACAAAATATATGCTTAATAACTTACCTCAGATATCAACAAACAGAGATTATCAACTTTTCAACGATTTTTGATTTTCTCCGATCCAAACCCAATCCTTTTTGTTCTTGATCTATTCAAATTCAAACTAAGCTCATTCAAATAAAATTCAATTCAATTAAACCCCAAAATACATAAATGAGCAAATTTACATTTTGTTCCTTATTTTTCGCACTTTTACATTATAGTCCAAAAATTCATAACACATCAAATACACAAAATTTAAAAACAACAAGCTATAGTTGAATACTCCTCTAGCTTATATAAGTCTTCACATTTCACCTATTATACAAACTAACCCTTCAATTTAACATTTTTGCAATTTAGCCTTAATTACTCAATTCCATCAAAACTTCTAATAAAAATTTTGTTAATCTAACACATATCTTTTATTTTCTATCTTTAAACACAAAATCTATCAAACTATCAACAATGGCAACTCATGAATATCTCATCAATTAAAAAAAATTCTTACATGGGTCTTAGAGTATTCGAAGCAACGATCTCAAAAACGTAAAAATTATCAAAAACTGAGTTCAAACATACCTTGAATTTTGACTCAACAATGGTCGAATATGCTTGGTCTTTCTTTCCCTTTTCTTTTTCCTAGTTTCGGCTTTGATGAACAAAATAACGCATGATAACATTTTATTTTATGTTTTATTTAATATAATGGTATTAGACATTTACTAAATTAACGTTATTAACAAAATATAAAACCTTATAATATAAGCATCAAAATCATCCATCATTATTATTCATGGACAAATTGCAACATAATGACTCCATGTTTAAAGAACAAAGCAATTTTGACACTTTAATAATTAACCAATCACTTTTCATTTTTTTTACGCGATTAAACCCCTTTTTATCAAATCGACATCTAAACGATAAAATTTTTTAAATAGAACTTCCACACAAGAAAATTCATACATTTTAAGCACAGAAAATAATATTTAAATATTTTTCAACTCGGATTCATGGTTCCGGAACCACCGTTCCGATTAAGGTCAAAATCGGGTTGTTACAGTGTGTCTAAATATAGATATTTTGGCATTTGTGATACTTGAAACCATTGGTTATAGAAGGGCATGCCATGGATTGTGAGTACTCACCTACATGTTATATGTGATTTGGGTGTTGAGGCCCTGAGATATGTTTGGAGATATAAGTTAAATGTGAGCTAAGCTTCATTCAACGGGACATGTTTGGTGTGATTAGAGAGTGTTAGCTTAATGCTTCACTTACAGGACATGTTTGACTTTATGAGTCTATGTGGTGAGATAAAGATTCATGTATTCGATGAGTGGTAATAGTGCCCACTTTTACGTTTCATAGCTCAAGTGCCAAATTATCTATAAATACGTTTGTGTATATTGTGATGTATGCATGAATATGTATGTATTGATTCTTTAAATAAACTATCATATATGTATGTGAAGTAAAATATGTCAACTAAGTTAAGGCTGCTATAATTATGCTACATGTATGTTTCACTAATGCTTGATGACAAGTTTGCATGGTAGTTGTTCTAGGCATTCACTGAGCTTGTTAAGCTCACCCACTCCCTTCTTAAACTTTTACAAATTAGTAGTGTGCCAGTGTAAGCGGTGTGGTTTCCAAGGGGTGATCCAAGCCAAAACTCTATTAGTTATTCTTAGGTGTCTATTTGCTTATTTATGTTTTGGGAACTGAAGGCAATGTGGTAGACTATATGCTGGTTTTTGTTATGATCTTTAAGTTGTTTACATGGTTATTTTTGCTTAGAACTTATGGACTTTCAGTTTGAATTATTTTTTTCTTGCTTGATCATGATTATGAAGTTTTGGACTATTACTTCAAACATTTTAGTGATCGTTTGATGAAGTGAATGATACATGATGATTAGACATTAGTTGAAATGAATTATATGCTTGTAATTGTTGTATTTTTTATTTTTGGATCAGAGGTATCGATATTCGAGTTTTAATATTGATACCTCCATGTTTTTGGAAGTGCAGGAAGTCAGTAATGTAATTTGGTATCGATATCATATCATGAGTGTCGATACTTGGGGTAATTTTTCGAAAGGTACAAATAATTTTTGAGACATTGGCTCTTGAAAAAAATAGAATGCTAATTTGGTACCAAATTTCCAAGCGGTATCAATACCGCTTGAGAGAAATATTGGTACCTAAGTGTTAGTATCGATACCTATGTACTTAGTTTCTAAATTTTTCTAAGTGGCCCTTATGTATGTACAAATGTTATTATATGATTCTTAAATGTATGTTTAGTAAGACTTAACGGTAATTAGGAGTATGTTCCACTTAAAACCTATACAAATACTAAAATGAAAGGTGTATCTTTAAGAATGAGTTTTTGATTGTTGTGTATAACATGAGATGGTAGTATGGCATCCTGATATTTGGGCTCAGTGATTGGGTCGGGTATAGGTTGTTACAAAGCCATCAAGGAGTATAATTGGATATTCGTTGTATACACAATACATTAAGCTTAAAAGAAAACATATTATGAATTGGAATCAAAGGAGGAAAGAAAAAATAGATGTTTTGGTTTCACTTAAATGGAAAGAGAAGTCAAAAGCTCGAAGAGGGTTAAGTGGGAGCGCAAAGGAAACACTTGATGGAATGATTAGGTGGATGCAAGAAATGGGCCCAGTACACCAAGAATTTACCCGATTGAATGGGTTAAGAGCTCCAAATTACCCACCGGACATGTTCAGCCAACCACACACACATCATGGGACTGAAAGGATGAGACAACTTCATTGAATGAGAGTGAACAAGACCTCTTAAGAGAAGAAGATGACTATGAAGCAGCCTTCTAGCCACATTATTCTACACCAAAAGGACCTGTCATTCGAAGCCCAACTCGCCATGCACCTGCAACGGGTGGGAGCTCCCACCAAAAATATTGCACGGGAAAAGGGAAATCACCGATGGAAAGAAGGCATTCTTCAAATTTTAATGAGTCATATGAAGACTGAAACTGGATTTTATTAATTTTTAGATGATATTTAAATTTTTAATTTGTTAATAGTAGGTGTAGCAGTAAATTATTAGTTTCTTTTTCCTACTACGAAAAGAATTTTTTTCTGCAGGAACCTCATATGGAATAAACAACAATTTTGAGCTTGAAAGCAAATGAGGAGGCACCCACCAATAGCTATCAGAATTATCACGATCAAACGGGTAACCACTTTCCCTATTCTTAGAAGGGCTACACATTGAGGATAATGTATTATCTAAAGTGTGGGGGGTAACATAGAAATTCTTTTTGAAATTTTTACACTTTTCATTGATTTTTTGTTGCCATTTGTGTGCTTGAGCTTGTAGAAATACAAGTGATCGGTTAGGAGCACATACATAAGTTGATTGTATTTACAATAAATTTGGCATGAGAATAGATGATTTTAGACTTTCAATTATTAGAATAATAAGTTCTATATATTACATTGTAAATAGGTAGTAAGCAATCAAATGTTCTGAATGATATAGAGAATACAAGGAAACAAGCATGCTGGTATGAATGATAAATTGTTGAATATGTGATTGTTTGGTTGACTAGAGTTATGAATATTGAGATACCTAAGGATGACCTAAGGCATTGTTTGCTATACACCTAGAGATTAAAAGGTAATATTTATTATCTATCCTTAGTACCTATTTTGAGCTAGAAGACACTTTTTGATGAACCTTTATACAAAAACCAAGCTATAAACTATAATTTGTGCTTACCCTTTTCTTTGGTCTTGAACTACATGATTATAGACATCTAGCGATACATAGTGAGGATGAAGTAGATACATTAAGGTGGTTTTGTAAAAACAGAGTGATAGGAAAGATTAGTCGAGTATAGTGATTATAGGATAGGTTAAAAGTGCAAAAGAAAAATTAAAAAAAGAAAATTAAATGAGTAGAAAAGGTACGTGAAAAGTAAAAGCAATTGTGAGTGAGATACTGTGAGAAAGAAAGAAGAGTGACAAAGTCACAAACCATAGAAAAACTCATTCATTATTGCAAAAAAACTCGTGAGCTAGCCATAGTTACTATATGATATTGAGATTTCCTATAAAGAGATAAAAGGAAGGCGAGAGAAGGAGAAATAAGGCAGTGAGCAGAAAAGGGTCACTAAGGGAAGAATAGGGGACAATATGATGTGCCAAACTACTTTCTTGCTTGAAACTATTTGATGCTTATCATTCTTGAAATCCACACCTCTTCTAAAGCCTAGGAGCATCACAAGCTGAAAAGTCTTATGTATTCTAGGTAGACTTGTTCAAAATTCGAAATCATACTGAATAATTGCATTTATGACTATTTGTATTTTGTTAGGATAATCAAATTACTTGTATAATTTATTGATGGATTCTTACATTTGAGACCGTTAATGCTTGTATGCTTTTAAGTATACTAAACTTAGGTGCTTGATATCAAAAGTGGTAAGTCAGTTATATCTCATGTCAAGATTATATGTGAATATGAAATGCCTATTCATGTGCCCCAAAGCTAACATTTGTCCCATACTTGCTTAGGGGTTGTCTTTTCATTTATTGCTTTTGTTTGTGTTGCTTGAGGACAAGTGATAACTTAAGTGTGGGGGAGTCTGTTCTGTTGTAATTCAGTGTAGCAGATTAAATTAGTTTTCTCACTTTAGGAGCTTGAACATAAGCATTTTAGTTAAGTTTTAATTACATTTTTGTAAGTTCAATAAAGTTTAATAAAATGTGTAATTTGAGTCTTTTATTAACCTTATGGGCTGAATGAGGCCTAAGGGTGAGCTAATATACTTTGTGAATGTGCAAGATACCATTAGAAGATGTATTAACTATATACTGGTCACTAGGTTGCAACACAGAGTACTGGATGTTGCAACCTAGGGAGTAGAATAGAAAAATTCTAAGGCTGCTTTCAATGTCGTGACATAGCCTGAGGATGTCGCAACATACCCCTGAAGACCCCCTAAAGATAACCGTACTGCCCTTGATGTCGCGACATAGGACCTAGTGTGTCACAAGATCCTCTCTATACAGGAAATAATTAGGAGCTAGGGGCATTTTGGTCAGCACCATCAAATGTTAAGCACAAGGGCGACAGCTAACCTAGGGTTAAGGAGGACGGCCACCATAAAGTCTAGAAATTGGCTGATTTAGCGCTTGTTATGTATACTTTTTCATATTGTAGAATTTTGTTTTTAGTATTTAGTATTTAGTATTTCTTTTTTCTTAAGTTTTAGATTTTATTTTCGTTCTTGTTATTTTCTTTTGTGGAGAAATTAGATTTGGGAAATTTTGTCAAACTCTGTGAGGATTCTGCACTAAAATTTAAATACAAATCAGGCTTCATCTAAGAATTAAATTTTGTTTATTAGATCTATTAGGAACTAGTCCACCTGTGGTGGATTAGTGAGTGGAGGTATGTTTAATTAACTATTTTGTAAGGGTTTCTTTACAGATCAGCTATTCAGGAGAGGAAGAACCTAAAACCCTAAGCTTGAATATTTGTCGCGTGTGAATATGGTATGCAGCTTGTGCAAGTGTACATGTTGGATCGAGTAATAAAGTCATAAGTGAGACCGTCTCCATAGGGATTGGATTAGGTACAGAACTAGTCTAGTTATTATAATGAAATTTTGTAACACCCTTACCAGTATTCAACACCAGAACAGGGTACGAGGCATTACCGGACGTAAACACAAGCAAGCATACATTCTGAGTTGTAAATTTTAGTCAACTTTTAAAACCACTCTCAATCCATCAAAATATCCCTAATACGAGCCTACGAGGCCCAAAACATACATTGGAAGCGGTTTAGGACTAACCTGGATACTTTAGAAAATTCTACAACACTTAGAAAATTTTTCCACCAAATGAGGGTCACATGCCCGTGTGGTTTGGGACACGTACGTGTGGGCAAGTCGTGTGGTCACACACGCCCGTGTCCCTAACCCGTGTAACTCTCTATTTGTCACCTAAGAACAAATTGAAGTCACACAACCAAGACACAAGCCCGTGTCCCAAGGCCGTGTCCTTCACATGGCTAAGACACACGCCCATGTCTCTGCCCATGTGCTCAATTCTGAGCATTCTATTTTGCAACAACTTAGGTGCAGGGGACACACGGCTGGATCACACTCCCATGGGGTTGACTGTGTGTCACACACGGCCTAGACACATGCCCGTGCGTCTACCCATGTAGACAAAAACAAAGCTATTTACCAAGTTATTTTGCCACCCTCACTTGCACACATCTACACAACACCACATGGCACAAATTCAAGCATGTAAGAGCAACCAAACAATCACAACCACAAAAATAACATGTCATTCTGATTTCATTACTAATCATACTTAAAACATCAACCTCTCCATATCAAATTATGTAAGATTCCACATTCACAAATGACATTAATATATATACATTCATAACCAACATTAGCCAACTTCCAAGGCTCTATACAAAATGAACCATGAACCATTATAAGCCAACATAGATAACCAAAAGACCAAGTCCCTATACATACCATAAACTCAAAATACCTGAATTCATCAATACCCAAAATTATAGCTTGATAGTGTGACAAAATCTCTGACGATCTCCGGCCTGAGCTAGCTTGATGACACTATAAGACAAGGGAAAGGAAAGGGGAGTTAAGCTTTAAAGCTTAGTAATCTCCTATGCAAATAATAAGCATCATATCCAAACATTTAACATACAATTAACATGATGCAAATTGACACAAATGTAACACCCTTAACCCGTATCCTTCACTGGAATAGTGTTACGAGGCATTACTGATCAAAACACAACATATAATATACATTTCTCATACATGTTTCAATTTCACATAAATAGCAATCTAAAATAATCATATTGTCCCTTACAAGGCTCTATGAGACCTTCAAACATGCTTGTATGAGGTTTGGGACTAAACCAATAACATTTGAAAACTTTGAGAAACTCGAAAAATTTCTAACTTATAGGGTGACATGCCCATGTGAGCAGGCCGTGTGCTTTACACATCCACCTGACATGCCTGTGTCTTAGGCCATTTGAAAATAGGGTATATATATTGACTTGCACCATAGACGGAGACACACCCGTGTGCCATGGCCGTGGGAAATCTAGAGGGGTTATTGACTTGGTCACATGGCCGGCCACATGCCCATGTGCCGACCTATGTGTCACACACGGCCAGTAGACACGCCCGTGTGTCTAGGCCGTGCCAAACCTGTAGGGTATACTGACTTAAATCAAAGGGCTACCCCAGGGGACACACGACCGTGTACCAAGGCCATGTGTCACACACGGTCCAGACACACACCCGTGTGCTTAGCCGTGTGGAGTGAAAATAGGCTTGGTTGAAGCCACATTTCACACCCTCCTCGAGCATACCTAAAACACCACATTTCATACCATTTCAATACATTCAAAGACAACCAAAGCATGCTATTTCATACACCTTTCATGCCACTTATAAACCATTCATTTCTCTACTCAAATCCATAGCCAAAACATACCAAATAAATATGCCAAAATCATCAAACTTACATAACTTCTAAATGCATTTCCTCATTACCTATTCATTTATTTCATGTCTCAAAACATACCATAATAACACTAGCCAATTTAGTACCTTAACTTTATACCATACTATGCCAATTCACAATCCATTCAATACCATGAACATTTCACCATTTATCCAACCATCAAAACAACTACAAAAACTTGACCAAATTCACAAATCATACCATATACATCACATAGCATATATAAACACATTCTATAAGCAAAAATCACATCCCACAACTTTACCATATACAAGCCAAATCACATGGCTATAATTCCATAACATAAAATATACCATAATGACACTAGCCTGTACATGCCATATACCATATTTTCAAGGCTTCAAAAGTACCAACTAAGTGATCGATAGTGTGATGACGTTTCCCAACGATCCCCGAGTCCAAGCTAGCTTTGATTATCTACAAACCAGGGAAAGAACACACAAACTCTTATGAAATAAATCTAATGCAATCACATAAATATAATTCAATTAGTTGAAACAACAACACATAGCTCATTAGCTAACAAACCTTCCAATTACTCATTCATAAAATTTATATGCTTTCATCATCATTTTTCTTGATTCAATGCTTAAATAACTCTTTCACATACCTGTATCATCTTGTACAAATTTCATATACATTCTCACCTTTCGTTTACCCATTGAACCGTTTGGAATAGAAGTCGGATACACAGAGATCTCACACAATAAGTACCTATACCATGGTCCAAAACCAAATCAAGGTAACTTATTCATAATTCTGATATCATGGCCTATAGCCAAATCAACTGATATGCATGGCCTGAAGTCAAATTAGATTATCTCACACCTGTAGAGCTATATCATGGCCTGAAGCCAACTCAAATGTCCCTAATGACATGTCACTAGCATCCTAAACCATTCCTAAGGTTCAACCGGACTTCCATCTATCGAATCATCCTTGACTCACATTCGAACTTATTCGTAATCACAGAATCACAATTCATGCTATAGCAAAGCAGATAAAATACATACGTAATGAATTTATAACATACGAACTTACCTCGAATGTAAAAATGACTGAAGTGAACGTTTAGTCAAGAACTTTACTTTTCCCTCGATCGAGATCCGAGTTTCTCTTTTCCTGATCTATATATAATCAAAATTTAACTTATTTATTCATCTATTTAATCAATTCAATCCAAAACACACTTTAAAGAATTTTTACAAATTTACCCTAGAATTTCACAAATTTTACAATTTAGTCCTTATTACTCAAAATCACAAATTTACACAAATTCAATTCAAACTCATGTGTGTTGAATTACTATAGTACCCTTAGCAATCCATATTCTCATTTATTCACACTTTTAACCCCACATTTTTATCTTTTCACAATTTAACCCTTAATTTGTATTTTCTCTAAAAAATCACTTAACAAACATATTAATCTATCAACAATTATTTATTTTCTCCATCATCAACATTCAAAAACATCAAGCTATCATCAATGGAAACTCACAAATTCATCAACCAATTTAGAAATTAGGGTACGGGCTAGCTAGTACTCAAGGCAACGATCACAAAAACGTAAAAATTATCAAAAACAGATCAAAACACATACCTATTTGAAGAAATGAAGTTGGCCGAACCCTAGCCTTCTTTTTTTCTCAAAGAATTGGTTTTTCTTCTCTTTTTTGGAGAAGATGAACACAAATTAGGTGTTTTATTTTATTAACTTAACATTTAAAATATCATTTACTAAAATAACCTTAGTATTAAAACATTAAAACACATTAATAAATGTCCATTTATGACCATTCCCACTAACAATGGTCTAATATCAACTTAAGGATCTTTCATTTAATAAGCCAAGGCAATTAAGCACTTTAAACAAGTAGAATGCAACTTTTGCATTTTACGCGATTTAGTCCTTTTGTCAAATTAACCAACCAATCGATAAAATTAGCTCACAAAATTTTCACACATACCTAATCACATGCTATAAACACCAAAAATAATATTAAAATAATTTTTCGACCTCAGACTTGTGGTTGCAAATTCACTATTCCGATTTAGCTAAAACCGAGCTGTTGCAATAAATGTTATTAAGATTTTATAATCGTAACTTACTCAATCATAACCTTACTGAGGGTTCATCACATAACGAGCTCATTACGTATGACTTTTACGTGCATACTTGTGACAGCCCAAAATTGACCCTAGTCGGAATGTGGTTTCGGGACCACAAAACTGAGGCATAAAAAATAATTTAATGTTCATTTGATGCTTATGATATGTGTTAATTCGTGTGTGACATTTTTGATGTTTGATTTAGAGTTATAAATGTGAATTTCACTAGAAAGGACCTAGTAGAAAACTTTGAAACTATGATGGGGAAATGTGTAATGACTAATTAAAGCATGCATGCAAAACAATGGCCTTGCATGTCAAATATCCCTCTTTTATAAGAGGTGGCGCCATGACAAGGAGGATGGGCAAAACATGTCATAGACATGTTTTGTTGGTGCATTAGGGAGAAACATTAAACTAAAGGGTATGGGTAATAAAAAAATGAAAAAAAAAATTGTGTGTGAAGGCTTCTCCCCTCCCCATTGCCGTGTATTGAAGAAAAGAAAAGAAAAAAAATTGTTCATCCATTTCATTCTCTCTTGACCGAAAATACTAAAGAGGAAGGAAGGAATTTTTGCTTCATGTTTGGTTTGGAAGGGGATTAGGAAGAGGTTTGGCTGTACTTGCATCAAGATTAAGGTATGTTTGAGGTTGTGCCATGAGATTCATGCATGTTTTTAGTTGCTAGCTTGATGTTCTTATTAGCCCATGGTTCAAATCTTTGCTATGTCATGGGAATGATAATCGGCCAAAGTGGATGTGGTGTTAATGCCATTGCATGCTAAATATCAAGCTTGATAATGATACATGCGATGGGGGATTGAGGACTCTTTTCTTTTAGCATTTTTGAATGAGATGCTAAGTTCTTTGTTAACCATGACCAAATTGAAACGGTATGGTGTTGTGGTGTATTCGGCCATGGTATATCCATAAGTATGTTTCATGCATGTTGCATGGTAGGTAAGATTTGAGCTTTGGATATGTGTTTATATTTGGATATAAGCAACTTGAGATTCGGCCCTTGCACCTACATGAATATATGTTTGCACATGATGTATTGGTATGACATATATACTATTTCAAGGTGTATATTTGCTTGTGATGATGTTTCGTTATGAAGTAAATGAGAGATGTGTATTGAGCTACAATATGTAATGCGTTAGTTAGTAAAACGTATGCTGTTTTTTTGTGTGGTATTAAGTGTATAATTGGCCTCAACATGGACATGCATATTCGCCACATGAGGGAGTTGGTGTGCATGCATTCGGTTAGAGGCAAGCATATTGATGCCTATTCTTGGCTTGGAAAATTCGCTAAGGAGAGTACTAACTAATGTGTTGAATTGATTCGTGATTTCATGCACATGTGACTCTAATGTCTAATGTATATAAGGGCTAAGTACCTTGAGCTTCACTTTGATGTTTGAATGAATTGTATTGAATTGCTTGTTGTGATTAAAAATGTGCATGGCCGTTGTGTATTTGAGCTAAAGGATGGTCATATGACCATTTAAACTCCTTGTCATATTCGCCATAAGCTATCATAGTGAGATTTTAATAAGTTAAATTGTGTGAATTAGCTCAAGAGCTTAGAGGACCACAGCTTGGATAAGGGAAAGGAAAAGTGATCGAATAGCCGTCGAAATCGTTCGACAACATCCGAGGTAAGTCTTGAGTAATGACCCTACTTGAATTATATCCGGCTAAGACCAAGGCATTCGTATGAAGTTGTTATATCCGGTTAAGACCAAGGCAATTGTGCAAGTTACTAAATCCGGGTTAAGACCAAGGCAATTGTGCTTGTGGTTATATCCGTTAAATCCAAGGTACGTGACTCGAAATGAGCAATCTTGCTGTAAAAATTTCAGTTTATACACTTGTGAAAATTCCAGAATGAGGTATGTTCGTATGTGCTTGAATTAGTTGAGTCCTTACAAGTAAGTATTCGCTCGGTTGATAAACGAGCTACCGCCTTTTGGCTAAGTTGTTCTTTTTGTATGAACATAAGGGTCGGTAATGTGAAGTAAGTATGATTATGAGAATGTGTATTAATAAAGCGATTCATTTAATTATGTAAATGTAATACTTTAGTCAAAGCTGATTTCATTACTTGAGACTTACTAAGCATTAAAATGCTTACCCCGTTGCTTTGGCTCTTTGTTTTATAGATTTTGCTCGTTAGCTATCGGATTCGGGATCATCGAAGTCGAAGTCATCCACACTATCAAAGCCCCCATTTTGGTACAATTTTGGTTGAACTTTGAAATGGCATGTATAGGACTACCCTTTTGTTGTAGGTCATGTACCTTTCGGTTTTGTGTAAACTTGGATAGCCATGCGAAAATGGCTTATATATGTTTTTAGCATAGTACTATAATCGTTTGTATGTTGATCATTATGAGGTATGGAATGGTTTTGAAATGATTAGCCATTGGAATGGTTAATCATGATCACACTTTGTGCTATGTATGCAAAAAGGGCCAATTGAATCATGGAAATCATGAAATAGGTAAAGCCTACCTTAAAGGCAGATGCTGACAGCAGCAGTGATGTGGATATGAAAAATCACTAAAAATAGTAGGAATGGTATTAAATAGTTAATAAATTATGCTAATGAACCTTGTTGAATCTACTTTCATATGGAAGAAACGAAACGGTCATATGAGTTATATGTTAAGAGATATTTAAGTTTTCGTGAAACAGGGCCAGAACGGTTTCTGGATCCCCTGTTCCGACTTTGGAAATTCATTGTAAATTAACCAGAGATAATTAGGAGTCATGCTATATATTTATAGATTCCTCTCTGAGTATAGTTTCTATATAAATAAACGGCATCAGTATTGAAGCCCTGTACAGGGAGATATCCAATTCGTAATGCGTGAAGGTCAGAGTAGTCGAACCCTGGATTAGGGGAGAATTTAACTAATAAACTGTACTAATTGGGCCTACCAAAAATTCTAGAAAAAAATATGTTGATGGAATTTTGAGTCTAGTTTCAGGGAAAAATTACGAAACTGATTTTCGAGCTTTAAAACTCAAGATATGATTTTTAAGGCGACAGTGATGCAGTAACCAGCTAGTCTGGAAAATTTTTTTTTTATGGACTGTGAAAACAATTAAGTTAAGTCTGTGTGCACCTTGTGTTCGATTCCGGTAACGGACTCGGGTACGGGGTGTTACAATTTTATTGGTATCAGAGCTACGGTTTAGTCGATTCTAGGACTACCGTAATACGTTTGGGTCTAGCTATACATGCCATTTTGTGATAAATTGATAGTGTGGTGATTTCTGACATTTGAATTTGTGTTTATTTATAGTAATGGATCCCGATCCCAACCGAGCGATAGCTGATGATGTGGAGAGTGTGGCGCCTGCTCCCGCACAAGGGACAGCGCCGGCGGACTCTCAACCTGTCGCTAGCAATCCGAATGATGAGGCTAGGCAAGCTTTCTATAGCGTGATGAATGATTGGTTCAACCAATACATTCGAACTAACACTACTGCTCCACAACCTCCATTCCCTACTAATACGACCCCGCACCTACAATGCCTCCCAGAATCGACCAAATAAGGTCCAATAAGCCCCAGCTGATGTAATCCGAAAACATGGGGCTCTGAATTTAAAGCTACGGATAGCGACGATGCCGAGCAAGCTGAATTTTGGTTGGACAACACTATCCGGTAATCGATGAGCTATCTTGTACACCCGATGAATGCCTAAAGTGTACTATCTCCTTGCTACGTGATTCTGCCTACTATTGGTGGTGTACTCTGACTTCTATTGTGCCCCGAGAGCAAGTAACTTGGGAGTTTTTCCAAACTGAGTTTCGGAAAAGTATATCGACCGAGATTTATGGATCAAAACGGAAGGAATTTCTTAAACTTAAACAAGGTTCCATGTCGGTTACCACTACGAACGAAAATTTGTGAGGCTTAGCCAGACAGCTGAATGCATTTCTTGAAGTGATGTGTAAACGCTCAAGATGGACCGAATGATGATATAAAGTCTGTATGTTGGCATTTTGGAAATCCGAAGTTTGTGGCTCTTGTCGAGCGAGCATGCAAAGTCGAGGAGCTCAAGATGGAGAAAAGAAAAGTGAAGTGGGAGCAAGGGAGTTTCAGAAGAGGTCTTGGGAAGCCCTTCCCACATCATCAAAGAAATTCAAAGATGGCTTAGGCCGGTCTAGAGACACTTCGGGCTTTTCTAGACGAGATCGCGATTGACCCCCTGTGACCACACGAGTCACTTCGATCGCCATGGTGGAAATGATCGTCGAGAGAGCGGAGTGCCGATGTGTGGCAAATGGCATTCCTGGTTGTAGATTCCGTGACCGCTCCTGTTACAAGTGCGGAGCGATTGACCACTTCATTAAAGATTGCCCAAGGTTGTCCGAATGTAATATAAATCGAGTGGGAAACCGGTGCTACCACCGCCGAGGTAGACCATCCGGAAATACGGGCAATGCTAGTGGTGGTCAGAGAGGATCTAGAGATGCTACGACCAGATCCGAGGCTCACGCTCCTGCTAGGGCTTATGCCATACGCGCACGTGAGGATGCTTCCTCGCCAGATGTTATTACCGGTACTTTCACTCTCTTTGGTACTAATGTGATTGCTTTAATTGACCCTAGTTCTACTCACTCTTATATATGCGAAACCTTAGCATCCAAAGAAGACTTTACCTATTGAGTCTCTCGAGTTCGTAATTCGGTGTCAAATCCTTGGGTCGTTACGTGCTGGTCGACAAAGTGTGTAAGAAATGTCCCCTAGTAATTCGAGGTGCCTGTTTTCCGTCGGACTTGATGCTTTTGCCGTTCGATGAATTTGATGTTATTCTTGGGTTGGATTGGATGACCGTGCATGATGCGGTTGTGAATTGCAAAAGCAAGACTATTGATTTGAGGTGCGCAAATAACGAGATGATTTGAGTTGAATCTACGGACTTAAAGGGTTGCCACCGTAATATCATCAATGTTGGCCCGTATATGTAAGAAAGGGTGCGAAGCATACCTTGCGTATGTACTTGATGATAAGGAGTTAGAAATAAAACCCTAATCTGTGCTTGTGGTTTGTGAATACCGGATGTTTTTCCCAAGAATTACCGGTTTGCCACTGCTCGGAGATAGAGTTTGGTATTGAGCTTGTACCGGACCACACCAATTTCGATAGCTCCGTATCATATGGCACCAACGGAATTAAAGGAGTTGAAAGCTCGGTTGCAAGAGTTGGTGGATAGAGGTTTTGCTCGCCTCGAGTTTTTCACCTTGGGGTGCACCGGTTGTTTGTGAAAAGAAGGATGGAACCATGAGGTTGTGCATCGACTATCGCCGCCAATAAAGTGACAATAAAGAACAAA
This sequence comes from Gossypium arboreum, assembly GCF_025698485.1. NCBI lineage: Eukaryota > Viridiplantae > Streptophyta > Magnoliopsida > Malvales > Malvaceae > Gossypium > Gossypium arboreum. The sequence continues at coordinate 46,940,948 of NC_069070.1, read as the reverse complement.
TATCCGCATCACATCGATGATTTGTTCGATCAACTGAAGGAGCCTCGGTGTTCTCAAAAATAGATTTGAGATCGGGCTATTATCGCCATGAATCCGAGATTCGGATATACCCAAAACCGCCTTCGAATCGAGATATGGTCACTACGAGTTCTTAGTGATGCCGTTTGGGCTCACTAATGCCCTCGCGTATTTATGGATTTGATGAATCGGATCTTCGCATCGTATTTGGATCGGTTCGTAGTTGTGTTCATTGACGACATCTTGGTCTATTCAAGAGATGAGACCGAACATGCGGAGCACCTGAGATTAGTGTTGCAAATTTTATAGGATAAGCAGTTATATGCTAAGTTCAGCAAGTGTGAGTTCTGGTTAAGAGAGGTTAGCTTCTTGGGTCATGTGGTATCTGCGATCGGGTATTCGAGTCGACCGAGCAAAATTTCAGCCATACTTAACTGGAAGCCTCCGAGAAACATTACGAGGTTCGAGCTTTTGGGACTTGGGTTACTTACCGACGGTTTGTAAAAGGATTCTCGATGATAGCCACACCCATGACGAAACCGCTTGTAAAGATGTCAAGTTCGAATGGACGGAAAAGTGTCAAAAAGTTTCGATCAATTGAAAACTCATTTGACTAAGCTCCAGATTAGTGCAAAATTTAATCGGCAAAGAGTTTGTCATCTATAGTGACGCATCCCTACTTGGGTTAGGTTGCGATTGATGCAAAAAGGTCGAGTTGTGGCCTATGCGTCGAGACAATTAAAGCTACATGAGAAAATTATCCGACCCATGATCTCGAATTGGTCGCCATCGATTCGCCTTAAAGATATGGCGACATTACTTATTTGGTGAGAAGTGCCATGTGTATTCGGATCACAAAAGTCTCAAATATTTGATGACTCAAAGAGACTTAAATCTGCGACAAAGACGTTGGCTCGAGTTGTTAAAAGATTATGAGCTTGTCATTGATTATCACCGGAAAGGCTAATGTGGTTGCGGATGCCTTAAGCCGAAATCACTGTTGCTTTTACGACGATGAATGTACACTTGTCCATTCTGCCCGACAATGTGTTAGTAGCCAATTAAAGGCCAAACCATTATTGACTCATCAAATTCGTGAAGCTCGAAAGTTGACGATGAGTTGGTTGCAAAACAAATGAGTGTGTTCGAACAAGGAATCGGAGTTTCAAATTGATGATGACGATTGTTTGAGGTTCAAAAGTCGTCTGTGTTCCAAAGAATTGAACTTATTTTGATAGTTCGAACGAAGCCCATTGTAGCCGAATGGCAATCCACCCGGAGTACGAAGATGTACAACGATTTGAAACGTCGGTTTTGGTGGCATGGTATGAAACGAGACATCTCCGACTTTGTTTGAGATGTTTAATATGTCAACAAGTGAAAGCGGAACATCAAGTGCCTTCGTGATTACTTCAATGATTACGATACCCGAGTGGAAATAGGATCGAGTCACAATGGACTTTGTGTCCGGACCGCCATTGTCGTGAGCAAGAAGGATGCGATTTGGGTTGTTGTTGATAGACCGACTAAGTCGGCTCACTTTATCCCGTCGTCACGGATTTTTCATTGGATAAACTAGCTGAATTGTACGTTTCTCGACAGTGAGATTAAACGGGTACCGATTTACATTGTGTCGGATAGAGATCCGAGATTCACCTCGCGATTTTGGAAGAAATTGCAAGAAGCTTTGGGTACCAAGTTGCATTTCAGACCGCTTTTCATCCCCAAACCGATGGTCAATCCGAGCGGATAATTCGGATACTTGAGGATATGTTGAGATGTTGCATCCTCGAGTTCGATGGTTCATGGGAACAGTACTTACCTTTGATTGAATTCGCTTACAACAATAGTTTTCAATCAAGTATTAAGATGGCACCTTACGAGGCTTTGTACGGTCGTAAATGCCGTACACCATTGTTTTGGACCGAGCTCGGTGAAAGTAAAATTTTCAAGTTGATTTGATTAAAGATGTGAATGAAAGTAAAGGTAATCCGTGAAAGTCCGAAGGCGCCACAAATCGTCGTAAATCGTCGCGGATTTGAAGCGAAAAGACATTGAGTATCGTGGGAGATAAAGTGTTTCTTAAAGTTTCGCCTTGGAAAAAGATACTCGATTTGGTCGTAAAGGCAAATTGAGTCCGAGGTTCATCGGGCCATATGAAGTCTCCGAACGAGTCGGTCCAGTTGCATATCGTTTGATTTTTCCCCCTGAACTTGAAAAGATTCACGACGTCTTTCATGTTTCGATGCTTCGACGCTATAGATCTGATCCGTCGCACGTAATTAGTCCATCAGAGGTTGAAATTCAAGCTGATATGAGTTATGAAGAAGAACCGATTCGTATCCTAGCTCGTGAAGTGAAGGAGTTGCGAAACAAAAGGGTTCCGTTAGTAAAAGTGTTATGGCTCAAACACAGGATGGAAGAAGCTACTTGGGAACCCGAGAACTCTATGAAAGAGCGTTACCCAAACCTATTTACCGGTAAGATTTTCGGGGACGAAAATTTCTTAAGTGGGGGAGAGTTGTGACAACCCAAAATTGACCCTAGTCGGAATGTGGTTTCGGGACCACAAAACCGAGGCATAAAAAATAATTTAATGTTCATTTTGATGCTTATGATATGTGTTAATTCGTGTGTGACATTTTTGATGTTTGATTTAGAGTTATAAATGTGAATTTCACTAGAAAGGACCTAGTAGAAAACTTTGAAAGTATGATGGGGAAATGTGTGATGACTAATTAAAGCATGCATGCAAAACAATGGCCTTGCATGTCAAATATCCCTCTTTTATAAGAGGTGGCGGCCATGACAAGGGAGGATGGGGCAAAACATGTCATAGACATGTTTTGTTGGTGCATTAGGGAGAAACATTAAACTAAGGGTATGGGTAATAAAAAATGAAAAAAAAAATTGTGTGTGAAGGCTTCTCCCCTCCCCATTGCCGTGTATTGAAGAAAAGAAAAGAAAAAAATTTGTTCATCCATTTCATTCTCTCTTGACCGAAAATACTAAAGAGGAAGGAAGGAATTTTTGCTTCATGTTTGGTTTGGAAGGGGATTAGGAAGAGGTTTGGCTATACTTGCATCAAGATTAAGGTATGTTTGAGGTTGTGCCATGAGATTCATGCATGTTTTTAGTTGCTAGCTTGATGTTCTTATTAGCCCATGGTTCAAATCTTTGCTATGTCATGGGAATGATAATCGGCCAAAGTGGATGTGGTGTTAATGCCATTGCATGCTAAATATCAAGCTTGATAATGATACATGCGATGGGGGATTGAGGACTCTTAGATTTTCTTTTAGCATTTTTGAATGAGATGCTAAGTTCTTTGTTAACCATGACCAAATTGAAATGGTATGGTGTTGTGGTGTATTCGGCCATGGTATATCCATAAGTATGTTTCATGCATGTTGCATGGTAGGTAAGATTTGAGCTTTGGATATGTGTTTATATTTGGATATAAGCAACTTGAGATTCGGCCCTTGCACCTACATGAATATATGTTTGCACATGATGTATTGGTATGACATATATACTATTTCAAGGTGTATATTTGCTTGTGATGATGTTTGGTTATGAAGTAAATGAGAGATGTGTATTGAGCTACAATATGTAATCGTTAGTTAGTAAAACGTATGCTGTTTTTTTTGTGTGGTATTATGTATAATTGGCCTCAACATGGACATGCATATTCGCCACATGAGGGGAGTTGGTGTGCATGCATTCGGTTAGAGGCAAGCATATTGATGCCTATTCTTGGCTTGGAAAATTCGGCTAAGGAAAGTACTAACTAATGTGTTGAATTCGATTCGTGATTTCGTGCACATGTGACTCTAATGTCTAATGTATATAAGGGCTATGTACCTTGAGCTTCACTTTGATGTTTGAATGAATTGTATTGAATTGCTTGTTGTGATTAAAAATGTGCATGGCCGTTGTGTATTTGAGCTAAAGGATGGTCATATGAGCATTTAAACTCCTTGTCATATTCGGCCATAGGCTATCATAGTGAGATTTTAATAAGTTAAATTGTGTGAATTAGCTCAAGAGCTTAGAGGACCACAGTTGGATAAGGGAAAGGAAAAAGTGATCGAATAGCCGTCGAAATCGTTCGACAACATCCGAGGTAAGTCTTCGAGTAATGACCCTACTTGAATTATATTGAAATCATGCTCCTTGTGTGTGGCTATTGAGCCGAAATTGTAAAGGTTTGATAAATATTTTGTGTTTGAGCCTTAGTAACGAAAATGAAATATGGATGTGTCGTGATTATTGATATATGTGTAGATGAGCATTTGAATGATACCCGGCTAAGTCCCAAGGCATTTATGCTAGTGATTATATCCGGCTAAGACCAAAGGCATTCGTATGAAGTTGTTATATCCGGTTAAGACCAAGGCAATTGTGCAAGTTACTAAATCCGGTTAAGACCAAGGCAATTGTGCTTGTGGTTATATCCGTTAAATCAAGGTACGTGACTCGAAATGAGCAATCTTGCTGTAAAAATTTCAGTTTATACACTTGTGAAAATTCCAGAATGAGGTATGTTCGTATGTGCTTGAATTAGTTGAGTCCTTACAAGTAAGTATTCGCTCAGTTGATAAACGAGCTACCGACCTTTGGCTAAGTTGTTCTTTTGTGTATGAACATAAGGGTCGGTAATGTGAAGTAAGTATGATTATGAGAATGTGTAATAATAAAGCGATTCATTTAATTATGTAAATGTAATACTTTAGTCAAAGCTGATTTCATTACTTGAGACTTACTAAGCATTAAAATGCTTACCCGTTGTTTTGGCTCTTTGTTTTATAGATTTTGCTCGTTAGCTATCGGATTCGGGATCATCGAAGTCAAGTCATCCACACTATCAAAGCCCCCATTTTGGTACAATTTTGGTTGAACTTTGAAATGGCATGTATAGGACTACCCTTTTGTTGTAGGTCATGTACCTTTCGGTTTTATGTAAACTTGGATAGCCATGCGAAAATGGCTTATATAATGTTTTAGCATAGTACTATAATCGTTTGTATGTTGATCATTATGAGGTATGGAATGGTTTTGAAATGATTAGCCATTGGAATGGTTAATCGTGATCACACTTTGTGCTATGTATGCAAAAAGGGCCAATTGAATCATGGAAATCATGAAATAGGTAAAGCCTACCTTAAAGGCAGATGCTGACAGCAGCAGTGATGTGGATATGAAAAATTACTAAAAATAGTAGGAATGGTATTAAATAGTGAATAAATTATAAAAATGAACCTTGATGAATCTACTTTCATATGGAAGAAACGAAACGGTCATATGAGTTATATGTTAAGAGATATTTAAGTTCTCGTGAAACAGGGCCAGAACGGTTTCTGGATCCCCTGTTCCGACTTTGGAAATTCATTGTAAATTAACCAGAGATAATTAGGAGTCATGCCATATATGTATAGATTCCTCTCTGAGTCTAGTTTCTATAGAAACAAACGGCATCAGTATTGAAGCCCTGTACAGGGAGATATCCAATTCGTAATGCGTGAAGGTCAGAGTAGTCGAACCCTGGATTAGGGGAGACTTTCACTAATAAACTGTACTAATTGGCCTGACCAAAAATTCTAGAAAAAAATATGTTGATGAACTTATGAGTCTAGTTTCATAGAAAAATTACGAAACTGATTTTCGAGCTTTAAAACTCAAGATATGATTTTTAAGGCGACAGTGATGCAGTAACCAGCTAGTCTGGAAATTTTTTTTTTTTTATGGACTGTGAAAACAATTAAGTTAAGTCTGTGTGCACCTTGTGTTCGATTCCGGTAACGGACTCGGGTACGGGGTGTTACAATACTTGAGTCATCTTGAATTGGATATACACATAATTCATCTTTGACATAGTCATTAAATTACCCGTTGAACCACTTGGAATACTAAAGGATACTCGGGAGTTCCGTACACATGGTATCGTACCAATGCCATATCCTTGATATGGTCTTACATGTGATCTCGTATCGATACCAATAGCCCAGCTATGGTCTTACATGAAGTATCATATTAATGGCATATCCCAGATATGGTCTTACACATAGTCTCATATTGATGCCATATCCCAGATATGGTCTTACACGTGGTCTTAGTAACCCTAATGTAATGACATTTGTATCCTATCTATTCCTAAGGTTCAACCGGGATTTCATGCTTCTCGAAAATTTTTCGAATACGTCTTACGGTCAATCACAATTCATACAATAATAAGGCATTTAAAACATAATTAAACAATGCATTATTTACATACGAACTTATCTCGGTACAAAAATAGTAGAAATGGGACCTAATCGTCGAACATTTTGTTTTTCCCTCGATCTAAGTCCGAACCTCATTTCTCTTGACCTGTAATAGCAAATTCAACTCATCCATTATTCACATTACTCAATTCGGTTCAAAAATCACATTATGGAAAAATTACATTTTTTGTCCCTAAATTTAACATTTTTACACTTTAGTCCCTAGGCTCGTAAAATGAAATGTACTCAATTTCTTCAATACCCATGCCTAGTCAAACCTTATACATGCTTATAGTAGCCCACATTTTTCTTTTATTCACATTTTAACACCCATTTTATAACTTTTTACAAATAAGTCCTTTTTAGACATTTTCATCGAAAATCACTTAGCAAAAGTCGTTTATCAAACAACTAACATGCATTTTCTACAATTATACATCAAAATACACAAATATACATCATGGGTAAAATTTTAGATCTTGATTATTTCTTAAATTAGTGGTAGAAATATATAGATCATGTTACAAGGATTTCAAAAATATAAAAATCATAAAAAGCAGGGCTAGAACAGGCTTACAATCAATCTTGGAAGCTTGAAAAACCCTAGCCATGGTTTCTTCTTGGTACATTCGGCCATGCAGGAAGATGGAAAAAAATTGGCTTTTAATTTGGCTTTTTAATTCATTTAATTACCAAATTACTAAAATGCCCTTAATGAAAAAAACTTTTAAAACATACCTAACCATGTTCATTTTTGTCCACCAACTTAACCAATGGTCTAATTACCATTTAAGGACCTCCAATTTAAAATTTCATAACAATTAGACACCTCTAGCTTATAGAACTCAAGTTTTGCACTTTTTGCAATTTAGTCCTTTTGACCAAATTGAGTGCCAAAACGTCAAAATTTTTGAACGAAATTTTCATGAAATCATTTCGTAAAATTTTAAAATATAAAAATATAATAAAAATAAATTTTTCTATGTCAAATTTGTGGTCCCGAAACTACTATTCCGACTAGACCCAAAATCCACCTGTTGCAAATTTGATTAATGTTATGGCCAAAAAAATAATATGAATGTAGTGTCAATTTAAAGAAATAATGATATGCACAATATGTGTAACTAATAAATAATTGGAAATGCTATGGCAATGCGAAGTAAAAATGTAATGGGAGTTACGAAATTGATTATATGAATAATATGTAATTGAACAAATAAACAACTAAGGATGCAATGGCAAAGATACTACGGCAAGGGATAAGGGATATATGATGTTGATATGGAAGGTTGGAATTACTAAGAATCTACCCCTACTGTCAGAAATCCTTCAGCAAAATCGTAATCAATCTACTACTTATAAGATTTCTAAAGTGGTTTGCTTCTTTCGTGAGCAAAAACCTCAAGTTACCTTGCCTGTGTCTATAGGCCTTTAGTACAATACCCTGCATTGTTTCCTCTTGTATGAATGATGCTCTATGTTTAGAGTCTACTACAAGTATCTATCGATTACTTGCTCATATAATTCAATTTTGGTCCAATTAATCCAACATTTCAAGAATTAAATTAGTTTATGGGCATGCTACACAGTTGTCTATGTCTAGGGATTGAATGCATAGAATTTAGAAATAAAAAAATTTGAATGAAATCGTAAATTAATTTAGATCTATTCTTCAACCATTAAAAAAAATAAAGGTTTCATCATGTAATCCCAACCCTATGAGATATAGCTCATAGGTTGGCAAATAAAATTCAAAACTAAAATATAATTTAACATTGTTTTCATCAAATCAATTCACGAAGAAATAGTTAAGAAATAATAGAAGAATGATGGGAAGACAGCTTTTGTATGTCCAGTTCACACTCCAGCGGCACAGTATCCTATGGTGGCTAAGAGGGACTACCTTCGTCTTCCTCTTTTTGTCTCTACTCAATCGCTACCCTCTAGTTTTGCCTATGGATCTCCACCCTTGTTCATCGTTAAGGGTTTCCTCCTTTGGCTATTTATAAGCTTTTTCCCTAGGGTCAATCCAACAACCCAAGATATCTTCTACTATTTTTTAGATTTTCTTTTTCGTTCAAAGTCCCAGGGTAGGTGGTTACCAGCCTATGATCTTATTGTCTTTTTTCCTCTTTTTGAGGCAGATTTTTTGGTACAAGTAGAGTTCGGCTAAAACTGTTATGCATTGAGTGTTAACTCGATCTTACTGGAATTTTCACGACATTCGTATTTAAAAATTTTCCAACCTTTTGCCACGAAAAACCTTTATTCTTTTTTTTCTTTCTCCACATCCTACACCTGCCAATTACTACCAAACAAATCATTTCCTCAAACAAGTAAAAGTAGCATATAATAACATTGAAGCACAATCCAATCTTCTTAATGTAATCCAATGAAAATTACAAATGGAATGTCCTAAAATGCAACTAAAATTTCTTAAGTACAGGCAATTAGCTAGGTCTAAATGAATGAAATATAACTTTTTTAAGAGTTATCACACCTCCAAACCTGAGTTATTGCTTACCCTCAAGCAAAATATGCATGAATGCAAGAATTGCCATAGCAACATAGTTACCTTTGGACTGATAAACCATTTAAAGAGCATTTTGCACTTCAGTTCTCAGCAATCTTCTATTTCTAAAAATTTGATCAACTTTTATAAGCTTATTTAGCAAAGGCAGTGTAGAAAATTTTGCCTTAGAAGGAAAAAAAATCCTAAGGATTCATGCAATATTCACTATAGGAAGTATCTCCTAATTTACTTAGTTCATCTTTTAACTAACTCAGTTTTCTTTATAATTTTTTTTCTTCATCTGGCCATATACATACTCAAGCACATACATATATGTTTAATATGCTTATGTTTTATTAGGGGTACATCTCATCACATGATTCTTTAACTTGCCAATTACAATGGTATCATGCACTAAATTGTCGAATACTTAATCATGTCACGATTTAAATACTCATTCATGAAGCTAAGGCTTTTGACTAAAAAGATGGATGGAGAAGACAACTACCTCCTAAGCTACTTAACCCGTTACTATAGTGGAGTTCCCCTAATTTTCTTTATTACACTCTTACTCAAACTCATATTTCTAGTCAATAGCATGATGGAGCAAACAAAATGGTGCTAACTTACTCAACAATTCTAAGCATTGTAGTATTTATGGCCTTTTTTAGATTACTTTTTTTCCTTAAATTTTCTTAAACATTGCCACTTTATTAATTGTTGAGTACTGCCATTGTACTGAGTTCAAGAATCTCTAAGTTTATCAAAAGAAACTTACTATAGATCAATTGTAATCAGAATTAGGGCATCCTAATTTTAGGGATCAATTTGCAAGCAAACTATCCTAAGCTAACGTCACCTAGTCCATTGCCAAAACTTTCTAAGTTTACTGAAGAATTAAGCTCCTCATCGAACATCATAGACAAAAATACACTCATCTCAGTATAAACAATTCCTAGCAGTCATGCATGCCATGGAAAAATGTGACAAATGAAAAAACTATTAAAACAACATGCTCAACTAAATATCTAATGCAGTCTAGATGCACAATACACCCTCAAACCTAAGGGATAAATTGTCTTCAATGTATGTACAAATATGAATCATGAATGCAAGAACAATATATGTACATAATGAGATGTACTAAAGGGAGAAAAGCTTCCCGAGGAAGGAACTTGTAACATCCCGAAATAGGGCCTAGTCAGAATAGTGGTATTTTGGTAAACTAATAATTAAAAGAATTCAAAAGGGAAATAAGCCAAATTAGCTATCATCTTCTTCATTCAACCATTTCTACTAGCAGAAGCCATGGTTAAGGTTTGTTCAAACTCCCAATCTCGATTGTAAGTGCTCCCTAGCCCCTTTTTTAAAGTTCTTAACATATTTGAAATCCTAGTAACTTGGTTAAGCTTATTCTAGCAATAATTTAACCTAGGGCATATATTTGGAAAAATACCCATAGGTGAAATGTGTTTATTTTGATGTTTTATGGTAGAATATGAAGCTTGAAATTGTGTTAAACAACTTTTACTAAGCGATTTTATGTGAAAACGAGTAAAACGGCATAATCGGTAAAAATACCTAATGTTCATAAATACATGTTAGAGTGCGAACTTGTTGTTGCTATAGAAGGGAAAAATGATCAGCATGTCATTAAACATAAGGAAATAGGATGAAGTTTAATTTACAAGCCTAGGGGAAAAAATGTAATTTTGACAAAGTTTTGGGGCAAAATTGTAATTTTGTCAAAATATGATTTTGAGTTAATTTGAATAATGTGAGTCCTAATTAGGCTATATTTGAAATGATAGAGCAAGGAAAAATCAAAATTTGGGCCTAAATCAGAAAATATCAGGTTGTGGACAAAATGGTAAAAAATGGTCATTTTGGCATACGAAGTAAGTTCATATGATTTTTAATAATGCAATGTGTAATTTAATGTTATTGCCTTGATATTAAATGAGATGTAATTTCATGTGTAAATGTGGTAACATAATTTTTATTTTAAGTAATTTAATGATATTTATATGATATGATGATTATTATCATGAAATATTATACTTTGTGGTTATTATTGAGTAATATGCAAATTATATGAGCTACTTGATAAATATGAAATGCTATCAAGTATCGATTCCAACATTCTGCGAAAGACGAAAAAGATGTCTGATCGAGGAAAATTCCATTTGAACCGTAGGAATAGATTAGGATACAAGTGACATGTCACTAGGATATTTGAGTTCTGAACTCGTTGAGTTGAGTCCGAGTTCATGAGATGTAACTAGGCATTCGAACTCGTTGAGTTGAGTCCGGGTTCACTTATGGATGCGTACACCTGAGCTCGTTGAGTTGAGTCTGAGTTCACTTATGGGTGGGTTACATGGTAGCTTGGCTACACATATATTCTATAGGCTATTGAGTTTGTCTAACTGTGGGCATGGCACTTATGTGCATGCATTCTGTGTATCTGATTATATTTTGAGTGTTCAATGGGTAATTTGGCGAAGTATTCGTTGTTTATCCCAATGAGATAAGCCATTGGTGAGTATGTCTTTGAATTATGTTACAAGTTGTACAACTATGTACACTAAACTTATGTGTGATGCCTTGACATGTGATGATCTATGATGTATATAGTATTCGGTGAATATTATGAAAATGACATGATTTGGAATAAGTCCTTGATACTTGATGACATTGAGATTATGGATTTATGCTTATGAAGCATAATTATGTGTTCTTACCATTATGAATGAAATGATATTGTATGGATTTGGTGAATAATAGTAATGAAATGATATTGTATGGATTTGGTGAATAATAGTAATGAATGAGTAAATTTAGCCTTGGCAGTTTTGGGTTACTGTAGTGGAGCAAATTTGGAAATTCACCATAAATTGTGGAAATTGAATTAGGGCTGAATAAAATATGAGGTTAAATTCCAATGAGTCTAGTTTCACATAGAAGAAACGGTATATGCAATCAAAATTTATATTATGAGATATTTAAATTATTGTGAGATAGAGTCTGAATGAATTCGTCATCCCCTGTTTCGATTTGAGAAAATCATTAAAAGTTGTATAAAAATAATTATGGGTTGTAATTTATATTATTAAAATTATTAATGAATTTATTCTATAGAAATATAGATGATGGCATTATCCGAATTTTTTACTATGAGAAAAATAATTTTTAGTGAAGAGAGGTTAGAACTGTTGGACAACAAAACAGGGGAAAATTTAATGAATAAACTGTACTAATTGGCTAAATAAAAAATTCTAGAAATTTTATGGAAGAAAGGTATATAAGTCTAATTCCAAGAAAAATTAATGAAATTTAATTTGGAGTCTCGTAGCTCCAGATATAAATGAATTAGTAATTGTAACTTGGTAAAATAGCTTAACCTGAACAAGAGTAAATTGTACAATTATGATGTTTTACCTTAAAAAAAAACATGTGGGTAATTGCTTATTAACTTCATATGGACTTACTAAGAGTAAAGCTTACCCCTCTTTTCTACTTCTTCAGTTTTGGTAGGTTGGCTCAGGGTTGGAGATCGTCGGAGGCAAAATCACACTATATCAAGCTATCATTTTTGGGAGAATTACTTCAAATATTAGAAATATCAAGTGAGTGGCATGTATAGGAAGTTGGTTTGTCTGATATGTATTATTATTATGACTTTGACCATACGTATCGGTTTACATTGAGTTATCGTATATGATCATGAGATGTGGTCCTTATCCATTATGGTTTGTAAGTTTAATTAATCATGCCATGTCCTATGTTTTGATGTGATGATATAGTTAGCTTTGTTTGTTATGCATGATTGGTAATACATCAGGTAAGTTAAATGCAGGCCAGTGGATCATGAATTAAATGGAAATGAGTAATGTTGCCTTGAATATGGATGTTTAATGGACAAATTGTTAACTACATTATGATGGTATAAAATGCGAATATCTAGTTCTAGTTAGTGTAAGAATGTATATTATATACAGGATGGTAAGAAAATATGTTTAAAGTGAATGACATGTTATTGCATGATTATGGATGTGTAAGTGCTCATTTATGCCACGTTATATGTCTTTAAATATGAATCTATGCATGTGTTTGAAAAGTTTTGAATTAAATGAAATTTTATGGCCCGGTTTTCGTCTATGTGTATGGTTAAGTCTGGTAATGCCTCGTACCCTATTCTGGCCTTGGATACGGGCAAGGGGTGTTACACCTATAATGTGATCAAAACACATGGAATGGTTAGGGTAAAATTGGAAATTAGTTAAGATAATAAGCCAATCCTAAATGTGTTATAAGACATAGAAATCCTTAATACAAAAGGGAATAAACTAGCATGTATAAAACCGATGAGATGAGGTTTACATGCAATGAGGTATATCAAGGTTATTTAAGAGTATAATTAGGCCATGTTAAATATTATTGAAACTTATAAGTAAGTATGGATGTTAGAGGGTGATCAAAGGCTTGGAAAATAGCCCAACAAGGTCTACACGGGTAGACATACGGGCGTGTGTCTAGGCCGTGTGTAACACACGGATACCCTATGGGCGTGTGGTATGGCCATGTGTCCCCTGCACCTAAAAAATTTTATGTTAGAATGCATGGTAGTAAACACACGGGTAGAGACACGGCCGTGTCTTTCAACCGTGTGGAGGGCAAGGCCCAGCACACGGGTGTGTGCCTTGGCCATGTGCCCCTAAATGCATGCTGACGTCATAAACAAAATGCTTGAGTTTTTGGACACGGGCGACCACATAGGAGTGTCTAGGCAGTGTGAAGGACACAGGCGTGTGCTAGGCCATGTGAAAACCCTTGTAGGTTAGAAATAAGAAATAAATTTAATTAATTCTACACAGGTTAGGGACACAGGCGTGTGAAAAACCCATGTAGGTTCGAAATAAGAAATAAATTCAATTAATTCTCCATGGTTTAGGGACACGGGCGTATCCCAAAGCACACGGACATGTTCATTGTCTCCACACGGGTGTGTGAGACGTAACCTAGAATATTTTATTGGGTTCTCAGTTTAGTCCGAGACCATTCCCATTGTATGTTTTGGGCCTCGTAGGTGCATAACGGAGATATTAAGATGTCGTTTGATGGGCTTTAAATTGAAACAAAATTTTATAACCTGTATTTTTTCAAAAATGTCCGAGTATATGTCTGGTAACGCCTCGTACCTGGTCCTAGTCTTGGGTATGAGTAAGGTGTGTTACAGAACTGAATGGTGGTACATGGAAACACAAAAATTTACACACTTTTTCATACTTGTTGAAAAATAATTAATTTTATAAAATAATTAAAGTGCACTTAAAATATGAACATGTTAAAATTTAGTTAATTTTACAATTATTTTTGATGAATTTTTGTTATTTTCGACAGATTTGCATAAAGGGCGAAAAATGGCTCGACAGACACTGCCAGAAGCACAAAACCGAGATGCAATTTGAAGTATCAAGGTAAATTAATTTCCAGCCTAAGACTATCCAAAATTATAGGTATTAATTCATAATATAATTAATTTTAATTTATATCCAAGTTAATTTGGGTTAATAAATTATTATTAATTAATCACGAAAAAATGATCCGATTGAACCAAACCGAGTGAACCGAACCAGCCAAGGAGTGGACAGCCCAATACCGTCCAAGTGCTGACCCAATTTAGCTTATTAGCTGATTATTTAAGCTGCAAAGAAGCCCTTGAAGACTTGTTGAAATTGCAAATCAGCCCTTCCACAATTGATGGCTTTTAAGATTTTCTCCAAGCCATATTTAGCAAAGTTGAAGCCATCAACTTTGCCACATAGATGGCCGGCCAAGGGGTGGCTCATTGGGTGCTATTTTTAGCCAATTTTAGCTGCAACATTCAGCTATAAAAACCCCCCTTGGCTGATCATTCAAGGCATCCCTCATTCATTCATATCTCTTCTCTCCTCTCTCACTTTCTCCTCTCATTTTCCAATTCCAAGTCCCTTCCTTTTGTGTTGATTTCACCCCTTGAGAAAGGGTTCTTCTTCAGCCATTTTGGAGCAGCAATTTAATGCTCATAGAAGCCTTGATCAATGAGGACAACAAAGAAGGAAGAACGGAGCAACCTAGTCAAGCCACGGAAAAATACTGGATTTGATTCTTATTCCCTATCTCTTTAATTTTTGTTGTTGTTATGATGAACATATCTATGAATATTTATGTTGTTGAAATGGTTAATTTAATCAGCTTAGCTTGAATTTATTTCATGTTGGTTTTATTGCATTTCATCTGCTTAAATTATTAAAATTATGTTTATACTGTTATAGGCCTCGGTAAAATGCTTGATTAAGTAAAATCATGCCTAAGTTATTCTTGCATTACGATTGTAAGGTAACTAATGAATTAATTATTTAAATGGATTGGAATTGTAATTAATTGACACAATACTTGATCAGTGCATGTTTATTCTTCTAAGGTAGCTGAAGGTTAAATTAGCAATGTATCTGGCGATACACTTGCCTTGCATAAGTTGCAAGATTTTTGTGATTAAACTGCTTCAAGGTAAGAATACCTTGTTACCTCACATATTCTTTTATATGCTCATTAGATTTAATTAATTGTTTGAATTGACATAGGGATATGCAAGAGATTAGTTCAATTTAATGAGTATGTATGTGCAATAACATGTTTGCTTATTAAAATCTATTTAATCGTTTGAATTGACATAGGGATATGTTAAGAGATGAATGGATTTGTGTAGGTGAGTATGTTCATAAGTTAGCAAATTACCAAGTTGTCCTGAATTTATTTGTAACAACATAAACATGAGTTTAATAATTCTAAGTTAAAGAAATGTAATTAATCCAACACAATTATGTCATCTTGATTAAATCATATT
Source organism: Gossypium arboreum (assembly GCF_025698485.1). Taxonomy (NCBI): domain Eukaryota; kingdom Viridiplantae; phylum Streptophyta; class Magnoliopsida; order Malvales; family Malvaceae; genus Gossypium; species Gossypium arboreum. The sequence goes on along the minus strand of NC_069070.1, from coordinate 46,925,266 downwards.
TTGAAATCGTGCATTTGAGATTTATTTTTTAGTTTACTTAGTTTAAAATCTTAGTTTTTAATCACCCTCTTCAAACAAAATATTTTTCTTCACCAATGTGTTTTAAATAGTATTCATAAAGAATTCTTTTCACAGCCCTTCTGGGTATGATAACTCGATATTTACTTGTCACTTTATTATTAGTTGCGTTTGTGTACACTTGCACATTTCCGTCGTTCCAAGTTTTTGGCGCCATTGCTGCAGACTGTTTTAAAAAGTCGTTATTTGTGAATTTGTTAGTTTACATTTTGGTTTAATTTTCTATTTAATTTTTTTAACTTAATTAATATTTCTATGATTATTTCAGGTGTTTATGAGTATTGACTGGATTATTGACCTACTCCGTGTAGACCCTGAGATAGAATTAACTTTTCGAGAGCGAAGAAGACAAGCAAATCAGAAAAAGACCGAAGAAATGAACTTCGAAAATCCAAATTAAGGAAACGGAGCAAACCCTACTCAGAATCCTATCCTTATTGCTGATGATAGGGATAACGCTTTAAGACAGTATGCCATGCCAGTGTTTCATGATTTTAATCTGGGTATTAGGAGACCCAAAATTGAGACACAACAGTTCGAGCTGAAGCCAGTCATGTTCCAGAGGCTTCAGACGATGGGCCAATTCAGTGGAATGCCTACCGAAGATCCTCACCTACACTAATACTATTTATGGAGGTGAGCAATTTTTTCAAGTTAGGCGGGGTACCTGAATATGCATTATGATTGAAGCTGTTCTCGCATTCGCTAAGGGACAAAATTCGAGCCTAGTTGAATTCATTGCCACCGAATTCAATTTCCACATGGCAAGAGTTAGCATAAAGATTCCTTATGAAGTATTTCCCGCCTAGCAAGAATGCTAAGTTGAGGAATGAGATCACTGCTTTCCAACAAATGGATGATGAGTCCTTATATGAGGCATGGGAAAGGTACAAAGAATTATTATGAAAGTACCCTCATCACGGAATCCCACATTGCATCCAACTTGAGACATTTTATAATGGTCTCAATGCTCACATGAGGATGGTAGTGGACACTTCTGCTAATGGTGCTTTCTTTCTAAGTCTTACAATGAGGCTTATGAAATTATTGAGAGGATTGCCAGCAACAATTATCAATGGCCAACCAATCGAGTAGCATCAGGAAGACGAGTTGCTAGAATACATGAAGTAGATGCTCTTACTTCACTTGAATCTTAGGTATCATCAATATCCTCAATGTTAAGAACTCTTACTACTAATGGGTCCAATAGTTTTGCAGCATAGCCACCAACCCAATTTGAAAATATAACCTATGTCTATTGTCGGGAAGGACATTTGTTTGAAGAATGTCTATCAAACCCAGAATCCATGTACTACATAGGTAACCAGAACCAAAATTGAGGAAGGAAAGGACTGCAATCCAATTTCTATAACCCATCATGGTGAAACCACATGAATTTTTCTTGGAGTCACCAAGCGGTTGGAACTAGTAATACTTACGCCCAACCTAGATCGACCCAACCACCTAGTTTTCTCTAACAAGTTCAAAAACCAACCCAAGCGGAACCACCCAATGTCTTAGAATATTTGTTGAAGGCATACATGGCTAAGAATGATGCCTTAATCCAAAGCCAAGCAGCTACATTGAAGAACCTGGAAAACCAAATGGGCCAGCTTGCAATTGAACTCAGGAATCGACCACAAGGTGTTTTACTTAGTGATACAAAGAATTTGAGAAGCGTTCACATTAATGAGTGGAAAGACAGTAGAGCCCAATACCATCGAAGAGGAAAATGAGCAAGCTAATGCTCAAGATTCAGAGAAAGTTCAACCGAGTGTTGAAATTCCAGTTTCACAAGAACCAAAATCTGTAAAACCTGACAAAATAATTTCAGAACCAGCTAATTCTGATTAACTAACAACTCCGTTAGATGCAGAATTGCCACAAAACACGAATCAACTAGTTCCAGTAAAGAAACCACCACCACCCTACCCTCAAAGACTTCAAAAGCAGAAGTAGGAGATTCAATTCAAGAAGTTCCTATATTTACTTAAGCAACTTCATATCAACATCCTGTTGGTTGAAGCACTTGAGCAAATGCCGAACTACGTCAAATTCATGAAGGATATCCTGTTCAAAAAATGAAAACTCGAAGAATTTGAGACGGTAGCTCTGACGAAGGAATGCAGTGCATACCTTCAAGACAAACTACCCCTGAAGTTGAAGGATCTTAGATGTTTTACCATCCCTTGAAACATTGGAGCAACATATTGTGGTAAGGCATTATGTGAATTAGGTGCGAGTATTAACTTGATGCCTATGTCAATATTTAAGAAGTTGGGGATAGGTGAAGTTAGACATACTATGGTTACACTTCAATTAGCAAATCGATCCTTAGCACATCCAGAAGGAAAAATTGAGGATGATTTTTCAGTATTTAGAGATACATATAATGATTGGCTAGCCAATCAAGCCAAGGTACTAAGGTGATGTGAAGAAACAAACCTTGTACTCAATTGGGAAAAGTGTCATTTCATGGTACGAGAAGGTGTTGTTCTAGGGCATCGGATAACAAGACATGGAATATAGGTTGATAAAGCAAAGATAGGTCTTATAGAGAAACTCCCACCTCCAACATCTGTAAAAGGTGTTAGGAGCTTTTTTGGCCACACCGGTTTCTATCAAAGATTTATCAAGGACTTCTCCAAAATTGCTAAACCCTTATGCAAATTATTGGAGAAGGACATGACGTTCTAATTTGATGAAAAGTGCTTAAGAGCTTTCAATGATTTGAAGAGTCGATTAGTTTTGGCACCCATAATCGTCACACCAAACTGGGATTTTCCATTTGAATTGATGTCTGATGCAAAAGACTCAACGATAGGAGCTATCATGGGTCAGTGAAGGAACAAAGTTTTTCATCCAATCTACTATGCAAGTCGAACTCTAACAGAAGCTCGACTAAATTATAGTAACAGAGAATGAGTTACTTGCTATTGTGTTTGCTTTTGACAAGTTTCGATCTTATCTTGTAGGTACCAAGGTGACTGTCTATATGGACCACTCAGCAATTAAATATTTACTTGCCAAGAAAGATGCTAAACTAAGACTGATCCGGTGGGTGCTTCTACGTTAAGAGTTCGATCTAGAAATTCAAGATTGAATGGGAGTGGAAAACCAAGTAGCATACCATTTGTGTAGATTGGAGCTGCAAGAAGGGAACTCTACTCTTATGCCAATTCAAGAGACGTTTCTAGATGAACACATATTAAAGGTATATCTTGTCCATAATACCCCTTGGATTGCTGATATTTCTAACTATTTAGCTTGTGGTTTGATGTCGATTTACAAGACATATCATCAAAGGAAAACATTTCTTCACGATGTGAAGTACTATTTCTGGAAAGAGCCATATTTGTTTAAAAAGTGCACAGATCAAATGATTAGGAGATACGTGGCAGAAGAAGAAGTGCAAAAGATTCTATACCATTGTCACTCAGCTCCGAGTGGGGGACATTTCGGAGGTACTCATACTGCGGCCAAAGTATTGCAAGCCGGATTCTTTTTGCCAACCCTATTCAAGGATGCATATGCTTAGGTAAAGAATTGTGATCGATGTCCAAGGGTTGGAAATGTAACACCCCGTACCCGAGTCCGTTACCGGAATCGAACACAAGGTGCACACAGACTTAACTATTTTCACAGTCCATTTAGAAATTTCCAGACAAGCTGGTTACTGCATCACTGTCTCCTTAAAAATCATATCTTGAGTTTCAGAGCTTGAAAATTTGTTTCGTAATTTTTCCCTGAAACTAGACTCATATGTACATCTACAGATTTTTTTCCAGAATTTTTTGTCGAGCCAATTGGTACATTTTATTAGTTAAAGTCTCCCCTGTTGCAGGGATCGACTACACTGACCTTCGTGCGTTACGAAATGGATATCTCCCTGTACAGAGCTTCAATACTGATACCGTTTGTTTCTATAGAAACTAGACTCAGAGCGGAATCTATACATATATGGCATGACTCCTAATTATCTCTGGTTAATTTACAATAATTTTCTAAGGTCGGAACAGGGGATCCAGAAACCGTTCTGGCCCTGTTTCACAAGAACTTTAATATCTCTTAACATGTAACTCCTATAACTGTTTCGTTTCTTCCATATGAAGGTAGACTCATCAAGGTTCATTTACATAATTTATTCACTATTTAATACCATTCCTACTATTTTTAGTGATTTTTCACATCCACATCACTGCTGCAGTCAGCATCTGCCTTTAAGGTAGGCTTTACCTATTTCATGATTTCCATGATTCAATTGGCCCTTTTTGCATACATAGCACAAAGTGTGATCATGATTAACCATTCCGATGGCTAATCGTTTCAAAACAATTCTAGACCCCATAATGATCAACATACAAACGATTATATTATTATACTAAAAACGTATATAAGCCATTTTCGCATGGCTATCCAAGTTTACACAAAACCGAAAGGTACATGACCTTCAACAAAAGGGTAGTCCTATACATGCTATTTCAAAGTTCAACCAAAATTATACCAAAATGGAGGCTTTGATAGTGTGGATGACTTAGACTTCAATGATCCCGAATCCGATAGCTAACGAGCAAAATCTATAAAGCAGAAACAGAGAAAATGGAGTAAGCAATTTATGCTTAGTAAGTTTGAGCAAGAAATTCTAGCACAACAAAAGCATAGCATTCATAAAGCTAACGGATAATTTCATATGCACAAATTCTCAATATCATACTCATTTCACATTCCAACCCCTATGTTCATACATAAGGGATCACCTTAGTCAAATACCGAAAACTCATTACTCGACTGAGCGAATATTATTCGAAGGGAATCAACTAATTCAAGCTCATATGAACATACCTCATTGCTGGAATTTTTTTCAAGCGCATTAACTGAAATTTTACAACAAGATCGCTTATTCTAGAATCACGTACCTTCGGAATTTAACCGGATATAATGACTCGCTCAAATGCCTTCGGGACGAAGCCCAGTTATAGCGACTCGCACGAATGCCTTCGAATCCTAGTCCGGATATAGTCACTTAGCACAAAGCCTTCGGGCTTAGCCCGGATTTATTAACTCGCACGAATGCCTTCGAATCCTAGTCCGGATATAGTCACTTAGCACAAAGCCTTCGGGCCTTAGCCCGGACATCATTCAAATAACCGAGCACAATTATCAATAAATTATGACACATTCGTATTTCATTTTCAATAGCAAAACTCAAACACAAGGCACTTTTTACACTTGCAATTTCGGCTCAATAGCCACACACAAAGAGCATGATTTTAATTTGCTTTAAACATGATCTAATCAATTCGAATTTAAGCTCTATTACTCGAGAACTTACCTCGGACGTGGTCGAACGATTTACGGCTATTCGACGACTTTTTCCTTCCCTTATCGGATTTAGCTCCCTTTGCTCTTGAGCTTAATTTAACAAATAAATTGTTTTTATCATTTGAGCATCGAAGAGGAATTCAAGATACTTAGCCAATATATATATACTCATTAGGCATCAAAGTCGCATATGTACGAAATCATGAATCGAACTCAACACATTAGTTAATATTCCTCTTAGCGAATTTTCTAAGCCAAGAATAGGCATCAATATGCTTGCCTCTAACCGAATGCATGCACACCAATTTCCCTCATGTGGCCAAATATACATGTCCATGTTGAGGCCAATTATACACTTAATACCACACAAAAACAGCTTACATTTTACTACTAACGCATTACATATCGTAGCTCAATACACATCTCTTATTTACTTCATAATCGAGACATCATTACAAGCAAATATACACCTTGAAATAGCATATATGTCATACCAATACATCGTGTGCAAACATATATACATATATATATGCTAGAGCCGAATCTCAAGTTGATTGTAACTAAACATGAACAAAATTTCAATACACAAATCTTACTTTCCATGCAATGAGCATAAATCACACTTATGGATGTACCATGGCGAATACATCACAACACCATAATTTTGGTCATGATTAAACAAAGAACTTAGTATCTCATTCAAAATGCTAAAAGAAAATCTAAGAGTCCTCAATCCCCATCACATGTATCATTATCAAGCTTGATATTTAGCATGCAATGGCATTAACACCACATTTACTTTGGCGAATTTCATTCCCATGACATAGCAAAGATTTGAACCATGGGCTACCAAGAACATCAAGCTAGCAACTAAAAACATGCATGAATCTCATGGCACAACCTCAAACATACCTTAATCTTGATGCAAGTATAGCCAACCTCTTCCTAATCTTCTTCCAAAACAAACATGAAGCAAAATTCCTTCCTTCCTCTAGTATTTTCGGTCAAGAGAGAATGAAAAGATGGATGAACAATTTTTTTTTTCTTTTCTCTTCCACAATGCACGGCAATGGGGGGTTTCACTTACACACACATTTTTTTTCTTTCTTTATTACCCATACTTATTTGTTTATTGTTTCTCCCTAATGCACCAACAAAACATGTTTCATGACATGTTTAGCCCATGATTCCTTGTCATGGCGGCCACTACAACTTGGGGGAATTTGACATGCAAGTCCTCCCTTTGACTACATGCACTATTAGGTCCTTATAGATTAGCCTTTCACTTTTCAAAAGTGTCACACAAGTCCTACTAACTGAATTCACATGCAATCGGCTAAATCGAAACTTGAAATTTTCACACATTCATAATTACATATTCTAGACAATAAATATTACATTCAAACATTTCGGTGACTCGGTTTAGCGGTCCCGAAACCACTTCCCGACTAGGGTCAATTTTGGGCTGTCACAACTCTCCCCCACTTAAGAAATTTTCGTCCCTGAAAATCTTACCGGTAAATAGGTTTGGGTAACACTCTTTCATAGAGCTCTCGGGTTCCCAAGTAGCTTCTTCCATCCCGTGTTTGAGCCATAACACTTTTACTAACGGAACCCTTTTGTTTCGCAACTCCTTCACTTCACGAGCTAGGATATGAATCGGTTCTTCTTTATAACTCATATCGGATTGAATTTCAACCTCTGATGGACTAATTACGTGCGACGGATCAGATCTATAGCGCCGAAGCATCGAAACATGAAAGACGTCGTGAATCTTTTCAAGTTCAGGGGGTAAAATCAAATGATACGCAACTGGACCGACTCGTTCGGATATCTCATATGGCCCGATGAACCTCGGGCTCAATTTGCCTTTACGGCCAAATCTGAGTATCTTTTTCCAAGGCGAAACTTTAAGAAACACTTTATCTCCCACTTGATACTCAATGTCTTTTCATTTCAGATCCACGTACGACTTCTGACGATCAGAGGCTATCTTCAGATTTTCACGGATTACTTTTACTTTCTGTTCAGCATCGTTAATCAAATCCACTCCAAAAATTTTGTTCTCACCGAGCTCGGTCCAAAACAATGGTTTACGGCATTTACGCCCGTACAAGGCCTCGTAAGGCGCCATCTTAATACTTGATTGAAAACTATTGTTGTAAGCGGATTCAATCAAAGGTAAGTACCGTTCCCATGAACCACTGAACTCGAGGATGCAACATCTCAACATATCCTCAAGTATCTGAATTATCCGCTCGGATTGACCATCGGTTTGGGGGTGAAAGGCGGTGCTGAAATGCAACTTGGTGCCCAAAGCTTCTTGCAATTTCTTCTAAAATCGCGAAGTGAATCTCGGATCTCTATCCGACACAACAGAAATCGGTACCCCGTGTAATCTCACAACTGAGAAACGATAATTCAGCTAGTTTATCCAATGAAAATCCGTGCGCACAGGATAAAGTGAGCCGACTTAGTCGGTCTATCAACAACAACCCAAATCGCGTCCTTCTTACTTGCCGATAATGGCAGTCCGGACACAAAGTCCATTGTGATTCGATCCGCTTCCACTCGGGTATCGTAATCGGTGAAGTAATCTGAAGGCACTTGATGTTCCGCTTTCACTTGTTGACATATTAAACATCTCAAACAAAGTCGGAGATGTCTCGTTTCATACCATGCCACCAAAACCGACGTCTCAAATCGTTGTACATCTTCGTATTCCCGGTGGATTGCCATTCGGCTACAATGGGCTTCGTTCGAATTATCGAAATAAGTTCAATTCTTTGGAACACACAGATGACTTTTGAACCTCAAACAATCGTCATCATCAATTTGAAACTCCGATTCCTTGTTCGTAACACACTCACTTTGCTTTTGCAAGCAACTCCTCATCAACTTTCTAAGCTTCACGAATTTGATGAGTCAACAATGGTTTGGCCTTTAATTCGGCTACTAACACATTGTCGGGTAGGATAGACAAGTGTACATTCATCGTCAGAAAAAAAGCGGTGATTTCGGCTTAAGGCGTCCGCAACCACATTAGCCTTTCCGGGTGATAATCAATGACGAGCTCATAATCTTTTAACAACTCGAGCCAACGTCTTTGTCGCAGATTTAAGTCTCTTTGAGTCATCAAATATTTGAGACTTTTGTGATCCGAATACACATGGCACTTCTCACCAAATAAGTAATGTCGCCATATCTTTAAAGGCGAATACGATGGCGACCAATTTGAGATCATGGGTCGGATAATTTTTCTCATGTGGCTTTAATTGTCTCGACGCGTAGGCCACAACTCGACCTTCTTGTATCAATACGCAACCTAACCCAAGTAGGGAGGCTCACTATAAATGACAAACTCTTTGCCGATTCGGCCGCACTAAACCGGAGCTTCACAAATGAGTTTTCAATTGATCGAAACTTTTCTCGACACTTTTCCGTCCATTCAAACTTGACATCCTTCAAAGTAGTTTCGTCATGGGTGTGGCTATCATCGAGAATCCTTTTACAAACCGTCGGTAGTAACCTAAGTCCCAAAAGCTTGAACCTCAGTAATATTTCTTGGAGGCTTCCGGTTAAGTATGGCTGAAATTTTACTCGGCCGACTCGAATACCGATCTGCAGATACCACATGACCCAAGAAGCTAACCTCTCTTAACCGTAACTCACACTTGCTGAACTTAGCATATAACCGCTTATCCCGTAAAATTTGCAACACTAATCTCAGGTGCTCCGCATGTTCGGTCTCATCTCTTGAATAGACCAAGATGTCGTCAATGAACACAACTACGAATATGGTCTGAAGATCCGATTCATCAAATCCATAAATACCATAGGGGCATTAGTGAGCCTAAACGGCATCACTAAGAACTCGTAGTGACCATATCTCGTTCTGAAGGCAGTTTTGGGTATGTCGAATCTCGGATTCAAGAATCGATAATAGCCCGATCTCAAATCTATTTTTGAGAACACCGAGGCTCCTTCAGTTGATCGAACAAATCATCGATCGTGATAACGGATACTTGTTCTTTATTGTCACTTTATTAAGTCGACGATAGTCGATGCACAACCTCATGGTTCCGTCCTTCTTTTCACAAGCAACACTGGTGCACCCCAAGGTGAAAAACTCGGGCGAGCAAAGCCTCTATCCACCAACTCTTGCAACCGAGCTTTCAAGTCCTTTAATTCCGTTGGTGCCATACGATCTGAGCTATCAAAATCGGTGTGGTCCTGGTACAAGCTCAATGCCAAACTCTATCTCCGAACAGTGGCAAACCCAGTAATTCTTGGAAAACATCCGAGTATTCACAAACCACCGCACAGATTTGGGTTTTATTTCTAACTCCTTATCATCAAGTACATACGCAAGGTATGCTTCGCACCCTTTCTTACATATTTTCGGCCAACATTGATGATATTACACCGGCAACCCTTTAAGTCCGTAGACTCAACTCGGATCATCTCGTTATTTGCGCACCTCAAATCAATAGTCTTGCTTTTGCAATTCACAACCGCATCATGCACGGTCAACCAATCCAACCCAAGAATAACATCAAATTCATCGAATGGCAAAAGCATCAAGTCCGCCGGAAAACAGAACCTCGAATTACTAGGGACATTTCTTACACACTTTGTCGACCAACACGTAACGACCCAAGGGATTTGACACCCGAATTACGAACTCAGTAGACTCAATAGGTAAATTCTTACTGGATGCTAAGGTTTTTCATATATAAGAATGAGTAGAACCAGGGTCAATCAAAGCAATCACATTAGTATCAAAGAGAGTGAAAGTACCAGTAATAACATCTGGCGAGGAAACATCCTCACGTGCGCGTATAGCATAAGCCCTAGCAGGAGCGTGAGCCTCGGATCTGGTCGTAACATCTCTAGATCCTCTCTGACCACCACTAGCATTGCCCGTATTTCCAGATGGTCTACCTCGAGTAATGGTAGCACCCGGTTTCCCACTCTGATTTGTATTCTGTTCAGACAACCTCGGGCAATCTTTAATAAAGTGGTCGACCGATCCGCACTTGTAACAGGAGCGGTCACGGAACCTCAGACTTCGAATGCCATTTGCCACAATGCTGACACTCCGTTCTGTCTCGACGTTCATTCCCAACACTGGCAACCGAAGTGCCTCGTGTACCCACAGGGGGTCGATCACGATCTCGTCTAAAAAGTCCCGAAGCACCTCTAGACCGGCCCACATCATCTCTAAATTTCTTCGATGCATGTTGAAGAGACTTTCCCGAGGATCTTTTTCGAAACTCTCTAGTTCCCACATCAACTTTTTGTTTTTCTTTTCTAAGCTCTTCGGCTTTACAAGCTCGCTCAACAAGTACTACGAACTCTTGTATTTCAAGAATGCCAACGAACATTTTTATGTCTTCATTCAGCCCATCCTTGAAGCGTTTACACATGATAGCCTCGGACGAAACACATTCCCGAGCGTATCTACTAAGTCTAACAAATCTTCGCTCGTAATCAGTAACTGACATAGAACCTTGCTTAAGCTCAAGAAATTCCTTCCGTTTTTGATCAACAAATCTTTGACTGATATACTTTTTCCGAAACTCGGTTTGGAAAAACTCCCAATTACTTGCTCTCGGGCACAACAGAAGTCGAGTGCTCCACCAATAGTAGGCGTAATCACGTAGCAAGGAGATAGCACACTTTAGGCATTCATCGGTGTACAAGATAGCTCATCAAGTACCGGATAGTGTTGTCCAACCAAAATTCAGCTTGCTCGGCATCGTCGCTATCCGTAGCTTTAAATTCAGAGCCCCATGTTTTGGATTCTATCAATGGGGCTTATTCGACCTTATTTGGTCAATTCTCGGAGGCATTGTAGGTATGGGGGTTTGTGTTTGTTGGGAATGGAGGTTGTGGAACAGCCGTATTAGTTCGAATGTATTGGTTGAACCAATCATTCATCACGCTATAAAAGGCTTGCCTAGCCTCATCATTCGGATTGCTAGCAACAGGTTGAGAGTCCGCCGGCGCTGTCCCTTGTGCGGGAGCAGGCGCCACACTCTCCACATCATCAGCTATCGCTCGGTTGGGATCGGGATCCATTACTATAATAAACACAAATTCAAACGTCAGAAATATCCACACTATCAAATAATCACAAAAAAATGGCATGTATAGCTAGACCCAACCGCATTACGGTAGTCCTAGAATCGACTAAACCGTAGCTCTGATACCAATAAAATTGTAACACCCCGTACCCGAGTTCGTTACCGGAATCGAACACAAGGTGCACACAGACTTAACTATTTTCACAGTCCATTTAGAAATTTCCAGACAAGCTGGTTACTGCATCACTGTCGCCTTAAAAATCATATCTTGAGCTTCAGAGCTCGAAAATTTGTTTCGTAATTTTTCCCTGAAACTAGACTCATATGTACATCTACAGATTTTTTTTTAGAATTTTTTGTCGAGCCAATTGGTACATTTTATTAGTTAAATTCTCCCCTATTGCAGGGATTGAATACACTGACCTTCGTGCGTTACGAAATGGATATCTCCCTGTACAGGGCTTCAATACTAATAACGTTTGTTTCTATAGAAACTAGACTAAGAGAGGAATCTATACATATATGGCATGACTCCTAATTATCTCTGGTTAATTTACAATAAATTTCTAAGGTCGGAACAGGGGATCCAGAAACCGTTCTGGCCCTGTTTCACAAGAACTTTAATATCTCTTAACATGTAACTCCTATAACTGTTTCGTTTCTTCCATATGAAGGTAGACTCATCAAGGTTCATTTACATAATTTATTCACTATTTAATACCATTCCTACTATTTTTAGTGATTTTTCACATCCACATCACTGCTGCAGTCAGCATCTGCCTTTAAGGTAGGCTTTACCTATTTCATGATTTCCATGATTCAATTGGCCCTTTTTGCATACATAGCACAAAGTGTGATCATGATTAACCATTCCAATGGCTAATCGTTTCAAAACAATTCTAGACCCCATAATGATCAACATACAAACGATTATATTATTATACTAAAAACGTATATAAGCCATTTTCGCATGGCTATCCAAGTTTACACAAAACCGAAAGGTACATGACCTTCAACAAAAGGGTAGTCCTATACATGCCATTTCAAAGTTCAACCAAAATTATACCAAAATGGAGGCTTTGATAGTGTGGATGACTTAGACTTCAATGATCCCGAATCCGATAGCTAACGAGCAAAATCTATAAAACAGAGAAACAGAGAAAATGGAGTAAGCAATTTATGCTTAGTAAGTTTGAGCAAGAAATTCCAGCACAACAAAAGCATAGCATTCATAAAGCTAACGGATAATTTCATATGCACAAATTCTCAATATCATACTCATTTCACATTCCAACCCCTATGTTCATACATAAGGGATCACCTTAGTCAAATACCGAAAACTCATTACTCGACTGAGCGAATATTATTCGAAGGGAATCAACTAATTCAAGCTCATATGAACATACCTCATTGCTGGAATTTTTTCAAGCGCATTAACGATATTTTACAGCAAGATCGCTTATTCTAGAATCACGTACCTTCGAATTTAACGGATATAACGACTCGCTCAAATGCCTTCGGACGAAGCCGGTTATAGCGACTTCGCACGAATGCCTTCGGACTTAACACAGGTTTAGTAACTTGCACAATGCCTTCGGCTTAGCCCGGATTTATTAACTCGCACGAATGCCTTCGGATCCTAGTCCTGATATAGTCACTTAGCACAAAGCCTTCAGGACTTAGCCCGGACATCATTCAAATAACCGAGCACAATTATCAATAAATTATGACACATTCGTATTTCATTTTCAATAGCAAAACTCAAACACAAGGCACTTTTTACACTTGCAATTTCGGCTCAATAGCCACACACAAAGAGCATGATTTTAATTTGCTTTAAACATGATCTAATCAATTCAGAATTTAAGCTCTATTACTCAAGAACTTACCTCGGACGTGGTCGAACGATTTCGACGGCTATTCGACGACTTTTTCCTTCCCCTTATCGGATTTAGCTCCCCTTTGCTCTTGAGCTTAATTTAACAAATAAATTGGTTTTATCATTTGAGCATCGAAAGAGGAATTCAAGATACTTAGCCAATATATATATACTCATTAGGCATCAAAGTCGCATATGTACGAAATCATGAATCGAACTCAACACATTAGTTAATATTCCTCTTAGCCGAATTTTCTAAGCCAAGAATAGGCATCAATATGCTTGCCTCTAACCGAATGCATGCACACCAATTTCCCTCATGTGGCCAAATATACATGTCCATGTTGAGGCCAATTATACACTTAATACCACACAAAATAGCTTACATTTTACTACTAACGCATTACATATCGTAGCTCAATACACATCTCTTATTTACTTCATAATCGAGACATCATTACAAGCAAATATACACCTTGAAATAGCATATATGTCATACCAATACATCGTGTGCAAACATATATACATATATATATGCTAGAGCCGAATCTCAAGTTGATTGTAACTAAACATGAACAAAATTTCAATACACAAATCTTACTTTCCATGCAATGAGCATAAATCACACTTATGGATGTACCATGGTCGAATACATCACAACACCATAATTTTGGTCATGATTAAACAAAGAACTTAGTATCTCATTCAAAATGCTAAAAGAAAATCTAAGAGTCCTCAATCCCCATCACATGTATCATTATCAAGCTTGATATTTAGCATGCAATGGCATTAACACCACATTTACTTTGGCGAATTTCATTCCCATGACATAGCAAAGATTTGAACCATGGGCTACCAAGAACATCAAGCTAGCAACTAAAAACATGCATGAATCTCATGGCACAACCTCAAACATACCTTAATCTTGATGCAAGTATAGCCAACCTCTTCCTAATCTTCTTCCAAAACAAACATGAAGCAAAATTCCTTCCTTCCTCTAGTATTTTCGGTCAAGAGAGAATGAAAAGATAGATGAACAATTTTTTTTTTCTTTTCTCTTCCACAATGCACGGCAATGGGGGGGTTTCACTTACACACACACATTTTTTTTTCTTTCTTTATTACCCATACTTATTTGTTTATTGTTTCTCCCTAATGCACCAACAAAACATGTTTCATGACATGTTTAGCCCATGATTCCTTGTCATGGCCGGCCACTACAACTTGGGGGGGGAATTTGACATGCAAGTCCTCCCCTTTGACTACATGCACTATTAGGTCCTTATAGATTAGCCTTTCACTTTTCAAAAGTGTCACACAAGTCCTACTAACTGAATTCACATGCAATCGGCTAAATCGAAACTTGAAATTTTCACACATTCATAATTACATATTCTAGACAATAAATATTACATTCAAACATTTCGGTGACTCGGTTTAGCGGTCCCGAAACCACTTCCCGACTAGGGTCAATTTTGGGCTGTCACAACTCTCCCCCACTTAAGAAATTTTCATCCCTGAAAATCTTACCGGTAAATAGGTTTGGGTAACACTCTTTCATAGAGCTCTCGGGTTCCCAAGTAGCTTCTTCCATCCCGTGTTTGAGCCATAACACTTTTACTAACGGAACCCTTTTGTTTCGCAACTCCTTCACTTCACGAGCTAGGATACTAATCGGTTCTTCTTTATAACTCATATCGGATTGAATTTCAACCTCTGATGGACTAATTACGTGCGACGGATCAGATCTATAGCGCCGAAGCATCGAAACATGAAAGACGTCGTGAATCTTTTCAAGTTCAGGGGGTAAAATCAAACGATACGCAACTGGACCGACTCGTTCGGATATCTCATATAGCCCGATGAACCTCGGTCCAAAACAAATCCACTGAACCGACTCGTTCGGATACTTTCTGTTCAGCATCGTTAATCAAATCCACTCCAAAAATTTTGTTCTCACCGAGCTCGGTCCAAAACAATGGTTTACGGCATTTACGCCCGTACAAGGCCTCGTAAGGCGCCATCTTAATACTTGATTGAAAACTATTGTTGTAAGCGGATTCAATCAAAGGTAAGTACCGTTCCCATGAACCACTGAACTCGAGGATGCAACATCTCAACATATCCTCAAGTATCTGAATTATCCGCTCGGATTGACCATCGGTTTGGGGGTGAAAGGCGGTGCTGAAATGCAACTTGTTACCCAAAGCTTCTTGCAATTTCTTCCAAAATCGCGAAGTGAATCTCGGATCTCTATCCGACACAACAGAAATCGGTACCCCGTGTAATCTCACAATCTGAGAAACGTATAATTCGGCTAGTTTATCCAATGAAAAATCCGTACACACAGGGATAAAGTGAGCCGACTTAGTCAGTCTATCAACAACAACCCAAATCGCGTCCTTCTTACTTGCCGATAATGGCAGTCCGGACACAAAGTCCATTGTGACTCGATCCCATTTCCACTCGGGTATCGTAATCGGCTGAAGTAATCCTGAAGGCACTTGATGTTCCGCTTTCACTTGTTGACATATTAAACATCTCGAAACAAAGTCGGAGATGTCTCGTTTCATACCATGCCACCAAAACCGACGTCTCAAATCATTGTACATCTTCGTACTCCCCGGGTGGATTGCCATTCGGCTACAATGGGCTTCGTTCAGAATTATCGAAATAAGTTCCGAATTCTTTGGAACACACAGATGACTTTTGAACCTCAAACAATCGTCATCATCAATTTGAAACTCCGATTCCTTGTTCAGAACACACTCAGCCCGTTTTGCAAGCAACTCCTCATCAACTTTCTAAGCTTCACGAATTTGATGAGTCAACAATGGTTTGGCCTTTAATTCGGCTACTAACACATTGTCGGGTAGGATAGACAAGTGTACATTCATCGCTCGTAAAGCAAACAGTGATTTCCGGCTTAAGGCGTCCGCAACCACATTAGCCTTTCCCGGGTGATAATCAATGACGAGCTCATAATCTTTTAACAACTCAAGCCAACGTCTTTGTCGCAGATTTAAGTCTCTTTGAGTCATCAAATATTTGAGACTTTTGTGATCCGAATACACATGGCACTTCTCACCGAATAAGTAATGTCGCCATATCTTTAAGGCGAATACGATGGCAGCCAATTTGAGATCATGGGTCGGATAATTTTTCTCATGTGGCTTTAATTGTCTCGACGCGTAGGCCACAACTCGACCTTCTTGCATCAATACGCAACCTAACCCAAGTAGGGAGGCGTCACTATAAATGACAAACTCTTTGCCAGATTCGGGCTGCACTAAAACTAGAGCTTCTGTCAAATGAGTTTTCAATTGATCGAAACTTTTCTGACACTTTTCCGTCCATTCAAACTTGACATCCTTCAAGCGGTTTACGTCATGGGTGTGGCTATCATCGAGAATCCTTTTACAAACCGTCGGTAGTAACCGCAAGTCCGAAAAAGCTTGAACCTCGGTAATATTTCTGAGGCTTTCGCTAAGTATGGCTGAAATTTTACTCGGTCGACTCGAATACCGATGCAGATACCACATGACCCAAGAAGCTAACCTCTCTAACCGAACTCACACTTGCTGAACTTAGCATATAACCGCTTATCCGTAAACTTTGCAACACTAATCTCGGTGCTCCGCATGTTCGGTCTCATCTCTTGAATAGACCAAGATGTCGTCAATGAACACAACTACGAACCGATCCAAATATGGTCGAAGATCCGATTCATCAAATCCATAAATACCGTAGGGCATTAGTGAGCCCAAACGGCATCACTAAGAACTCGTAGTGACCATATCTCGCTCGAAGGAAGTTTTGGGTATGTCCGAATCTCGGATTCATGGCGATAATAGCCCGATCTCAAATCTATTTTTGAGAACACCGAGGCTCCTTCAGTTGATCGAACAAATCATCGATCTGTGATAACGGATACTTGTTCTTTATTGTCACTTTATTAAGTCGACGATAGTCGATGCACAACCTCATGGTTCCGTCCTTCTTTTCACAAACAACACTGGTGCACCCCAAGGTGAAAAACTCATGAGCGAGCCTCTATCCACCCACTCTTGCAATCGAGCTTTCAACTCCTTTAATTCCGTTGGTGCCATATGATCTGAGCTATCAAAATCGGTGTGGTCCTGGTACAAGCTCAATGCCAAACTCTATCTCCCGAACAGGTGGCAAACCCGGTAATTCTTCGGGAAAAACATCCGAGTATTCACAAACCACCGGCACAGATTTGGATTATATTTCTAACTCCTTATCATCAAGTACATACGCAAGGTATGCTTCGCACCCCTTTCTTACTTATTTTCGGGCCAACATTGATGATATTACAGCTGGCAACCCCTTTAAGTCCGTAGACTCAACTCGGATCATCTCGTTATTTGCGCACCTCAAAACAATAGTCTTGCTTTTGCAATTCACAACCGCATCATGCACGGTCAACCAATCCAACCCAAGAATAACATCAAATTCATCGAATGGCAAAAGCATCAAGTCCGTCGGAAAACAGGAACCTCGAATTACTAGGGGACATTTCTTACACACTTTGTCAACCAACACGTAACGACCCAAGGGATTTGACACCCGAATTACGAACTCAGTAGACTCAATAGGTAAATTCTTACTGGATGCTAAGGTTTTGCATATATAAGAATGAGTAGAACCAGGGTCAATCAAAGCAATCACATTAGTATCAAAGAGAGTGAAAGTACCAGTAATAACATCTGGCGAGGAAACATCCTCACGTGCGCATATAGCATAAGCCCTAGCAGGAGCGTGAGCCTCGGATCTGGTCGTAACATCTCTAGATCCTCTCTGACCACCACTAGCATTGCCCGTATTTCCAGATGGTCTACCTCGAGCAGTGGTAGCACCCGGTTTCCCACTCTGATTTGTATTCTGTTCAGACAACCTCGGGCAATCTTTAATAAAGTGGTCGACCGATCCGCACTTGTAACAGGAGCGGTCACGGAACCTACAGCTTCCAGAATGCCATTTGCCACAATGTTGACACTCCGTTCTGTCTCGACGTTCATTCCCAACACTGGCGACCGAAGTGCCTCGTGTACCCACAGGGGGTCGATCACGATCTAGTCTAAAAAGTCCCGAAGCGCCTCTAGACCGGCCCACATCATCTCTAAATTTCTTCGATGCATGTTGAAGAGACTTTCCCGAGGATCTTTTTCGAAACTCTCTAGTTCCCACATCAACTTTTTGTTTTTCTTTTCTAAGCTCTTCGGCTTTACAAGCTCGCTCAACAAGTACTACGAACTCTCGTATTTCAAGAACGCCAACGAACATTTTTATGTCTTCATTCAGCCCATCCTCGAAGCGTTAACACATGATAGCCTCGGACGAAACACATTCCCGAGCGTATCTACTAAGTCTAACAAATCTTCGCTCGTAATCAGTAACTGACATAGAACCTTGCTTAAGCTCAAGAAATTCCTTCCGTTTTTGATCAACAAATCTCTGACTGATATACTTTTTCCAAAACTCAGTTTGGAAAAACTCCCAATTTACTTGCTCTCGGGGCACAACAGAAGTCAGAGTGCTCCACCAATAGTAGGCAGAATCACGTAGCAAGGAGATAGCACACTTTAGGCATTCATCGGGTGTACAAGATAGCTCATCAAGTACCCGGATAGTGTTGTCCAACCAAAATTCAGCTTGCTCGGCATCGTCGCTATCCGTAGCTTTAAATTCAGTAGCCCCATGTTTTCGGATTCTATCAACTGGGGGCTTATTCGACCTTATTTGGTCAGTTACCGGAGGCATTGTCGGTATGGGGGCTGTGTTTGTTGGGAATGGAGGTTGTGGAACAGCCGTATTAGTTCGAATGTATTGGTTGAACCAATCATTCATCACGCTATAAAAGGCTTGCCTAGCCTCATCATTCGGATTGCTAGCAACAGGTTGAGAGTCCGCCGGCGCTGTCCCTTATGCGGGAGCAAGCGCCACACTCTCCACATCATCAGCTATCGCTTTCGGTTGGGATCGGATCCATTACTATAATAAACACAAATTCAAACGTCAGAAATATCCACAATATCAAATAATCACAAAAAAATGGCATGTATAGCTAGACCCAACCGCATTACGGTAGTCCTAGAATCGACTAAACCGTAGCTCTGATACCAATAAAATTGTAACACCCCGTACCCGAGTCCGTTACCGGAATCGAACACAAGGTGCACACAGACTTAACTATTTTCACAGTCCATTTAGAAATTTCCAGACAAGCTGGTTACTGCATCACTGTCGCCTTAAAAATCATATCTTGAGTTTCAGAGCTCAAAAATTTGTTTCGTAATTTTTCCCTGAAACTAGACTCATATGTCCATCTACAGATTTGTTTCTAGAATTTTTGGTCTAGCCAATTGGTACAGTTTATTAGTTAAAGTATCCACTGTTTTAGGGATCGACTACACTGATCTTCGTGCATTACGAAATGGATATCTCCATGTACAGGGATTCAATACTGATTCCGTTTGTTTTTATAGAAACTAGACTCATAGAGGAATCTATACATATATGGCATGACTCCTAATTATCTCTGGTTAATTTACAATAAATTTCTAAGTTCGGAACAGGGGATCCAGAAACCGTTCTGGCCCTGTTTCACAAGAACTTTAATATCTCTTAACATGTAACTCCTATGACCGTTTTGTTTCTTCCATATGAAGGTAGACTCATCAAGGTTCATTTACATAATTTATTCACTATTTAATACCATTCCTACTATTTTTAGTGATTTTTCACATCCACATCACTGCTGCAGTCAGCATCTGCCTTTAAGGTAGGCTTTACCTATTTCATGATTTCCATGATTCAATTGGCCCTTTTTGCATACATAGCACAAAGTGTGATCATGATTAACCATTCCAATGGCTAATCGTTTCAAAACAATTCCAGACCCCATAATGATCAACATACAAACGATTATAGTATTATACTAAAACGATATAAGCCATTTTCGCATGGCTATCCAAGTTTACACAAACCGAAAGGTACATGACCTTCAACAAAAGGGTAGTCCTATACATGCCATTTCAAAGTTCAACCAAAATTATACCAAAATGGAGGCTTTGATAGTGTGGATGACTTGACTTCAATGATCCCGAATCCGATAGCTAACGAGCAAAATCTATAAAAGCAGAGAAACAGAGAAAACGGAGCAAGCAATTTATGCTTAGTAAGTTTGAGCAAGAAATTCCAGCACAACAAAAGCATAGCATTCATAAAGCTAACGGATAATTTCATATGCACAAATTCTCAATATCATACTCATTTCACATTCCAACCCCTATGTTCATACATAAGGAATCACCTTAGTCAAATACGGAAACTCATTACTCGATCGAGCGAATATTATTCAAGGAATCAACTAATTCAAGCTCATATGAACATACCTCATTGCTGGAATTTTTTCAAGCGCATTAACTGAAATTTTACAGCAAGATCGCTTATTCTAGAATCACGTACCTTGAATTTAACCGGATATAACGACTCGCTCAAATGCCTTCGGACGAAGCCCGGTTATAGCGACTCGCACGAATGCCTTCGGGACTTAAACCGGGTTTAGTAACTTGCACAATGCCTTCGGGCTTAGCCCGGATTTATTAACTCGTACTAATGCCTTCGGATCCTAGTCCGGATATAGCACTTAGCACAAAGCCTTCGGGACTTAGCCCGGACATCATTCGAATAACCGAGCACAATTATCAATAAATTATGACACATTCGTATTTCATTTTCAATAGCAAAACTCAAACACAAGGCACTTTTTACACTTGCAATTTCGGCTCAATAGCCACACACAAAGACCATGATTTTAATTTGCTTTAAACATGATCTAATCAATTCAGAATTTAAACTCTATTACTCAAGAACTTACCTCGGACGTGGTCGAACGATTTCGACAGCTATTCGACGACTTTTTCCTTCCCCTTATTGGATTTAGCTCCCCTTTGCTCTTGAGCTTAATTTAACAAATAAATTGGTTTTATCATTTGAGCATCGAAAGAGGAATTCAAGATACTTAGCCAATATATATATACTCATTAGGCATCAAAGTCGCATATGTACGAAATCATGAATCGAACTCAACACATTAGTTAATATTCCTCTTAGCCGAATTTTCTAAGCCAAGAATAGGCATCAATATGCTTGCCTCTAACCGAATGCATGCACACCAATTTCCCCTCATGTGGCCAAATATACATGTCCATGTTGAGGCCAATTATACACTTAATACCACACAAAAACAGCTTACATTTTACTACTAACGCATTACATATCGTAGCTCAATACACATCTCTTATTTACTTCATAATCGAGACATCATTACAAGCAAATATACACCTTGAAATAGCATATATGTCATACCAATACATCGTGTGCAAACATATATACATATATATATGCTAGAGCCGAATCTCAAGTTGATTGTAACTAAACATGAACAAAATTTCAATACACAAATCTTACTTTCCATGCAATGAGCATAAATCACACTTATGGATGTACCATGGCCGAATACATCACAACACCATAATTTTGGTCATGATTAAACAAAGAACTTAGTATCTCATTCAAAAATGCTAAAAGAAAATCTAAGAGTCCTCAATCCCCCATCACATGTATCATTATCAAGCTTGATATTTAGCATGCAATGGCATTAACACCACATTTACTTTGGCCGAATTTCATTCCCATGACATAGCAAAGATTTGAACCATGGGCTACCAAGAACATCAAGCTAGTAACTAAAAACATGCATGAATCTCATGGCACAACCTCAAACATACCTTAATCTTGATGCAAGTATAGCCAACCTCTTCCTAATCCTCTTCCAAAACAAACATGAAGCAAAATTCCTTCCTTCCTCTAGTATTTTCGGTCAAGAGAGAATGAAAAGATGGATGAACAATTTTTTTTCTTTTCTCTTCCACAATGCACGGCAATGGGGGGGTTTCACTCACACACACACATTTTTTTTTCTTTCTTTAGTACCCATACTTATTTGTTTATTATTTCTCCCTAATGCACCAACAAAACATGTTTCATGACATGTTTAGCCCATGATTCCTTGTCATGGCCGCCACTACAACTTGGGGGAATTTGACATGCAAGTCCTCCCCTTTGACTACATGCACTATTAGGTCCTTATAAATTAGCCTTTCACTTTTCAAAAGTGTCACACAAGTCCTACTAACTGAATTCACATGCAATCGGCTAAATCGGAACTTGAAATTTTCACACATTCATAATTACATATTCTAGACAATAAATATTACATTCAAACATTTCGGTGACTCGGTTTAGCGGTCCCGAAACCACTTCCCGACTAGGGTCAATTTTGGGCTGTCACAGGAAATGTCACCAATAGAAATGAGATGCCTCGAACAAATATCATTGAGGTAGAATTGTTCGATGTATGGGGTATTGACTTTCTTGGTCCTTTCCCTCTGTCCTTTGGTCACAAGTATATATTGGTATCATTAGACTATGTGTCTAAGTGGGTTGAGGCTGAAGCTTATCCGACAAATGATGCTAGGGTTGTGATGAAGTTTTTGCAGAAACATGTATTCACAAGGTTTGGAACCCCAAGAGCTATTATCAGCGATGAAGGGTCCCATTTTGTGAACAAGTGGTTGAAATGGTTATTAGATAAACATGGAGTGGAACACAAGGTCGCTACAGCTTACCATCCGCAGATGAATGGGCAAGCTAATCTGGCAAACAAGGAGATAAAGGGCATATTTGAGAAGGTAGTTTTCCCAAACTGACGAGATTGATCCAAAAGACTGGATGATGCTTTATGGGCTTATAGAACAGCATACAAGACACCTTTAAGGATGTCACCTTATAGGTTGGTCTTTGGGAAAACCTGTAGGTTGGCCTTTGGGAAAGCCTGCCATCTACCCTTGGAGTTAGAGCACAAAGCTTACTGGGCTCTTCGACAACTCAACTTGGATCTTAAGCTTGATAAATTACTCAATGAGCTAGAGGAATTTCGAATGTTTTCATACGAAAATGCCAAATTACTCAAGGAGAGACTTAAAAAATTGCATGACAAGCACATTCGTGCTCTAGAATTTGAAGCAGGTCAGCAAGTCTTGTTATTTAATTCCAGATTAAGGTTCTTTCCAGGTAAACTAAAATCACGTTGGTCCGATCCATTTACGATTCATCATGTCTATCCGTACAGAGTTGTTGAAGTCCAAGGTAAGGGAGGTAATTTTCAAGTTAATGCTCAGCATCTAAAACATTACTGGGGAGATAAGACTGAACGGAATCAAATTTTGTTCATTTTATCGAATGTTTAAATTTCTTATATTCCTTTTTAATAAATGATTTAGGGTATATTTTTTGGGATTAGTATGTTTAAATAAATTCTGTCTAGGAAATTGGAACTTAAGCGGGACCGCTTGTGACTCCTTCAATCTTTCCTGGGAATTGATTTTAACATAATTTTCCGAGAAATTATTCCCTAAATAGAAAATAATTTTTTTGGTCTTTCAAATAAAAAGGTCAATTTTGATCCAAATTTTAAATTGCAACTCAATTTCAAATTTCCATTACAATTGTAACACCCCATTCCCGATACCGTCGCCGGAGTCGGACACGAGGGGTTCTCAGACCAACTCTCATGTGTCACACAGACTATTTTTAACATTTCCAGACAAGCTGGCAGACTGCGTCACTGTCACCTTAAAAATCATAGCTCGAGTTCCAGAACTCGAAAACCCGTTCCGTAAATTTTCCCAGAATTTAGACTCATATATCCATCCGTGGATTTATTTCTAGAATTTTTTGTTCGGCCAATTGGTACAGTTTATTAGTTAAAGTCACCCCTGTTTCAGGGTTCGACTACACTGACCTTTGTGCATTACGACCTGGATATCTTCTCGTACAGAGCTTCAATGCTCATTACGTTTATTTCTAATGAAACTAGACTCAAAGGGGAATCTATACATGTAAGGAATGACTTCTAATTGTTTCTGGATAATTTATGGTAAATTTTCAAAGTCAAAACAGAGGATCCAGAAACCGTTCTGTCCCTGTCTCACGAAATCTTGAATATCTCTTAAATTACAGCTCATATGGTCGTTTTGTTTCGTCTATATGAAAATAGACCCATCAAGCTTCGATTACATAATTTTTTTTTAGCATTTAATTCCACTTCTACTATTTTTAGTGATTTTTCGATCTCACATCACTGCTGCTGTCTGCAACAGTTACTGCAGTAGACTATGCCAATTTCATGAATCTTTCCTTGGCCTTACTAATCATCCATCATACATGACACAAATTATGGCCACCTTGTCAAAATTAAGGTTTCTAAGACTCGTGGCTATAGGTTTTAGCATCCCACTCAACCGACCACATTGGCCATTTTCACATGGCTTAAAGATTACAACCCAAAATTCAACAAAACAAAATAGCCTATACATGCCAAATGTTCTCCTAGATCGACTAAGAAGACAATACCGAAGATTGCTCGCCGGTGTGATGACTTCGTTGACGGTTCCGAGCACACAAAAGGAGACGAGTCCAAGGGACCTAAAATGGGTGACAAGAAAACACCGAGTGAGTTTATAACTCAGTAAGTCATAAGCACTTCATAATTATCCATAAGCAAAATTCATCACAAAGTGAATCAATGAAACGAGGCTAAGTGTTTCATCCATATCGAACTATACCATAGTTCCTTAGACCTTTCGGTTCAATCTAATACATTCACATTTCATATACTAATCAATAGGATATTTAAGGCATTTTTATACTTCAACTCATTTTCACCACAATCATACAATTTCCATCATCACATAGTTTTAAAGCTTACCAAGCCCAACCCCGAGCATGAACATAGTGCCTATTCGCCATGAGCTCAAGGTACTTACCCGATCCGCTGTCCGTGATCAACTCGATAATGTCGGACACTCAGTGCCAATAGTGATGCAAAAGCATATAGTGAGTCCGCACACTTAGTGCTATATAATCAGCTCGCACACTTAATGCTACATAATCAAATTCGCACACTTAGTGCTGTACAAATTTTAAACCCGCACACTTAGTGCCAATCTTGTCACCGTGTCCATTTATACCCGCACACTTAGTGCCGAGACCAAACACTTTACGCATTTTACTACCTTTATACATTCAACAATGTCATCATTCCATACACATACATTTCCATTTACACATCAACTCATTAAACACAATTGAATATATATTATGATCATTTAAATCAATACCAAATATATGCTTAATGACTTACCTTATATTGGATGAAACGATTTCCAATCGGCTACTCGATTATCTTTGCTTTGCCTTTGTTTGATTCTCCCCCTTTGATGTCTTGATCTAGAACAAATACATTTAGTAGTTAAATTTTCTTGCTGGATACTTATATGTATAATTTAATGGTTTTCACTCCATTTCACAACTATCCTTGTTCAAAATATCAAAACCTCAACCAACATTCAATTAATGCTTCAAGGCCGAATGTATTATCACTATTAAGGTAACCTAGTCTCAAGTATTTTTTTATTCTAATGTACAACATCATGAATCAACTCAACCGAATTATCTCTATCACCCGAACTACATGGAAATGTCCAGCTTTGGACAGCATTGAAATTTCAGATGAGACATGCATTAAACTTAACCGAATTTGTCATAAAATTTACAACATTGGACAGCATGTAAAAGCAAATTAAGGCAGCATAATAAGATAGTCACAACTGCACACGTCAACACATATTTGAGCAGCCATACCACACCATTTACTTCACCATTTAGCCACGGTTTCCGTGAGCAAATTAATCCACACTCACCAAACAAAACTATCAAAATCTTACATGCATGTCGCATGCAACAACAATCTCAAGCATCGCAACACTTAAAACCGAACAGCTTAGGAAGAAATATAAAATATTTGCAAAGAATCACCAAAAATTCCTCCAAGATGGAAATCACCTATTTGGTTTGCTCCATTGTATTTCTCTATTATTGCTTCCTCTTCTTCCTCTAGTTACAACAATTGCAAAAGAAAGAAAACATGAACACTCCTTCTTCTTCTCAAGTCATGGTAATTGTAACAAAATGAGAAAGGATGAACAACAAAGATTTTTCTTTCTTTTCCTCAACTCACGGCAATGGGGGACATTCACCATTCTCTTCTTTTTTTTTCATTTCTTTACTACTAGCTTTCTATTTTATTGTTTCCTACATACATCACTAGCCTAACATGTTGGAAACATGTTTCCCTTGCCCATCACTCTTGTCATGGCCGGCCACTATGCTTGTATTTAGGGAAATTTGACATGCAAATCCCTTATTTTCACAACATGCATTATTAGGCCACTTTGCAATTTGCCTAGCACATTTCTAAATTTTCTCATATGAGTCCTACTAACTGAATTCACATGAAATCGACTAAATCGAAGTTTGAAACTTCATACATCCATATTTACACAGTTTAGACAATAAATACCATGTTCAAACAATTTGGTGACTCGGTTTAGAGGTCCCGAAACCGCTTTTCGACTAGGGTTGTTTTAAGGCTGTCACAACTCTCCCCCTCTTTAGAAATTTTCGTCCCCAAAAATCTTACCAGTAAATAGGTTTGGGTATCGCTCTTTCATAGAGTTCTCGGGTTCCCAAGTAGCTTCTTCTATCCCGTGTTTGAGCCATAACACTTTCACTAGCGGAACCCTTTTGTTTTGCAACTCTTTCACTTCACGTGCTAGGATACGAATCGGTTCTTCTTCATAGCTCATATTGGCTTGAATTTCAACTTCTGATGGAGTGATTACGTGCGACGGGTCGGACCTATACCGTCGAAGCATCGAGACATGGAAAACGTTGTGAATCTTTTCAAGTTCAGGGGGTAAAATTAATCGGTACGCTACTGGCCCAACTCGTTCGGACACTTCATACGGACCGATGAACCTCGGACTTAATTTGCCCTTACGGCCAAATCTAAGCACCTTCTTCCAGGATGAGACTTTGAGAAATACTTTGTCTCCAACCTGATATTCAATGTCTTTCCTTTTCAAATCCGCATACGACTTTTGGCAATCCGAAGCAGCTTTCAAACTTTCACGGATTACTCGAACTTTTTGCTCGGCATCCTTAACCAAATCAACCCCGAAGATTTTACTTTCACTAAGTTCAGTCCAAAATAGTGGGGTACGGCATTTACGACCGTATAAAGCCTCGTAAGGCGCCATCTTAATACTTGATTGAAAACTATTGTTGTAAGCGAATTCAATCAAAGGTAAATACCGTTCCCATGAACCACTAAACTCAAGGATGCAACATCTCAACATATCCTCGAGTATTTGAATTATCCGTTCGGATTGACCATTGGTTTGGGGATGAAAAGCAGTGCTAAAATGCAGCTTGGTAAGCCTCTTGCAATTTCTTCCAAAATCGCGATGTAAATCTTGGGTCTCTATCCGACACGATAGAAGTAGGTACCCCATGCAATCCAACAATTTGGGAGATGTATAATTCTGCCAATTTATCGAGCGAAAAATCCGTGCGTACGGGGATAAAGTGAGCCGACTTAGTCAGTCTATCCACAACAACCCAAATCGCATCTTTCTTACTTGCCGACACTGGTAATCTAGATACAAAATCCATCGTCACTCGATCCCATTTCCATTCAGGTATCATGATTGGCTGAAGTAATCCCGATGGCACTTGATGTTCCGCTTTCACTTGTTGACATATCAGACACCTTGAAACAAATTCAGAAATGTCTCGTTTCATACCGGGCCACCAAAATTGGCGTTTCAGGTCATTGTACATTTTAGTACTACCCGGGTGGACTGACATTCGACTACTGTGAGCCTCGTCCAGAATCTTCGAAACAAGTCCCGAATCCCTTGGAATACATAATCGACCCTTGAACGTCAAGCAATCATTGTCGTCAATCTGAAATTCCGATTCCTCATTCGAAGCACATTCGACTCGTTTAGCGACCAATTCAGCGTCGACCTTCTGAGATTCAAGTATTTGATGAATCAATAACGGTTTGGCCTCTAATTCGACTACTAGCACCTCATCGGGTGAAACAGATAGGTGAGCATCCATCGCTCTCAAAGCAAACAGTGCTTTGCGACTTAAAGCATCGGCCACCACGTTGGCCTTTCCCAGGTGATAATCAATGATAAGTTCATAGTCTTTCAACAACTCAAGCCAACGTCTTTGTCGCAGGTTTAGATCTCTTTGAGTCATCAAATATTTAAGACTCTTGTGGTCCGAATAAATATGACACTTTTCTCCAAACAAATAATGTCGCCATATTTTTAAGGCAAACACTATGGCTGCTAATTCAAGGTCATGGGTCGAATAGTTTCTCTCATGCGGCTTTAGTTGTCTCGACGCGTAAGCCACAACTCGATCTTCTTGCATCAACACACAACCCAGCCCAAGCAAGGATGCGTCACTATAGATGACAAACTCTTTGCCGGACTCCGGCTGTACTAGCACTGGGGCCTCGGTTAAACAGGTTTTTAGTCGATCGAAACTTTCTTGACAGCGTTTCGACCACTCGAACTTAACATCTTTTTGGAGTAGTTTCGTCATCGGTGCAGCTATCATCGAAAAACCTTTCACAAATCGTCGATAGTATCCGGCAAGCCCCAAAAAGCTCCTAACTTCGGTAACATTCCTTGGAGGTTTCCAATCGACTATGGCCGAAATTTTGTTCGGGTCCACTCTGACACCCGATGCGGACACCACGTGCCCCAAAAAGCTAACCTCTCTCAACCAAAATTCACATTTACTGAACTTTGCGTATAACTGCTTATCTCGTAAAATTTGCAACACTAGCCTCAGGTGTTCAAAGATGTTCGTTTCATCTCTCGAATAGACCAAAATGTCATCGATAAACACAACTACGAACCGATCCAAGTATGGCCTGAAAATTCTATTCATTAAATCCATAAATACCGTAAGGGCATTAGTGAGCCCAAACGGCATCACTAAGAATTCGTAGTGACCGTACCTCGTTCTAAAAGCAGTTTTGGGTATGTCCGATTCTCGAACCCTCAACTGATAGTAACCCGATCTCAAATCTATCTTTGAAAACACTGAGGCTCCCTTTAATTGATCAAACAAATCGTCAATTCGTGGCAACGGATATTTATTCTTTATCATCACTTTATTCAACTGACGATAGTCGATGCACAATCTCATGGTTCCATCCTTCTTCTTCACAAACAACACTGGTGCGCCCCATGGAGAAAAGCTCGGTCGAGCGAAACCTCTATCCGTCAATTCTTGCAATTGAACCTTCAATTCCTTTAATTCCATTAATGCCATACGATACGGGGCTATTGAGATCAGCGTAGTACCCGGTACAACTTCGATGCCGAATTCCACTTCTCGAACCGGTGGCAATCCCGGTAACTCCTCAGGAAAAACATCTGAATACTCACAAACCACTGGTACTGATTCAAGTTTCCTTTCCATCTCTTTACTCTCAAACACATACGCAAGGTATGTTTCACACCCCTTTTTCACATATCTCCGAGCGGTCATAGAAGATATTATCGCTGGCACTCCTTTTAAATCAGTAGACTCGACTCGGACCACCTCATTATTTGCACTCCTCACATCAATGGTTTTCCTTTTGCAGTCCACCACTGCATCATGTACGGTCAGCCAATCCATACCAAGAATAACATCGAATTCATCAAATGGTAGAAGCAACAGATCGGCCGAAAAATAAGATTCTAGAATTATTAGGGGGCATCTCTTGCACACTTTATCAACGAGTACGTATTGACCCAAAGGGTTTGACACTCGAATTACGAACTCAGTAGACTCAACAGGTAGAGTCTTACTGGATGCTAAGGATTCACATACATATGAATGAGTAGAGCCAGGGTCAATCAATGCAATCACACTAGTATCAAAGAGAGTAAAAGTACCAGTGATAACGTCAGGGGAGGATGCCTCCTCTCGTGCGCGGATGGCATATGCTCTAGCAGGAGCACGGGTCTCGGATCGAACAACCGTTTCAGAGGCTCCTCTCTGATTACCACCCCTACCTCCAGAAATCCTCGGGGGCCTACCTCTATCCTTCGTTCCACTAGGTCTTGCACCTTGCATCTTATTCTTCTCATCTAGCTCCGTGCAATCTCTAATGAAGTGGTCTTTCGAACCGCATCCATAACAGCCTTGTTAATGACTTACCCCAACATTCACCTAGGTGTCGTCTTCCACATTGGGGCATTCGGTTTCTCTTGACGATTGTTGCCCACACTAGCTACCAAGTAGCTCGAGTCCGTCAATGGTCGGCTCGATGGAAATTCCCACAGTCGCCCTCGACTTACTAGTGTCCTCCCTGAACTTCTTTACAGTTGAGAACGGAGCTTTACTCGTCGATCTTTTACGATAATCTCTTGCTTCAAATTCAGCCTTCTTCTTCTCCTTTCTAAGTTCTTCAGCCTTGCAGGCTCGTTCGACTAGTGTTACGAACTCCTTTATCTCCAAAATACCCACTAGTAGCTTTAAATCTTTATTCAATCCTTCTTCAAATCTTTTGCACATAGCAACCTCATCAGCCACACACTCCCGAGCATACCGACTAAGTCTTACGAACTCATGTTCGTATTCAGATACTGTCATACGGCCTTGCTTGAGCTCCAAGAATTCTTTACGCTTTTGATCGATGAACCGTTGACTAATATATTTCTTCCGAAATTCCGTTTAAAAGAAATCCCAAGTAACTTGTTCCTTTGGGACTATGGAAATTAAGGTCCTCCACCAATAGTAGGTGAGTCTCGCAACAAGGATATAGCACACTTAAGACACCATCGGGTGTGCATGATACCATCAAACACTCTAATGGTGTTATCAAGCGTAACTCACCCTTTCGGCATCATCGGTGACTATGGCCTTGAACTCCTCGGCCCGCTTCCTAATCAAGTCCACGGTGGTTTACTCAGCCTCACAGGATCGAGAATCAAGGCATTGCGGGCTCTTGGGGTGGAGTATTTAAATTCGGGAATGGTTGGACAGCCGGATTGGTTCGGGCATATTGCGCTACCCACTCATTCATCATGGTGAAGAAGGCTTGTTTCGCCCTTCATCTTGATTATTCGCAGATGATCGAGGCTCAACCGGCGGTGTCCCTTGCAGAGCAGCCGCTACACTTTCAACGTCATCCGCCAAGGGTCTCTCTACCGGGTTCCATTTGCTAATCAAAACAAAAATTTCAACCGTCAGAAGTCATCACATTATTAAGCACTAACATTTTGGCATGTATAGCTAGACTCACAACCGCTATGGTAGTCCTAGAACCGACTAAAAAATAGCTCTGATACCAATAAAATTGTAACACCCCATTCCCGATACCGTCGCCGGAGTCGGACACGAGGGGTTCTCAGACCAACTCTCATGTGTCACACAGACTATTTTTAACATTTCCAGACAGCTGGCAGACTGCGTCACTGTCACCTTAAAAATCATATCTCGAGTTCCAGAACTCGAAAACCCGTTCCGTAAATTTTCCCCGAATTTAGACTCATATATCCATCCGTGGATTTATTTCTAGAATTTTTTGTTCGGTCAATTGGTACAATTTATTAGTTAAAGTCACCCCTGTTTCAGGGTTCGACTACACTGACCTTTGCGCATTACGACCTAGATATCTTCTCGTACAGAGCTTCAATGCTCATGAAGTTTATTTATAATGAAACTAGACTCAAAGGGGAATCTATACATGTAAGTAATGACTTCTAATTGTTTCTGGATAATTTATGGTAAATTTTGAAAGTTGAAACAGAGGATCCAGAAACCGTTCTGTCCCTGTCTCACGAAATCTTGAATATCTCTTAAATTACAGCTCATATGGTCGTTTCGTTTTGTCCATATGAAAATAGACCCATCAAGCTTCGATTACATAATTTTTTTTTAGCATTTAATTCAACTTCTACTATTTTTAGTGATTTTTCGATCTCACATCACTGCTGCTGTCCGCAATAGCGATTCTGCAGAGACTATGCCAATTTCATGAATCTTTCCTGGCCTTACTAATCATCCATCATACATGACACAAATTATGGCCACCTAGTCAAAATTAAGGTTTCTAAGACTCGTGGCTATAGGTTTTAGCATCCCACTCAACCGACCACATAGGCCATTTTCACATGGCTTAAAGTTTACAACCCAAAATTCAACAAAACAAAATAGCCTATACATGCCAAATGTTCTCCTAGATCGACTAAGAAGACAATACCGAAGATTGCTCGCCGGTGTGATGACTTCGTTGACGGTTCCGAGCACACAAAAGGAGACGAGTCCAAGGGACCTAAAATGGGTGACAAGAAAACACCGAGTGAGTTTATAACTCAGTAAGTCATAAGCACTTCATAATTATCCATAAGCAAAATTCATCACAAAGTGAATCAATGAAACGAGGCTAAGTGTTTCATCCATACCGAACTATACCATAGTTCCTTAGACCTTTCGGTTCAATCTCATACATTCACATTTCATATACTAATCAATAGGATATTTAAGGCATTTTTATACTTCAACTCATTTTCACCACAATCATACAATTTCCATCATCACATAGTTTTAAAGCTTACCAAGCCCAACCCCGAGCATGAACATAGTGCCTATTCGCCATGAGCTCAAGGTACTTACCCGATCCGCTGTCCGTGATCAACTTGATAATGTCGCACACTCAGTGCCAATAGTGATGCAAAAGCATATAGTGAGTCCGCACACTTAGTGCTATATAATCAGCTCGCACACTTAGTGCTACATAATCAAATTCGCACACTTAGTGCTTACAAATTTTAAACCCGCACACTTAGTGCCAATCTTGTCACCGTGTCCATTTATACCTGCACACTTAGTGCCGAGACCAAACACTTTACGCATTTTACTACCTTTATACATTCAACAATGTCATCATTCCATACACATACATTTCCATTTACACATCAACTCATTAAACACAATTGCATATATATTATGATCATTTAAATCAATACCAAATATATGCTTAATGACTTACCTTATATTGGATGAAACGATTTCCAATCGGCTACTCGATTATCTTTGCTTTGCCTTTGTTTGATTCTCCCCCTTTGATGTCTTGATCTAGAATAAATACATTTAGTAGTTAAATTTTCTTGCTGGATACTTATATGTATAATTTAATGGTTTTCACTCCATTTCACAACTATCCTTGTTCAAAATATCAAAACCTCAACCAACATTCAATTAATGCTTCAAGGCCGAATGTATAATCACTATTAAGGTAACCTAGTCTCAAGTATTTTTTTATTCTAATGTACAACATCATGAATCAGCTCAACCGAATTATCTCTATCACCCGAACTACATGGAAATGTCCAGCTTTGGACAGCATTGAAATTTCAGATGAGACATGCATTAAACTTAACCGAATTTGTCATAAAATTTACAACATTGGACAGCATGTAAAAGCAAATTAAGGCAGCATAATAAGATAGTCACAATTGCACACGTCAACACATATTTGAGCAGCCATACCACACCATTTACTTCACCATTTAGCCACGGTTTCCAGGAGCAAATTAATCCACACTCACCAAACAAAACTATCAAAATCTTACATGCATGTCGCATGCAACAACAATCTCAAGCATCGCAACACTTAAAACCGAACAGCTTAGGAAGAAATATAAAATATTTGCAAAGTACTGACCAAAAATTCCTCCAAGATGGAAATCACCTATTTGGTTTGCTCCATTGTATTTCTCTATTATTGCTTCCTCTTCTTCCTCTAGTTACAACAATTGCAAAAGAAAGAAAACATGAACACTCCTTCTTCTTCTCAAGTCATGGTAATTGTAACAAAAATGAGAAAGGATGAACAACAAAGATTTTTCTTTCTTTTCCTCAACTCACGGCAATGGGGGACATTCACCATTCTCTTCTTTTTTTTTCATTTCTTTACTACTAGCTTTCTATTTTATTGTTTCCTACATACATCACTAGCCTAACATGTTGGAAACATGTTTCCTTGCCCATCACTCTTGTCATGGCGGCCACTATGCTTGTATTTAGGAAATTTGACATGCAAATCCTTTATTTTCACAACATGCATTATTAGGCCACTTTGCAATTTGCCTAGCACATTTCTAAATTTTCTCATATGAGTCCTACTAACTGAATTCACATGAAATCGACTAAATCAAGTTTGAAACTTCATACATCCATATTTACAGTTTAGACAATAAATACCATGTTCAAACAATTTGGTGATTCGGTTTAGCGGTCCCAAACCGCTTTTCGACTAGGGTTGTTTTAAGGCTGTCACAACAATATATATAAATTATTATCAGCTTTATATAGAGTTAGGATTAGTTTTAATTTAATTATATTTATTTGATAAGTTTTTATCTTAATAAATTAATAGCAATTAAATAATTTAATATGTATTTTATTAAATATTAATTGTTGTTAACTCTAAGTAGAATTAGAACTTAGAATTTTTAATTATTCAATTTTTCTAAGAATTTTGCTTTAACTTTTATTTCCCTCACTATAAATACCACCAACCTTCTTCATTTTTCTTCATTCAAAATTCCCTCTAAACTCCAAATTCCCTAAGTGCCGCAGCTTCCTAGCTAACTATGCCTAGCTACCTAGCAGCCAGTTAGCCAGCAGCCCGAGCTCCATCACACGCCGCATGCCCACCTCGAGCACTGATCGCGAGGTTTCGTGATAGGTTTTAAATATTTATAATTACTCGTTCTTAAACTAACTAATATTGCAATGTAGGAAAGTGTACCTATCGAACAATAGTATAGTTTTAGTAAGACCGGATTATTGAACCCAAAGGAACTAAAAGTACTAGTAATGACTGTCTTTTTATTATCTAGCCTAGGAATAAAAGGAGCTTTTATTTTAATTAACTAATTTTCTAAACTAAGAACGCACAGAGAAAAGAATTGGGGAATTGCTTTTGGGAAAATCGATTGACTTGAGATAATACTTAAGGAAAAATCCACCTAGACTTTACTTGTTATTCTGGTCTGAACCGGACGATTTATTCATTCAACTTGTTCCGTAGAGATCCCTAAGTTATGTTATTATCCCTATTCAAGACTAATAACGTCTAATCCCTAGATTGAATAACCGAGACTTTTCTCTAATTAACACTCTAAGGTTGCATTAACTCGATCTATAGATCCCCTTATTAGGTTTCACCCTAATCCGGCAAAATCTTGTCACCCTATTTCTAGGTGCCCAATCAACTCTGCTTAATTATGACAAAAGTACTCTTAGACAGGGTCTATTCTTCCTCTGAATAAAAGCATGTCTTGGATCAGTATCCTGGGATATCAAAACAAGAATTAAGAGCACATAATTAAGAACAATTTAAATATTTATCATACGATTCAGAAAATAATAACAAGATTCGTCTTAGGTTTCATTCCCCTTAGTTATTTAGGGGTTTTACTTCATAACTAAATAAGAAAACATCTCAGAAGAATAAAGAATACAAAACATAAAAAAAACCCAAAACTCCTGAAGGGAAATTGAGGAGAGATCTTCAGTCTTGATGATGAATCCGGCTTCTAAGATGGATCAATCGACTTCCTTGGAGTAATTCCTTACCCCCTCTTCTCCGTCTCCTTTTTTCTCCTCTTCTCATGTGTATTTATAGGCTTTGGAATGCCTATAAGCCCTCAAAAGTGGCCTTTTTTGAATTGGACTCAACTTGGCCTCGGTAGGGACACACCCGTGTAACATGCCTATGTGCGATTACTTCAGGCCGTGTTTGAGCCTGTTAAAATGGCACGAGCATGTGCTATACCCGAATGAATCATGCTTCAATTCTGCCAGATTGACACGGCCATGTGGTCTGCCCGTGTGAAGAGGTCCAGGCCATGTTGATTTCGTACTTTGGCCCATTTTCCCTGTTTTTAGCCCGTTTCTCGTTCCTTTCGCTCTCCTATGCTCTCCTAAGTATAAAATATGAAATTAAAGAATTAGGAGCATTGAATTCCCCAATTCTAATGAGAAATCATCCATAAAATGCATTAAACATGGGGTAAAAATATGTATAATTTACATTTTATCAAATACCCCCACACTTAAGCATTTGCTTGTCCTCAAGCAAAATTCTCAACTCATAATCAAAATAAATTCTCCTCAACTTACAATTCCTATTGATAATATCTCAGAATAATCCATAGGTAATCATACATTGAGAGTTCAACTAAAAGAACATAAAAGTTTCAAACATTCCAAGTTGAGTATTTAATCATGCAAACATAGGTATCTCTCCGCATCTAAGTAATTACCTTTGATTTAGAATAATACAGAGTTTCACATCCTCACTAAAGATCCACTCAAATCACTTGAGGTGTTTAAGGACAATGAATGAAGCACTCAATAGTCAATAATGAAAAGTCATTACCATAGGCTTGCATGAAAATCAAATCTCCACCACTATAAGTTAAGATGATACATCAATCAAAAGGTTTTTAGAGGGTTGTAATGAGGCTTGGTTAAGGGGTGTGGTCACAAGCTGAAAGAAAGGGTTAGAATCGAGATTGAATTTGAAAACTTTCCTAACTAGAAAAAGAGTTAATCTTCACTTACGTACAACAGAGCTTCTCTCAGAAAATGAAAGTACAAATATGTATACATAGTGTTTTTTTTAAGAACAAGTTAAATAATATAGACTAACTATTGAGAACAAAACATAGCTAGACAATCCATTCAACTCAAATCTCGACAAAAATAGGGATTAATTTATGGGATTTCAACAGTAATAGGTTAAAGGTTAATATTAAGGGTAATACAAGAAATGGCTTCTTAGGCTCAAGGGGGTTTACTAGGGGTTAATCGTGGAGGTAGGCTTTTCATGGCATGAGTGGGTTAATCCTAAGTGCCTTAATCATTTTGACATATCATATCAAATGGTGTGGTCTCGACATGCATAATCAAGCAAGTTCTAGAATAACAGTTCAATACTGACGCACTCAAAGCAATAATGAAAGTGAGTATGAAAGAATTAATAGATGCTTAAAAGGCTCAAAAATCTCACAAAAATTATGGCTTTTTGATGTTTTAGACTCGTGAATTCCAATTCAAAGTAATACCTAGACTTGGGGAAACAACCTATAATTTTAAATTCTTAAAAATCAACTTATCATACTTGATTCTCTAATGCCTTAAGGTTTAAACAATCAATGCATAAATGCCTATATTTTAATTCAAGATATATCAATCAAAATCATAAATCAATTAAAATTTATCCTAAATACGATATGATAGTTTTTCAAGAGAACAAGATGATTATTCAGGGATTTTTCTGATAATGAAATAAATACCCCCCCACACTGAAGATGTACATTGCCCTTAATGTACAAAGATAGATGTTAGAGTTATAAAAATAAGATAGGGAGAGAAGTGAAACTTCTTGTATGATGAATTCCTCGAACTAGAGTTTTGGAGAGTGATTGGTTCGAGAGTGAAGAAGGATACTTCGGTAGTCGTAGAGGTTCATTAGGCCATAAGTCCTACGCCAAAAGAATATTATATCTAATGGTGGCATGGTCGTGGTTGAGGAGGACATGGTAGTCGTGGAGAACCTTTCCCGGTGGAGTTTTAGTTCCTATGTGATGATGAGCTTAAGAGCTCTATATAACTGTAATAAAATCAGGAACTTTTTAGCGGATATTAGGAAGAATAAGTAATCAAAAAGAAATAACCAAAATTAATAATTAAAAATAAAATTCTAAAATCTAACAAAAATAAAAAGTAGTTTTAATAAAAATTAAAAATACAGAAAAATAAATAAATATTTCTAAACATCTTCATCATTGGATGGTTCGTGAGGTGGGACTGGCAATGAGATGTGGAGGTGCTGACAAATCTGCTGTAAGGTAGCATCAATGTTGTCAAATCATTGAAAATACTGATGCTCGATTCGGGTAAGGCACTCAGAGATGTCAGCATACAAAGCCGCCACATGAACTAGACGAGAGGGTGGTGGTGGCTAAGTCGATGGGTCCTCGGCTGTGAGGGGACATCATCAGGAATGTCCTTGTAGGTCTCCTCCTCGATAGATTGGACGAGAAGATATTGGGGAGGGTAGGTTCCTCAGCGCCTCTCGATCATCCGCATGCTAAGCATGCTCGAGATGCCTTGTGGAGACATTTGGCCAATGAGGGTGAGGGATGTTTCTTGGGCCGCGGTGTTAAGGAGCCCGAAGTGTCGCTCCAGCCTAGTCACATAGGGGCCAATGGAGATGACCCCCTTCCGATGCCACTCCGTCTAGTGCTGAATCGCAAGGGCAATGAAATAGGCAAGGTCGATGACGTGCCCTTGCGACATGCATAACAAGAAGTAGACGTCGTGGGTGTTGACGATGCTAGTGCTCTCTCGTCTCCCTGTAATTGTGTGAGCTAAAATTTTGTGTAAATACATCAGGGATGGTGGGAGAACTGAAGCCTTGGAGCGGCTACGATTGTAGGAGGGCGTGTTAGGGGCCAATGTGTGCCAGCACTTCGAGGGAGAGACATGTATGTGGCATCTGAGAGCATGTAGTTCATTTTCCTCTTGAAACGACTCCGTATATAGGTCTAGAGCAGCACCAAACTCTAGGAAGCTTAGCTGGCTGATTAATCTGCCTAGGCAAAACTAGACCGTGCCGGGAACATTATACCTTGTCACTACAGTCTGGAGATGGAATGTTGAGCACCGTTCCATTGTGAGCTCGAGTTCTGTCAGCTCGATAATCCTGAAGAACAGCTCCCAAGGGTCGGTGGTTAGGAGAGCCCAAATTGCATTAGCCATCTAGACTTGTTCTACGGTAGCCCAGTCGGTGCAGCGGCCCTCAATTAAGGGTCGGGCCTGAAGTATTTGGAACAGTTCTTCCTAGGGCCCTCGGCGAAACTATAGGAGAGGGTGACGGATTTTTGCGGTTGGGCCCACGAAAGAGGATGCTCCCTTCCTCTTCTTCGATGTAGGTACGACGATTTTCTTTCCTTTTGGCGATGACATGGTACCTGCAAGTAGACTCATCGAGTCATCTCGATGAGTGGTTGAAGTGAAAGGAATACAATATCCAATTAAAAAGAAGACTTTCAGCCATAACCAAACATAACTAATATAATAATTTTGTGACTTTGTCATTGTATGTAGTAATGGCATGTGTAAAAGAATGAAGCTTTCCTAGCAACATGAAATGTATAAGACATAATTGAACAATGCAAATTACATAAGAGATATTGGCATGGGAATATCATGAGAATGAGCATGGTAAAATCATGGCTATGAAGTTTCCTAATCACTTTTTTAACATGCAATGTATAATAACTAACTAAAAATGCAAACTAAATGATAGATAATGAACAAAAATGGATGATAGTTCAAAAGGAATGGAAATTATTATAATAATAAGCATTAGTAATCAGTAGAATATAAGTGAAGAGAGTAAGCAAACGCTAAGGGAGAGAGATTGGGCTTTAAAAACAAAGTTGAAGGCGGTGCACTGGCGTGGCAGGGGGCCGTGTGGAGTTACAGTGGCTAGGGTTATGGTTTTTGAATGGGGAAGAAAGTGAATAGTGTAAGGTATTTATATATTTTGGGGCACACGACCATGGCACACGCACGTGTCCCCCAATTTTAGCCCATGTGATTCGCAAATTTCAAATTTGGGCGCGTCTGGCATTTAGTACACACCCGTGTTCCTCGGGCGTGTGGGTTCACACAGCCGTGTTGAACGACTGTGTCTAGCTTTGTTCGCTTCTCCGACATGCGTGTGTTCAAGCTCCACGCTCGTGTTAAGTTAACAAGTTCGACCACGGGTGTTAGACACGAGCGTGTTGCACGCCCGTGCTAGTTTCTTAGTTTCAACCACAGGTCTTCCATACGGGCGTGTCGCACGCCCGTGTTGTTTTGGCATGCTCGACCACGGCCATGTCGCACGGCCGTGGCATTTTATCGTAGCCCGTGTTGGGGAAATCTTTTGCCCTGTTTTCACATGGCCTTAAGCACGCCCGTGTGCTTGGCCATGTCTCTATGGAAACACCTGTATTCAAGATCTCTATTAGTAGGTCAGGAGTTAAATACAAAAT
Organism: Gossypium arboreum; assembly: GCF_025698485.1. Lineage (NCBI taxonomy): Eukaryota > Viridiplantae > Streptophyta > Magnoliopsida > Malvales > Malvaceae > Gossypium > Gossypium arboreum. Next base: position 46,884,767 of record NC_069070.1, on the reverse strand, counting down.
TTAAAGAAATTAATAATGTTAGTGCTTGGGTTGCCTCCCGAGAAGCGCTTATTTATAGTCTAAGCTCGACTTACCTCTTCAGTGAATGGTCATGGATGGGTTGAGGAGTTTATACTCCTTATTCCTACTATTAATCTCATCAAAATAAGATTTTAATCGAGTGTTGTTTACCTTAAAAGTGTCGAACTTGGATGACTCACCTCCACTGTATCCAATGGAAAAATACTGAGTACCGTAAGAGGGATTTCCTTATTCGGTGTGGTAGTGACGGTGATCTGTGGCATCTAGTAAGACTTTATCACTAACCTTTAGTTGATTTGGAGAGGTATCAGGCTCATTTTGGCATAGTTTCGATTTATCGTGTGTTCTCAATTTATGTGCTCACCATTCATCTAGCTCCTCTACCTGTAGCCTTTGTTCTTCATGGATGTGTCCTCTATCATTTTTGGAACATGGCTCGTGAATAATTTGAAGCTCAATTTCTGCAAAGTCATATTATCAGTTTTAGTAGATTGGTGTGGACTATTACCTTCAATGTTCGATGTGATGCTAGAATTACGAGCTTAAAGGGTGATCGTTTCGTCTCCCACACAAAGTGTAAGCTCACTTTTTCCAACACCAATAATTGTTTTAGCAGTTGCTAAAAAGGGCCTCCCTAAAATCAAAGGGGTGTTATTATCCTCTTCTATGTCTAGAGCAATGAAATCAATGGGAAATATGAACTAAAAAAGTGTCCCTTAAAAGCGGGTGACTAAAATAATTTCAAAAAACTTAGAGCCCAAATTATAATTTTTTTAGTTAAGTGATAAAAAAAAACTTACTTATAGTTTAATGATTAATATTATAATAGTACATCTTCAATAATACCCCTAGGAAATCTTATAGTTTTATTTGCCAATTTTGTAAGGCATGAAGTTAATACTAGCTCCTAAATTAGCTAATGCATACTTATATCTAAACTACCAATTAAGCAAGGAATTGTAAAACTCACTGGATCTTTCAATTTCTAGGGTAGCTTATTCTATAGAATAGCTGAGCAGACTGCGTTTAGCTCCACATGTGACGTTTCGTCCAACTTCCACTTATTACTAAAAGCTCTTTTAAAAATATCATTGCATTTGGCATCTGCGACAAAGCTTCAATAAACTGTAAGTTAATACGTAATTTTTTCAAAAGTTTGAGGAATTTACTGAATTGTTCGTCTGAGCGGTCTTTTCTTATTGCGTTAGGGTATGGGACACGAGGTCTATATTCTTCATTCACCGTTTTGTTATGACTTACCTCACTTTTACCTTTACTCACCACAGTTTCTTATATCAATTTTGGCTTAGGCGCAATGAATCCTTCCTTATCTTGAGTACTAATTGCGTTGAGGTGTTCCCTTGGATTAGGTTCAATATTACTTGGTAAGCTACCTTGTGGTCATTCGGAGATTAGTTTGGATAGCTGGCCTATCTGAGTTTTGAGCCCTTGGATCAATGCTTGTTGATTCTTAAGTGCTGTCTCGGTATTTTGGAAATGGGTTTTTGACACCGAGATGGATTTAGAGAGCATCTCCTCAAGGTTTGGTTTCTTTTCTTGATGATAAGGTGGCTTTTGAAAACCCTGAGGATTTTGTGGCTTTTGATTCCCTTAACCACCCCAAGAGAAATTTGGGTGGTTCTTCCAACCTACATTATAAGTATTACTGTGCGGGTTATTTTGAGATCGAGACTTATTGTTACCCATATAATTGACATGTTCCTCTTCAATTGTAGGATTGAAGGATTGATATTCTGTATGCACACCTCCTCCACTTGAGTCACACCTCATTACTGGATGTACCTACGTAGAACCAAGTAAACCATTAATCTTTTTATTGAGAAGTTCTACCTGATTTGACAGCATAGTAATTGAGTCGACGTTATAAATGCCGACTATTTTTGTTGGCTCAGTCCTCATGACTTGCCACTGATAATTATTCAGTGACATTTCTTCATTGAATTCATAAGCCTCTTCAGGTGTTTTGTTGTTGATAGTTCCTTCAGCAGCTACGTCAATCATTTGTCTTGTTGAGGGATTCACACCATTGTAAAATTTTTGAACTTGCAGCCATAGAGGTAATCCATGGTGAGGGCACCTTAGCAATAGATCCATGTATCTCTCCCATGCATCGCAATAGTCCATCTGCAAAAAAGAAGAGATATCATTACGTAACTTAGTTGTTTTAGCCGGTGGAAAATATTTTAGTAGAAATTTTTCGGTCATTTGTTCCCAAGTAGTGATGGACCCTCGTGGTAACGAGTTCAACCACTGTTTAGCTTTGTTTTTTAGTGAAAAAGGGAATAAATGAAGGTGAATGGCATAATCAGAAATGCCATTAATTTTGAAAGTGTCGCAAAACTCCAGAAAATTTGCCAAGTGAGCGTTGGGATCCTCATCCTACAAACTATCAAACTGAACAAACTACTGTATCATCTGAATTGTGTTAGGTTTCAGTTCAAAATTATTCACAGCAATAGCAGGTCTAACTATACTTGACTCAGTTCTTGTTAGAGAAGGTTTAGCATAGTCATACATAGTACGTGGAGCAGAATTTTGATTAGCCGCAATTGCAGGAGGTAGCTGATTGCCTTGGTTTTCAGCCATCTCTTCGTTTGGGGGTTGAGTATCGTCTTCTTGCTCGTTCTTCGTGTATCTTAAGCTTCACCTTATTTCTCTTTGGTTTCTACAAACTGTGCGATCGATTTCTTCGTCAATAAGTAATGGTCCTAATGGGTTCTTCTAGTCATGAACTATAAAAACCTCTCAAGAGAAAGAAAAAGTAAATTAATTAATAATAATTACATTAAATTAAATTGCAAGAAAAATAAATGGCTAAAGTAATAAAAATTAAGTGTTCCTAATAATTCAGTTTCTAGGCAATGGTGCCAAAAACTTGATTACGAGGTTTTGTGATAGGTTTTAAATATTTATAATTACTCGTTCTTAAACTAACTATTATCGTTATGTAGGAAAGTGTACATATCGAACAGTAGTATAGTTTTAGAAAGACTGGATTGTCAAACCCAAAGGAACTAAAAGTACTAGTAATGACTATCCTTTTATTACCTAGCCCAGGAATAAAAGGGGCTTTTATTTTAATTAACTAATTATCTAAACTAAGAACGCATAGAGAAAAGAATTGGGAAATTGCTTTTGGGAAAATCAATTGACTTGAGACAATACCTAAGGAAAAATCCACCTAGACTTTACTTGTTATTCTGGCTCCGAACCGGACGATTTATTCATTCAACTTGTTCCATAGAGATCCCTAAGTTATGTTATTATCCCTATTCAAGACTAATAATGTCTAATCCCTAGATTGAATAACCGCGACTTTTCTCTAATTAACACTCTAGGGTTGCATTAACACGATCTATAGATCCCCTTATTAGATTTCACCCTAATCCGGCAAAATCTTGTCACCCTATTTCTAGGTGCGCAATCAACTCCACTTAATTATGAAAAAAGTACTCTTAGACAGGGTCTATTCTTCCTCCGAATAAGAGCATGTCTTGAATCAGTATCCTAGATATCAAAACAAGAATTAAGAACACATAATTAAGAACAAGTTAAATATTTATCATACGATTCAGAAAATAATAACAAGATTCATCTTAGGTTTCATTCCCCTTAGGTATTTAGCGGTTTTAGTTCATAACTAAATAAGAATACATCTCAGAAGAATAAAGAATACAAAAAATAAAGAAAACCCAAAACTCCTGAAGGGAAATTGAGGAGAGATCTTCAGTCTTGATGATGAATCCAGCTTCTTAGATGGATCAATCGGCTTCCTTGGAGTAATTCCTCACCCCCTCTTCTCCGTCTCCTTTTTTCTCCTCTTCTCGGGTGTATTTATAGGCTTTGGAATGCCTATAATCCCTCAAAAGTGGCCTTTTTCGAATTGGACTCAACTTGGGCTCGACAAGGACATGCCTGTGTGCAATTACTTCAGGCCGTGTTTGAGCCTGTTAAAATGGCACTGGCGTGTGCTATACCCATGTGAATCGTGCTTCAATTCTTCTAGATTGACATGGCTGTGTGGTCTGCCCATGTGAAGAGGTCCAGGCCGTGTTGATTTCGTACTTTGGCCCATTTTTTCTGTTTTTGTCCCATTTCTCGTCCTTTTCTCTCTCCTATGCTCTCCTAAGTACAAAATATGAAATTAAAGCATTAGAAGCATCGAATTCACCAATTCTAATGAGAAATCATCCATAAAATGCATTAAACATGGGGTTAAAATATGTATAATTTACGGTTTATCATGCACACCTGCCCCCATCACCCACTACATCGCGCACCCCGTCCTGTTCCAGCACCAGCTGTCCACACCAAGCCTTCGTCCCGCCCATTGTTACCTGTGCCTAGTTCCCGCAAGCGTTCAGACCAGGTCTGCTTGATGAGGATCCGTATGCTGCTTACACATCCAGCCTAGCTTGCGTGCTGCTGCTTGCTCCCAACTCCTGCTACGCTCTGCTGCCTCGCACACATAAGCGGCACACCAACTTTACACCAACCCCTTTAGCCGATAACCCTCTAACCTACCCTAAATCGACCTCTTTGATTTTCTAATTTTTTTCTTAATTTTTATAAAAAGGTGGTAAGACCAAGTTTTTCTCTTAAATTTTAACATTTATTTAATCATTTAATTTTTCAATTTATTAAGTTATTAATATTTTATATTAATTAAATTTTTGAGAAAATATTTGTTTCCATCTTATGTTCAGGTTAATCATGCCTCGCAAGAGAACTCGTGCTTGGGCCCAAATTAATGAAACACAAAACAAGTTCCATTGTGAAAAAGCCAAAGCAAGATACAAGAGTATCTTAAAAAATCAATAGATGCATCCAGAGAAAGGCTTTACATTGAAAGAGAGTAACTACAAAGACTTTCTGGCAAATATTCATCAAGTTCCGGAAGCCCTCAATTGGGAATTATTCTGTGAGAAGAGACTTAGTATGGATGAGGAACTAGTTCACAAATTCTATACGAATTTAACCTCAAGCGAGTTGACAGAAGTTCCAGTTCATGGAATCAAGGTACCAATAACTTCAAACGCTATTAATGAGTTCTTTGAATTGCCTGATTATGAAAATGATGATTATTCTTCCTTGATGAGCAATATAAAGCCTGAAAATTTGCAAGAAATTCTCGAGGAACTTACAGTTCCAAGTTTTAAGTGGATTGTGCCAAAGCAAGGAATTCACACTTGTTAAAGAGAATATTTGACACCACTCACAAAGGTATGGTTCTACTTCATCCGTTTCAGCCTTATGCCTAGTTCACATGGAACTACAATTTCATTAGAGAGAATAGCCTTATTATATTCGATTTTAACTGGAAAGACCATTGATGTGGGAAAAATCATCCTGAAAGAAATGCGGAATTGTGTCATTAGACGTTCCAGCCCAGCCTACTTTCCTTTTACGATAACAATTCTGTGCTTGAAAGCTAAAATTCTTCAAACGTAAAGAAGACAGGCTATAGCTAGGGCACAATCAGAGATTGGGACATCTATCGAATAGCTGGAGATTCTGTTCTACAGTAGTGAATTGAAGAAAGTGAGGATCCTAAAGAAGAGGAAGAACATTCCCACAGAGATCGAACCAATGCAATCGGCTGAAGTCCCTGATAAGGTGGAACTAATGGAACCAGAAGTTGAACTTGATAACAAAACTTCAATGTTCAGAGCTCAATTGCCTAGCCCAGATCTTTGAGATGAGATGTCAAAGTTGATGGACATAATGCAGCATATGCAATGGCAGTAACAAGCTTACTGGAGATACTCAAAAATAAGGATGACTCGACGAGAAGTGCTCTTAAGAAAATTTATAATGACTCATTTATTTTTGTGCGCAAATTTCCAGATTTTATATTTGAATTTTATATTTGAACCATGGAGTCCACTATCGAAGAAGGAGCGAAGCGATTCATACAAAGGCAATAATGATGGAACAAATGATGAGTCAAACTTGGAAGCGTCTGCAAATAAATAAAAGGGGGGATCTTGACCTTATTTTATTTCTGTTCTTAGGTCATTTTAAGATTAAGTTTAATTAGGAATTTTTATTTTTCACATAATAAAACAAGAGATGGAAATCATGAATAATGAACAAGTCCCAAAGTATAAAGTGTGGTAATAGGTATATACATGTCTAGGATTAGATCTAGAGACAGCTTGGTACTTAAGTAGTCAATTTGACTCACCTCCTCTTTTTTAGAATCCTACCTGGTGTATAGTATCTATTCATTTTAAACAATGAGGACATTGTTCATCTTAAGTAGGGGGACCGAAAAATTGAAATTGAATTATTTCCACTCAGAATAAATTTTCTTTTAATTATGATTAGGATATATTTTGTTCAATAATTTGAAATCTTGTTAAGTATGCTAAATTTTAGTATAAATAAAGTTCTATTATTTTAATAAATTATTATGTTATCTTAATAATGATATGAATGTATTATTAGTAAAGCATGCAAATCGTACCATAAATTTTTAGTTCCTTATGAAAGTTAGGCATGAATGAAAGTTTAAGTCTTTAGAATTGACTTAGTAGTTTCTTGAGGCGAAATCCTAGGAAGCATGGAACATTCAAAATTATTTAGGTAACTTTTGTTTGGACTGTTTGAGCCTTTCAATCCAACCATGATGAAATTTTTATCCTTTGAAACCCAACTTTGAAACTATATGGCCTAATTTTATTTGAACCCTTGGAAATTTAACCATCACTTCTCTCTTAACTATCTTAAAATTGTCCCAAACACTAGAGTCAGTACTATTCAGAGTATTCTTTAAAAATAAGTTTGGGGGAGAGAAATATATAATGGTCTAAAATTGTAGTACATTAAGTAAAATGCTCGTGTTAAAAAAAAGCATGAGTTCTTAAGACAAGATGTACAAAAGAGCATGTGAAAGTAAAGAACGTTGATGTATTGAAGGTAATCATTTCGAAGGTCTGATGCAAACTGAGTCTAGGGTTTAAGAGCCTAAATTTATCTATCTTTTACATACCCTTAAGCCCAGCCACATTACAACCTTGTTAAAAACCTATTGATTCAAAAGTTCCAATGCTACCTATATTAGTGGAGAGAAATCGTTACGGACAACATATGAAGACATAAGTTAAACTTAATGAATGCTGCTTAATCTTGAATAAAAGTGTGACAGCCTAAATTGACCCTAGTCGGAAAGTGGTTTCGGGACCACTAAACCGAGTCATAAAAATAATTAGCCGTCATAGTGGATGCTCATTATATGTACATATGCATGTGTGAAAATTTCATGTTTGAATTTTGTTAATTGTAAGTGAATTTTATTAAATAGGACTTATGTGAGAAAATTTAGAAATGTGCTAGGCAAATGTAAAGTGGCCTATTAATGCATGTTGTGAAAATGATGGGCTTGCATGTCAAATTTCCCTAAATTAAAGCCTAGTGGCCAGCAATGACAAAGGGTGATGGGCAAAACATGTTATAAAACATGTTGTGTAAATGGGTTATATTGGAATAAATAAAATAAGGAGTATGGGTAATAAGGAAACAAAAAAAAAAAAAGCGTGTTCATCCTTTTCATTTCTTTTGGCTGAAAATTCTAAGGAAGAAAGAAGGAGTTCTTGCTCCATGTTTGGTTTAGAAGAGGATTAGGAGGAGGTTCGGCCATACTTGTATCAAGATTAAGGTATGTTTGATGTTGTGCCATGAGATTCATGCATGTTTTTTTTTAGTTGCTAGCTTGATGTTCTTATTAGCCCATGGTTCAAATCTTTGCTATGTCATGGGGATGGTATTCGGCCAAGGTGGATTTTGTGTTGATATCATTGCATGCTAAATGTGAAGCTTGTTAATGATGCATGTGATGGTGGATTGATAACTCTTGAATCTCCTTTTAGCATCCTTGAGTGAGACATTAAGTTCCTTGTTCAACCATGACCAAAATTGAAATGGTAAGGTGTTGTGATGCATTCGGCCATGGTAGGATATAGAAGAGAAATAAGGTTGTTGTTAGATGAAGTAGAGTCTAACAAATGAGCTCGTATGTGCATTAGTTGCTAGATGGAGAAAAATCGGCTAGCAAGTTGTGTGCTAAGGCCGAATGTAATTTGGTATATTATGGGTAATGCTTGTGTTGAATTAGTGTAAAGGGAGAGGATGCTTTAATAGTGTATATATGTGTATTAGCCAAGTTTTGAACTTGAAACAAATGGTGTTTAGTCAACACAAGTGACCATACTTGTAGAATGTATTAAGTGTTGCAATCGGCCTTAGCATAGATGTGTATGTTCGGCCATTGGTAGCCTATTGATGGCTTTAGCTTGACTTAGAAAATTCGGCTAAGGGGAAATATTAGCTAGTATGTTGAATTCGATTCGTGATTTCGTACATATGTGACTCTAATGTCTAATGTATATATGGGCTAAGTACCTTGAGCTTCTCTTTTGATGTTCGAATGAATTGTATTAAATTGTTGATGTGATTAAAAACGCGTATGATCATTGTGTATTTGAGCTAAAAGGTGGCCATATGACCTATCAAACTCCTTGTCATATTCGGCCATAAGCTAGCAAAATGAGACTTTGATAAGTTAAATTTGTTTGAATTAGCTCAAGAGCTTAGGGGACCACAGTTGGATAAGGGAAAGGAAAAGTGATCGAATAGCCGTTGAAGCCGTTCGACAACATCCGAGGTAAGTTTTGAGCAATGGAACCTAGATTATGATTCGATTAGATTATGTCACAAACAAATCAAAATCATGCTCTTTGAATGTGGCTATTGTCAAACTTGTAAGTGTGATAAGTGTCTTGTGTTTGAGCTTTGGTAATGAAAATGAAACATGGATGTGTAATGATTTATTGATGTATGTGCATGGTTATTCGAATGATATTCGGGCTCATTCCCGAAGGCTTTTGTGTTAAGTGACTATATCCGGACTAAGATCCGAAGGCATTTATGCGAGTTACTATATCCGCCAAAACCGAAGGCATTTGTGCTAGCGACTATATCCGGGCTAAGTCCCAAGGCATATGCTAGTGATCATATCCGGCTAAGACCAAGGCCTTGTGCGAGTGGTTATATCCGTTAAATCCAAGGTACGTGATTCGGGAATGAGCGATCTTGCTGTAAAAATTTCAGTTAATACGCTTGTAAAGTCCCAACAATGAGGTATGTTTCAGATGTGCATTGGAATAGTCGATCCCTTGAATAATATTCGCCAATCGAGTAATGAGCCTCCGTATTTGGCTAAGATGATCCCTTATGTATGAATATAGGGGCTGGAATGTGAAGTAGGAATGATTTGAGAATATGTATATATGGAATTATCCGTTTAGTTATATGAATGCTATACTTCCGATGTGCTTAAACTCTTTGCTCAAAACTTACTAAGCATTAAATGCTTACTCCGTTTCTTTAATTCTCTGTTTTATAGATTTTGGTTCGTCAGCTATCGGACTCGGGAATTTTGAAGTCGAAGTCGCCACACTATCAAAGCTCCTTTCGGTATATTTTTGGTTGGACTTTGAAATGGCATGTATAGGACTACCCTTTGTTGTAGGTCATGTACCTTTCGGTTTTGTGTAAATTTGGATAGCCATGCGAAAATGGCTTAAGTATACTTTGGGCATGGTATTATAATCATTGTATGTTGTTCATTAAGAGGTATGGAAATTTTCGGAGACGATTAGCCATTGGGATGGTTAATCATGATCATATTTTGTGCTATTTATGTTAAAGGGCTAGTTGAATCATGGAAACTATGAAATAGGTAAAGCCTACCTTAAAGACAGATGCTGACAGCTGCAGTGACGTGGATGTGAAAAATCACTAAAAATTGTAAGAATGAAATTAAATAGTGACTAAATTATGTAAATGAACCTTGACGAGTCTATTTTCATAGAAAAGTAACGAAATGATCATATAAACAGCATGTTAAGAGATATTTAAATTTTCGTGAGACAGGGCCAGAACGGCTTTTGGAGTCCCTGTTCCGACTTTGGAAATTCATTATAAATTGACCAGAGATAATTAGAAGTCACGCCATATATTTACAGATTCCTTTTCGAGTCTAGTTTCTGTAGAAACAAACGGCATCAGTATTGAAGCCCTGTACAGGGAGATATCCAAGTCGTAATGCGCGAAGGTCAGTGTAGTCGATCCCTGTAAAATGGGAGACTTTAACTAATAAACTGTACTAATTAGCCCGACCAAAAATTCTAGAAAAAACGTTTTAGATGCATATATGAGTCTAGTTTCAGGAAAAAATCACGAAACTGATTTTTGAGTTGTGGAACTCAAGATATGATTTTTAAGGTGACAGTGACACAGTTAGCCAGCTGTCTGGAAATTTTTAAATGGACCGCGAAAATAAATATATTATGTCTGTTAGCACCTCGTGTTTGACTCCGGCCACGGTCTCGGGTACGGGGTGTTACAATTAAATTGGTATCAGAGCTACGGTTTAGTCGATTCTAGGACTACCGTAATGCGTTTGGGTCTAGCTATACATGCCATTTTATGCGATTATTTGATAGTGTGGTGATTTCTGACATTTGCAAATGTGTTTATTTATAGTAATGGATCCCGATCCCGACCGAGCGGTAGCTGATGATCTTGAGGGTGTAGCGCCTGCTCCCGTACAAGGGACAGCGCCGGCGGACTCTCAACCTAATGCTAGTAATCCGAATGATGAAGCTAGACAAGCTTTCTATAGCGTGATGAATGATTGGTTCAACCAATACATTCAAACTACTACGGCTGTTCCACAACCTCCATTCCCATCAAACACAACCCCCGCACCTACAATACCTCTCCAAGAATGACCAAATAAGGTCAAATAAGCCCCAGCTGATGTAATTCAAAACACGGGCTACTAAATTTAAGGCTACGGATAGCGATGATGCCGAGCAAGCTGAATTTTGGTTGGACAACACTATTCGGGTACTCGATGAGCTATCTTGCACACCGATGAGTGCCTAAAGTGTACTATCTCCTTGCTACGTGATTTTGCCTACTATTGGTGGAATACGTTGACTTCACAGTGCCTAGAGAGCAAGTAACTTGGGAGTTCTTCCAAACCGAAGTTTGAAAGAAGTATATCATCGAGATTCATTGACCAAAAGCGGAAGGAATTTCTTGAACTCAAACAAGGTTCCATGTCGGTTACCGACTATGAACGAAAATTTGTGAGGCTTAGCCGGTACGCACGAGAATGCATTTCCTCGGAAGCCGTAATGTGTAAACGTTTTGAGGATAGGCTAAATGATGAGATAAAGCTGTATGTTGGCATTTTAGAAATCCGAGAATTTGTGGTACTTGTCGAGCGAGCTTGCAAAGCCGAGGAGCTCAGTATGGAGAAAAGAAAAGCTAAGGTGGGAGCAAAGGAGTTCCGTAAGAGGTCTTCGGGGAAGCCCTTCCCACAGTCATCGAAGAAATTTAGAGATGGCTTAGGCCGGTCGAGAGACACTTCGGGCTTATCTAGACGAGATCGCGATCGACCCCCTGTGAGTGCACGAGTCACTTCGATCGCCAGTGTTGGAAATGACCGTCGAGACAGAGCGGAATGCCAGTATTATGGTAAATGGCATTCGGGGAGTTGTAGGTTCCATGACCGCTCCTGTTACAAGTACGGGTCAGTTGACCACTTTATCAAAGATTGCCCGAGGTTGTCTAAACAGAATGCAAATCAGAGTGGGAAACCGGGTGCTACCACTGCTCAAGGTAGACCATCTAGAAATACGGGCAATGCTAGTGGTGGTCAGAGAGGATCTAGGGATGCTACGACCAGATCTGAGGCTCGTGCTCCAGCTAGGACTTATGCTATACTGCCAGACGCGAGGATGCTTCCTCGCCGGATGTTATTACCGGTACTTTTACTCTCTTTGATACTAATGTGATTGCTTTGATTGACCCTGGTTCTACTCATTCTTATATATGTGAAACCTTAGCATCCAATAAGACTTTGCCTATTGAGTCTACCGAGTTCGTAATTCGGGTGTCAAATCCCTTGGGTCGTTACGTGCTTGTCGACAAAGTGTGTAAGAAATGTCCCTAGTAATTCGAGGTTTCGCTTTCCATGGACTTGATGCTTTTGTCGTTCGATGAATTTGATGTTATTCTTGGTTTGGATTGGTTGACCGTGCATGATGCGGTTGTGAATTGCAAAAGCAAGACTATTGATTTGAGATGTGTAAATAACGAGATAATCCGAGTTGAGTCTACAGACTTAAAGGGGTTGCCAGCTGTAATATCAGCAATGTTGGCCCAGAAATATGTAAGAAAGGGGTGCGAAGCATACCTTGCGTATGTACTTGATGACAAGGAATTGGGAAAGAAACCCGAATCTGTGCCGGTGGTTTGTGAATACCCGGATGTTTTTCCCGAAGAATTACCGGGTTTACCACCTGTTCGGGAAGTAGAGTTTGGTATTGAGCTTGTACCGGGGACTACGCCAATTTCGATAGCTCCGTATCGTATGGTACCAACCGAGTTAAAGGAATTGAAAGCTCAGTTGCAAGAGTTGACGGATAGAGGTTTCACTCGACCAAGTTTCTCACCTTGGGGTGCACCAGTATTGTTTGTGAAAAAGGACGGAACCATGAGGTTGTGCATTGACTATCGTCAGCTGAATAAAGTGACGATAAAGAATAAATATCCGTTACAGCGTATTGATGATTTGTTTGATCAACTAAAGGAGCCCAGTGTTTTCAAAGATAGATTTGAGATCGGTTATTATCGATTCATAATTCAAGATTCGGATGTACCCAAACCGCTTTCGAACGAGGTACGGTCACTACGAGTTCTTAGTGATGCCGTTCGGGCTCACTAATGCCCTCATGCGGTATTTATGGATTTGATGAATCGGATCTTCGACAAGATTTGGACCGGTTCATAGTTATGTTCATTGATGACATCTTGGTCTATTCAAGAGATGAGACCGAACATGCTGAACACCGAGATTAGTGTTGCAAATTTTACGGATAAGCGGTTATATGCTAAGTTCAGCAAGTGTGAGTTCGTTAAGAGAGGTTAGCTTCTTGGGTCATGTGGTATCTGCATCGGTATTCGAGTCGACCGAGCAAAATTTCAGCCATACTTAACTGGAAGCCTCGAGAAATATTACCGAGGTTCGAGCTTTTTAGGACTTGCTTTACTACCGACGGTTTGTAAAGGTTTCTCGATGATAGCCACACCCATGACGAAGCTACTTCAAAAAGATGTTAAGTTCGAATGGACGGAAAAATGTCAGAAAAGTTTTGATCAATAGAAAACTTATTTGACGGAAGCTCCAATTTTAGTGCAGCCCGAATTAGGCAAAGAGTTTGTCATCTATAGTGACGCCTCCCTACTTGGGTTAGGTTGCGTATTGATGCAAGAAGGTCGAGTTGTGGCCTATGCGTCGAGACAATTAAAGCCACATGAGAAAAATTATCCGACCCATGATCTCGAATTAGCTGCCATCGTATTCGCCTTGAAAATATGGCGACATTACTTATTTGGTGAGAAGTGCCATGTATTTTCGAATCAAAAGTCTCAAATATTTGATGACTCAAAGAGACTTGAATTTGCGACAAAGACGTTGGCTCGAGTTGTTAAAAGATTATGAGCTTGTCATTGATTATCACCCGGGAAAGGCTAATGTGGTTGCGGACGCCTTAAGCCGGAAATCACTGTTTGCTTTACGAGCGATGAATGTACACTTGTCTATTCTACCCGACAATGTGTTAGTAGCCGAATTAAAGGCCAAATCATTATTGATTCATCAAATTCGTGAAGCTCAGAAAGTCGACGATGAGTTGGTTGCAAAAAGGGCTGAATGTGTTCCAAATGTGGAATCGGAGTTTCAAATTGATGATGACGATTGTTTGAGGTACAGAAATCGGTTGTGTGTTCCAAGAAATTCAGAACTCATTTCGATGATTCTGAACGAAGCTCATTGTAGCCGAATGTCAATTCACCCAGGGAGTACGAAAATGTACAACGATCTGAGACGTCAGTTTTGGTGGCATGGTATGAAATGAGACATTTCCGATTTTGTTTTGAAGTGTTTAATATGTCAGCAAGTAAAGGTGGAACATCAAGTGCCTACGGGTTTACTTCAGCCGATCATGATACCTGAATGGAAATGGGAACGAGTCACGATGGATTTTGTATCTGGGTTGCCAGTGTCGGCAAGTAAGAAAGATGCGATTTGGGTCATTGTTGATAGACTGACTAAGTCGGCTCACTTTATCCCCGTACGTACGGATTTTTCATTGGATAAACTAGCTGAATTGTATGTTTCTCAGATTGTGAGATTACACGGGGTACCTATTTCTATTGTGTCGGATAGAGATCCGAGATTCACCTCACGATTTTGGAAGAAATTGCAAGAAGCTTTGGGCACCAAGTTGCATTTTAGCACCGCTTTTCACCCCCAAACCGATGGTCAATCCGAGCGGATAATTCAAATACTCGAGGATATGTTGAGATGCTGCATCCTTGAGTTTAGTGGTTCATCGGAACGGTATTTACCTTTGATTGAATTCTCCTACAATAATAGTTTTCAATCAAGCATTAAGATGGCACCTTACGAGGCCTTGTACGGGCGTAAATGCCGTACACCATTGTTTTGGACCGAACTCGGTGAAGGTAAAATTTTCGGAGTTGATTTGATTAAAGATGCTGAACAGAAAGTAAAAGTAATCCGTGAAAGTCTAAAGGCAGCCGCAGATCGTCAGAAATCGTACGCGGATTTGAAACAAAAAGACATTGAATATCAGGTGGGAGATAAAGTGTTGCTTAAAGTTTCACCTTGGAGAAAGATACTCCGATTTGGCCGTAAGGGCAAACTGAGTCTGAGATTCATCGGGCCATATGAGATATCCGAACGAGTCGGTCCAGTTGCGTATCGTTTGATTTTGCCCCCTGAACTTGAAAAGATTCACGACGTCTTTCATGTTTCGATGCTTCGACGTTATAAATCTGATCCGTCGCACGTAATTAGTCCATCAGAGGTTAAAATTCAAGCCAATATGAGTTATGAAGAAGAACCGATTCGTATCCTAGCACGTGAAGTGAAAGAGTTGCGAAACAAAAGGGTTCCGCTAGCGAAAGTGTTATGGCTCAAACAAGGGATAGAAGAAGCTACTTGGGAACCCGAGAACTCTATGAAAGAGCGATACCCAAACCTATTTACCGGTAAGATTTTCGGGGACGAAAATTTCTTAAGTGGGGAGAGTCAGTGATGACCTAAATTGACCCTAGTCGGAAAGTGGTTTCGGGACCACTAAACTGAGTCATAAAAATAATTAGCCGTCATAGTGGATGCTCATTATATGTACATATGCATGTGTGAAAATTTCATGTTAGAATTTTGTTAATTGTAAGTGAATTTTATCAAATAGGACTTATGTGAGAAAATTTAGAAATGTGCTAGGCAAATGTAAAGTGGCCTATTAATGCATGTTGTGAAAATGATGGGCTTGCATGTCAAATTTCCCTAAATTAAAGCCTAATGGCCGGCCATGACAAAGGGTGATGGGCAAAACATGTCATAAAACATGTTGTGTAAATGGGTTATGTTGGAATAAATAAAATAAGGAGTATAGGTAATAAGGAAACAAAAAAAAAAAGTGTGTTCATCCTTTTCATTTCTTTTGGCCGAAAATTCTAAGGAAGAAAGAAGGAGTTCTTGCTCCATGTTTGGTTTAGAAGAGGATTAGGAGGAGGTTCGGCCATACTTGTATCAAGATTAAGGTATGTTTGATGTTGTGCCATGAGATTCATGCATGTTTTTTTTTAGTTGCTAGCTTGATGTTCTTATTAGCCCATGGTTCAAATCTTTGCTATGTCATGGGGATGGTATTCGGCCAAGGTGGATTTTGTGTTGATATCATTGCATGCTAAATGTGAAGCTTGTTAATGATGCATGTGATGGTGGATTGATAACTCTTGAATCTCCATTTTAGCATCCTTGAGTGAGACATTAAGTTCCTTGTTCAACCATGACCAAAATTGAAATGGTAAGGTGTTGTGATGCATTCGGCCATGGTAGGATATAGAAGAGAAATAAGGTTGTTGTTAGATGAAGTAGAGTCTAACAAATGAGCTCGTATGTGCATTAGTTGCTAGATGGAGAAGAATCGGCTAGCAAGTTGTGTGCTAAGGCCGAATGTAATTTGGTATATTATGGGTAATGCATGTGTTGAATTAGTGTAAAGGAGAGGATGCTTTAATAGTGTATATATGTGTATTAGCCAAGTTTTGAACTTGAAACAAATGGTGTTTAGTCAACACAAGTGACCATACTTGTAGAATGTATTAAGTGTTGCAATCGGCCTTAGCATAGATGTGTATGTTCGGCCATTGGTAGCCTATTGATGGCTTTAGCTTGACTTAGAAAATTCGCTAAGGGAAATATTAGCTAGTATGTTGAATTCGATTCGTGATTTCGTACATATGTGACTCTAATGTCTAATGTATATATGGGCTAAGTACCTTGAGCTTCTCTTTTGATGTTCGAATGAATTGTATTAAATTGTTGATGTGATTAAAACGCGTATGATCATTGTGTATTTGAGCTAAAAGGTGGCCATATGACCTATCAAACTCCTTGTCATATTCGCCATAAGCTAGCAAAATGAGACTTTGATAAGTTAAATTTGTTTGAATTAGCTCAAGAGCTTAGGGGACCACAGTTGGATAAGGGAAAGGAAAAAGTGATCGAATAGCCGTTGAAGCCGTTCGACAACATCCGAGGTAAGTTTTCGAGCAATGGAACCTAGATTATGATTCGATTAGATTATGTCACAAACAAATCAAAATCATGCTCTTTGAATGTGGCTATTGTCGAAACTTGTAAGTGTGATAAGTGTCTTGTGTTTGAGCTTTGGTAATGAAAATGAAACATGGATGTGTCATGATTTATTGATGTATGTGCATGGTTATTCGAATGACATCCGGCTAAGTCCCAAGGCTTTTGTGTTAAGTGACTATATCCGACTAAGATCCGAAGGCATTTATGCGAAGTTACTATATCCGGCCAAAACCGAAGGCATTTGTGCTAGCGACTATATCCGGGCTAAGTCCCGAAGGCATATGCTAGTGCTCATATCCGGGCTAAGACCCGAAGGCCTTGTGCGAGTGGTTATATCCGGCTAAATCCCGAAGGTACGTGATTCGGGAATGAGCGATCTTGCTGTAAAAATTTCAGTTAATACGCTTGTAAAGTCCCAACAATGAGGTATGTTTCGTATGTGCATTGGAATAGTCAATCCCCTTCGAATAATATTCGCTCAGTCGAGTAATGAGCCTTCGGTATTTGGCTAAGATGATCCCTTATGTATGAATATAGGGGCTGGAATGTGAAGTAGGAATGATTTGAGAATATGTATATATGGAATTATCCGTTTAGTTATATGAATGCTATACTTCCGATGTGCTTAAACTCTTTGCTCAAAACTTACTAAGCATTAAATGCTTACTCCGTTTCTTTAATTCTCTGTTTTATAGATTTTGGTTCGTCAGCTATCGGACTCGGGAATTTTGAAGTCGAAGTCGCCCACACTATCAAAGCTCCTTTCGGTATATTTTTGGTTGGACTTTGAAATGGCATGTATAGGACTACCCTTTGTTGTAGGTCATGTACCTTTCGGTTTTGTGTAAATTTGGATAGCCATGCGAAAATGGCTTAAGTATACTTTGGGCATGGTATTATAATCATTGTATGTTGTTCATTAAGAGGTATGGAAATGTTCGGAGACGATTAGCCATTGGGATGGTTAATCATGATCATATTTTGTGCTATTTATGTTAAAGGGCTAGTTGAATCATGGAAACTATGAAATAGGTAAAGCCTACCTTAAAGACAGATGCTGACAGCTGCAGTGATGTGGATGTGAAAAATCACTAAAAATTGTAGGAATGGAATTAAATAGTGAATAAATTATGTAAATGAACCTTGACGAGTCTATTTTCATAGGAAAGTAACGAAACAATCATATGAACTGTATGTTAAGAGATATTTAAATTTTCGTGAGACAGGGCCAGAACGGCTTCTGGAGTCCCTGTTCCGACTTTGGAAATTCATTATAAATTGACCAGAGATAATTAGAAGTCATGCCATATATGTACAGATTCCTTTTCGAGTCTATTTTCTTCAGAAACAAACGGGATCAGTATTGAAGCCCTGTACAGGGAGATATCCAAGTCGTAATGCGCGAATGTCAGTGTAGTCAATCCCTGTAACATGGGAGACTTTAACTAATAAACTGTACTAATTGGCCCGACCAAAAATCCTAGAAAAAAATTTTTAGATGCATATATGAGTCTAGTTTCAGGGAAAAATCACGAAACCGATTTTAGAGTTGTGGAACTCAAGATATGATTTTTAAGGTGACAGTTACACAGTTAGCCAGCTGTCTGGAAATTTTTAAATGGACCGTGAAAATAAATATGTTATGTCTGTTAGCACCTCGTGTTCGACTCCGGCCACGGTCTCGGGTACGGGGTGTTAGAAAAAGGAATAAAATTACATTGGTAAGATTTAACATGACTTTATTAGGAAGCATTTAGTCTAATTTTTGCAATCATAATAGTTGTTGAGATTAATTTGAACGATATGTATACTTAAGTAGCATAACTATCAATTTTCTTGTCTTTGAGCATAAGTATATTAAATTCATAATTTTGGGAAAAATGTTGTTCTGAAGGAATTTTTCAAAGATGTTTCCGAGAAATTATTTTCAAAATTTGTGCATTACTCGGGACGAGCAATGAATTAAGTTTGGGGGTGTGGAAACACAAAAAATTACACACTTTTTCATACCCTTTTTAACTTAAATTTATGCGAATTCGGTTAAATTCTTGTCGAAAAATAATTAGTTTTTATAAAACAATTAAAGTGAACTTAAAATATGAACATGTTAAAATTTAGTTAATTTTACAATTATTTTTGATGAATTTTTGTTATTTTCGATAGATTTGCACAAAGGGCGAAAAATGGCTTGGCGGACACTGCTAGAAGCACAAAACTAAGAAGCAATTTGAAGTATCGAGGCAAATTAATTTCCAGCCTAAGACGCTCAAAAATTATATGTACTAATTTATAATATAATTAATTTTAATTTATATCCAAGTTAATTTGGGTTAATAAATTATTATTAATTAATTATGAAAAAATGGTCTGATTGAACCGAACTGAGTGAACCGAACCAGCCAAGGAGAGGACAGCCCAATACCGTCCAAGTGCTGACCCAATTCTGCTCATTATATGATTATTTAAGCTGCAAAGAATCCCTTGAATACTTGTTCAAATTGCAAATCAGCCCCTCCACAATTGATGGCTTTGAAGATTTCCCCCAAGCCATATTTAGCAAAGTTGAAGCCATTAACTTTGCCACATAGATGGTCAGCCAAGGAATGGCTCTTTGGCTGCTATTTTTAGAAAATTTTAGCTGCCACATTCAGCTATAAAAGCCCCCTTGGCTGATCATTCAAGGCATCCCTCATTCATTCACATCTCTTCTCTCCTCTCTCACTTTGTCCTCTCATTTTCCCAATCCAAGTCCCTTGCTCTTGTGCCGATTTCTCCCCTTGAGAAAGGGTTCTTCTTTAGCCATTTTGGAGCAGCAATTTATTGTTCATAGAAGCCTTGATCAGCGAGGACAACAAAGAAGGAAGAACAAAGCAACCTAGTCAAGCCACGGAAAAACACTGGATTTGATTCTTGTTCCCTATCTCTTTAATTTTTGTTGTTGTTATGATGAAGATATCTATGAATATTTATATTGTTGAAATGGTTAATTTAATCAGCTTAGCTTGAATTTAATTCATTTTGGATTGCATTTCATCTGCTTAAATTATTAAAATTATGTTTATGCTGATATAGGCCTTGGTAAAATGCTTTATTAAGTAAAATCATGCCAAGTTATTCTTGTATTACGATTGTAAGGTAACTACTGAATTAATTATTTAAACAGATTGAAATTATAATTAATTGACACAATACTTAATCAGCGCATGTTTATTCTTCTAAGGTAGCAGAAGGTTAAATTAGCAATGTATCTGGTGATACACTTGCCTTGCATAACTTGCAAGATTTTTGTGATTAAACAGTTTCAAGGTAAGAATACCTTGTTACCTTACATAGTCTTTTATATGCTCATTAGATTTAATTAACCGTTTGAATTGACATAGGGATATGCTAATAGATGAATGGATTTGTGTAGGTGAGTATGTTCATAAGTTAGCAAATTACCGAGTTGCCGTGAATTTATTCATGACAACATAAACATGAGTTTAATAATTCTAAGTTAAAGAAATGTAATTAATCCAACACAATTATGTCACCTTGATTAACTCATGTTTTGAAATCGTGCATTTGAGATTTATTTCTATGATTTACTTAGTTTAAAATCTTAGTTTTTAATCACCCTCTTGAAAAAAAATATTTTTCTTCACCAAAGTGTTTTAAATAGTATTCATAAATAATTCTTTTCATAGTCCCTGTGGGTATGATAACTCGACATTTACTTGTCACTTTATTACTTGTTGCGATTGTGTACACTTGCACATTTCTGTTGTTCCAGTACTTTAATTTTGGCGAGTGGTCTTTCGTGCACTCATCTTCTAATGCATCAGATTTTTATGTAAATTGAGTGGTACATCCTCCTCTTCATTATCAAATCTAGTGAGCACATAAAAAATTTGATTGATCTCACGATCCTATTCAGTCATCAGTTTAGAAAAAAGGACATGGAACAGTCGGAGTATTGTCCACAAATGGTGCAATTGAGGGGTTTGCTTCCTCTCATCCTCACGTTCAGTCTTAATTCTGATAGACTATGTTTTCTCTAGTTCTTCCTCCAATGCTTTAGTTGCATTCTTTTCATTAGCAGGATTCGTCTCAATGAGGTCTGCGTCATCAACCCTTTCCCTTCCTACAATTTATTAAACAAACGAAATTAAATAACTATGAGAAATTTAAATAAAAAAATGAAATAAAAATAAAAAGTAATTTCAAGATGTTGAAGTTAAAAATCTCGAAGATCAATGGACTGTTTGTCTTGCTCTACTTGAGCACCCCAGTAGTTCTTCAAGCGTTGTCCATTAACTTTAAATGTGTATCTATTTTTATGTACTTGACAACAACAACTGCATGTGGATATACATGAGCTACCACGCATTGTTCATCAAAATTAAAAGGATTATTTTGCTCCAGCAAAGTGCACAAGGGGCTCCACTCAAATGAATTTTCATCTCTGTCAAATTTGTTATGGTAAAATCTCATAAACTCTTCCTCCACTATTGTTTCTATCAAGTCAATGTCATGAAATTCTTCATTCTCATCAGCATATTTCAGCGCATGAAATACATTGAATGTGACCTACTGATCATTCATCTTCATAGTCAGTTCACCTTTCTACACATCAGTTAAAGTTCTACCTGTAGCAAGAAAAGGTCTTCTAAGGATAATTGGTACATCTTTGTCAGCTTCACATTCTAAAATAATGAAATCGACTGGAAAAATAAACTTTTCTACTCTCACCAGTACGTCTTTAATTTTACCTTCCGAATGTGCATAAGACTGATCGGCTTGCTACAACGTGACTATTGTATGTCTTGCTTTCCCAATTCCTAGCTTTCTAAAAATAGATATAGGCATTAGATTTATACTTGCTCCTAGATCACAAAACACCTTACCAATATAATAATTTCCAATTGAGCACGGGATAGTGAAAATCCTTGGGTCCTATAAGTTAGGAGGTAATTTATTCATCAACATTGTTGTGCACCCTTCAGTGAGAGCAACAATTTCAAATTCTCCTAATTTGCACTTCTTTGACAGTATATCCTTCATAAATTTCATGTAATTAGGCATTGGCTCCAAAGCTTCTACTAGTGGTATGTTGATATGGAATTGCTTCAAGACCTCCAAAATATTTTAAACTGAACATCTTGTTTAGAATTATGGAATCGTTGAGGAAAAGGTAGAGGTACTTTAGGTTGCTGATATTCTTTTGTTGTGGCATTGTTGTTAGCAACACAATCTAATTTTGCTGCAACATTCTATTGTTTACCCTTTTTTAGGTACAGTGTGCTTTTCAGATGGCTTTGGAATCATTACATGGTTGAGTCTCACGTCTTCCTCTGCCGTGGTATCTTGAACAACATCATCCAGCTAAGTCCTACTTCAGATAATGATAGCTTTGCACTGCTCCTTCCCTTGTGTTCTTGAATTCTCAGTATCGCTTGGCAATGTTATTTATGGCCTCGAATTTAAAGCATTTTTTATCTACCACACTTGATTCTCAAGAGCTTGTAGGGACACAACTTGATTCTCAATTACGGTATAATTCTTGGCCATAACTTCTTTTAACAAGTCTTCAATGGATAGTGATGATAACGATGACGATGACTATCCTTTTGGACATTTTGCATCGGGATAGGTTGATTATAACTAGGTAGTGCACTGATGGCATTCTGTCTTGTAGCATTATTAAAATTCCCTCTATCATGATTATTCCAACCAAAGTTTGGATGCTTATTCCACCTGGATTATAGGTGTTGGAAAATGGATTATTTTTCCAATTGAAATTACACATGTAGCATACAGAAGCTGGATTTGATAAGCATTCATCATAGACATGGTCTTCACCGCAATAATCACACGAGTCCTGAAGTGTAGTTGGTATTTTAATTATTTTGATCATATTAGTTAAAGGTCATACCTGGGCAGTCAATGAAGTGATTGCATCAAGTTTCATGGTACCAGCAGCTTTCTTACCTGTCCAAACTCTCGTGGTAGGATATTGATAATCATTGTTGGCAATCTTTTCCAAAATCTCATATGCTTCATTATAAAATTTATCCAACAAAGTACCATTGGTGAAGGCATCAACTACCATCCTCGTATATGCATTTAACCCAATATAGAATATCTCTATTTGTGTCCATTGCTGGAATCCATGCATTGGGCATTTCCAAATTAAATCTTTGAATTGTTCCCAAGCTTCATATAGTGTTTCATCCTCTAATTTTTGAAAAGATGTTATGTCATTTCTAAGCTTGGCATTCATATTTGGGGGATTATACCGTAGCAAAAACCTCTGGCAAAGATTATTCCATGATGCCATTGTTTCTGACGGTGGAGCATTCAGCCATGATCTCACACGATCTCTTAAAGAATATGGAAAAAATTTAAGCCACAGAGTGTCTTCAGGAACACTCTGTTGTCTAAACGAGTCACGGATATCTAAAAAAAGTCTAAAAATGAAGTATTGGATCTTCAGTGGGTAATCCATTAAACAATACTACTGTTTGTAACATCTGAAACATCACCAATTTCAACTCAAATTGCTGAGCTTCTATTTGTGGTCTGATTATCCCTAATTCAGATCATCCAAAATTGGAACAACATGCACTCGAATTGGTCATTATCAATCATCTATAACCCTACGAACAAGAGGATTAGCATCTTGACCATTTGGATAATCATTGAGACCAGGATCATTCTCATTCCTAGCCATTTTTTGTAGTTATTTCTGTCTTCTTCATAAAGTTCTCTCAATCTCTAAGTTAGAAGGATACTCTTTGTTAGCAGGAATGCCTCCTCTTATGAAGTGATGACAAACCTGTAGAAATTAAATATAACTAAGTTAAATAACAAAAAACAATTACACCAAATTGCTGATCCCCGACAACGACACCAAAAGCTTGTCGTGTGTGAATATGATATGTGAATTGTGCATGTATACACGTCGGATCAAGTAATAAAATGGTAAGTGAAATAGTCTCTATAAGGATCGATTTAGGCATAAAAGTGGTCTAGTTATTATAATGAAAATTGATTACTGTTATGGAAAAAAATTAATATGAATTTAGTGTCAATTTAAAGGAATAATGATATGTGCAATATATGTAACTGATAAATAATCTGAAATGCTATGGCAATGCAAGAGTAAAAATGTAATGGAAATTACGAAAATCATTATATGAATAATATGAAACTGGAAAAATAAACAACTAAGGATGCGATGAAAAATATATTACGGTAAGGGATAAAGGATATACGGTGTTGATATGGAAGGTTGGAATTACTAAGTGTGACAGCCCTAAATTGACCCTAGTCGGAAAGTGGTTTCAGGACCACAAAACCGAGTCATAAAAATAATTAACCATTATATTTGATGCTTATTATTTGTAGATAGGCATGTGTGAAAATTTCATGTTTGAATTTTGTTAATTGTAAGTGAATTTTGCTAAATAGGACTTGTATGAGAAAATTTAGAAATGTGCTAGGCAAATGTTAAAGTGGCCTATTGATGCATGCTAGAAAATGCTTGTCCTTGCATATCAAATTACCCAAAACTTAGGATGGTGGCCGGCCATGCTATGGGTTAAAAGGTATTATAAACATTTTATGTTAGTGTTTTATGTTGGGAATAATAAAATAAGGAGCATGGGTGATGAAAAAAAAAAGAAAAAGAGAAAAAGTTCTCATTTTGTTCTTCTTGACCGAAAAATCAAAGGAAAGAAAGGAAGAAAGGTTGAAGAGGTTCGGCCATGCTTGTAACTAGGTTAAGGTATGTTTGATGTTATTCCATGAAATTCATGCATATTTTTAGATGTTAGTTTGAATTCTACCTAGCCCATGGTTTAAATTCCTTTTTGCTATTTGATGGGGATGATACTCGGCCATGGATGTTGTCATTCTTGCTTGGTGTTGATGTTGTGTTGATGAGGTATCAAGTTATTTTAGCAACCCATGTCAAAATTATGAACATCATGGTATGGTGTCTTGAGCATTCGGCCATGGTAGGAAGTAGAAGAGAAATATGGTTGTTGTTCATGCTATTTGGATGAAAAGAAAAGGGGTTAGTAGTTAGATGAAGTAGAGTCTAACAAATGAGCACATACGTGCATTAGTTGCTAGATGGAGAAAAATCGGCTAGCAAGTTATGTACTAAGGCCGAATATGACTTTGAACATTATTGAGTAATGTATGTGTTTTGAATTGATGGAATGGAGAGGATGCTTTCATTGTGTTATGCACAATTATATGTTAAATTAAGGTTTGCTAAGCTAGCTATTAAGGTGAAGTGCAAATGTTAGTATTTGATTACTAGTGTATATATGTGTATTAGCTTAGTTTTGAACTTGAAACAAAATGGTATTTAGTCAATACAAGTGACCATATTTGTAGAATGTATTAAGTATACAATCGGCCTCAACATAGACATGCATATTCGCCACATGAATGTATACATAGGTTGATGTGTACATTCTGCTCTGATTAAACATATTGATAGCTTTATCTTGACTTAGAAAAAAATCGGCTAAAGGGAATATTGGCTAATATGTTGAATTTGATTCATGATTTCATACATATATGACTCTAATGCCTAATATACATGGGCTAAGTACCTTGAGTTTCTCTTTGATGTTCAAAATGATTAAATCAATTTATTTGTTAAATTAAGCTCAAGAACAAAGGGGAACTAAATCCGATAAAGGAAAGGAAAAGGTGATCGAATAGCCGTTGAAATCGTTCGACAACATCCGAGGTAAGTTTTCGAGTAATGGAACTTAGATTATGATTCGATTAGATCATGTTATGAGCAAATCAAAATCATGTTCTTTGTATGTAGCTATTGAGCCGAAAATGATAATGCTTGATAAGTGACTTGTGTTTGAATTCTAGTTATGAAAATGAAATATAGATGTGTCATGATTTATTGATATGTGCATGAACATTCGGATGATAACCGGGCTAAGTCCCGAAGGCATTTGTGCTAGTGACTAATTCCGGGCTAAGTCCCGAAGGCATTTGTGCGAGTTACTATATCCGGGCTAAGTCCCGAAGGCATTTGTGCGAGTTACTATATCCGGGCTAAGTCCCGAAGGCATTTGTGCGAGGTACTATAACCGGTCTAAGTCCCGAAGGCATTTGAGCGAGTAGCTATATCCGGCTAAATCCCGAAGGTACTTGGTTTGGGAATGAGCAATCTTGCTGTAATAATTTCAATTAATACGCCAAAACCCCAACGTTGAGGTATGTTTTGTATATGCATTGGAATAATTGATTCCTTTTAAATAGTATTCGCTCAATCGATTAACAAGCTTCCGGCCTTTAGTCAAGTTGATTTCTTATGTATGAATATAAGGGCTGGAAATGTGAAGTAGGTATGGTTGTGAGAATATGTGTATATGAAATTATTCGTTTAGTCATATAAATGCTGTACTTCAATTGTGCATGATTTCATTACTCAAAACTTACTAAGCATTAAATGCTTATTCCGTTTCTTTGATTCTCAGTTTTATAGATTTTGGTTCGTCAGCTATCGGACTCGGGAGTGTCAAAGTCAAAGTCGCCCACACTACCAAAGCCCTTTTTGGTACTCTTTTAGTTGAACTCTGATAATGGCATGTATAGGGCTGCCCTTTTGTTGTTAGTCAAGTACTTTGGTATTGTATATATTTGGATAGCCATGCGAAAATGGCTTATATATTTTGAGCATAGCGTTATAATTGTTTTGTATATATATGGTTGTTGAGAGGTGTGGAAATGCTTGGCAATGATTAGCCATTGGAATGGTTAATCACGATCATATTTTTGTGCTATGTATGTAAAAGGGCTAGTTGAATCATGGAAATTATGAAATAGGTAAAGTCTACCTTAAAAATAGATACCGACAGCAGCAGTGATGTGAATTTGAAAAATCACTAAAAATAGTAGGAATAGAAATAAATTGTGAATAAATTACGTAATCGAACCTTGATGAATCTATTTTCATATGAAAGTAACGAAACAATAATATGAGCCGTATTTTATGAGATGTTTAAGTTTTCGGGAAACAGGGCCAGAGTGATTTCTGGATCCCCTGTTCTGACTTTGGAAATTCATTATGAATTAACCAGAGATAATTAAAAGTCATACCATATATTTATAGATTCCTTTTCGAGTCTAGTTTCTTTAGAAACAAACAGCATAAGTATTGAAGCCCTGTACAGGGAGATATCTAAGTCGTAATGCATGAAGGTTAGAGTGGTTGAACCCTGAAACAGGGGAGACTTTAACTAATAAACTGTACTAATTGGCTTGACCAAAAATTCTAGAAAAAAATTTGTAGATGGACATATGAGTCTAGTTTCAGAAAAATTTACGGAACTGGTTTTCGAGTTGTGGAACTTGAGATATGATTTTTAAGGTGACAGTGACGCAGTTAGCCAGCTTATCTGGAAATTTTAAAATGGACTGTGCAAATAAATGAATTAAGTCTGTTTGCACCTCGTGTTCGACTCCGGAAACGGTCTCGGGTACGGGGTGTTACACTAAGAATCTACCCTTACCATCAGAAATCCTTCAGTAAAATTGAAATCAATCTACTGCTCAGAAGAGCTCTAAAATGGTAGGCTTCTTTCGAGAGTAAAAACCTCAAGTTAGCTTACTCATGTCTATAGGCCTTTAATATAGTACCTGCACTGTTTCCTTTTGTATAAACGCTGCTCTATGTCTAGAGTCTCTACAACTATTTGTCGAGTACTTGCTCATATCATTCAATTTCAATCCAACTAATCCAACCTTTTCAAAATTAAATTAGTTTATGGGCATGCTGCACAGTCGTCTATGTCTAGGGCTTGCACGCATAGAATTTAGAAATAAAAACAGTTGAATGAAACAATAAATTAATTCATATCTATGCTTCAACCATTAAAGAAAATAAAGATTTCATCATGTAATCCTAACCCTATGAGATTTAGCTTATGGGTTGGAAAATGAAATTCAAAACCAAAATATCATTCAACATCTATTTCATCAAAATAATTCATGGAGAAATAGTTAAGAAATAACAGAAAAATGACAGGAAGACAACTGCTACCCTCTAGTTCCAATTATGGACCTCCACCTTTGTTTGTCGTTGAGGGTTTCCTCCTTTGACTATTTATAAGTGTTTCCCCTAGGGTAAATCTAACAACCCAAGATATCTTCTCTTCTTTTTAGATTTACTTTTTTTTTCCAAAATCCCTTCCTTTAAGGTAGGTGATTTTCGACCCATGATCTCAGGATCTTTTTTCCTCCTTTTTACACAGATTTTCTTGTACAAGTAGAGTTGGGCTAAACTTGTTATGCATTGAGTATTGACTTGGTATTCCTAGAATTGCCACAACATTCGTGTTGGCTAACTGTCCAACATTTTGTCACGACAAACCTTTATCCCTTTATTCCTTTCTCCGCATCTTACACCTGCCAATTACTACCAATCAATTCCTTCCCGCAAACAAGTAAAAGTAACATATAATAACATTGAAACACAGTCTGATCTTCTTATGTAATGCATTGAAAATAATGAATCGAATGTCCTAAAGTGCAAATAAATTTACTTAAGTACAAGCAATTAACTAGGTTTAAAGGCATGAATATAACTCTTTTCAGGAGTTATCACAATCCTAGTAAGTCATTATGGTTGGAATTAACCTAGGTTTGGTATAGCCTACTCATTAACACCCTGAACCAGTTTAGACTGTGAGGTCAAGACATAAGTTGTTGTAACACTCTTTACCCATATTCAATGTCGGAACAGGGTATGAGGCATTACCGGACTTACATCGCAAACAAACATACAATTTCGAGTCATAAGTTTGCATCCAAATTAAAACCATTTGTATTCAATCACAAAGTCCCTAATGAGCCTACGAGGCCCAAAACATGCTTTGGAAGTGGTTCGAGACTAAACCGAGCACTTACGAAAATTCTACGAAACTTAGAAAATTTTTACTATGAACAGGGGTCACATGCCCGTGTGGTTTGGGACACGCCTGTGTGGGCACACACGCCCATGTCCCTAACCCATGTAACTCTCTATTTTACAAAGTATGAACAAATTGAGATCACACAACTGAGTCACACGCCCGTGTGCCAAGCCGTGTGGTTAATTTAATTTTCATAAGATAGGTGCACACTTCACATGGTCAGGACACACGCCCGTGCCTGAGGCTGTGTCCCTCACACTACTAATACACACGCCTGTGTCTCTGCTCGTGTGCTCAATTTATGCATTTTGTTTCTCAAAATTAAGGTTAGGGGTCACACGACCAAAACACATGCCCATGGAGCAGACCGTGTGTCACACAAGGCCTAGACACACGCCCGTGTGTCTACCCTATGGACAAAATGAAGGCTATTTACCAAGCAATTTGTCACCCTCATTTCCCCTTACACACACAAGTTCAATGGCATAAATCATGGCATATTTAGACAACCAAAACATTCACAAACAAGGCCAAATCATGTCATCTCATTATCTACACTCAACATTTTTACAACATCATATTTTGTCAAACCAAATCATACCAACTCACATTCTACAAGTTTCAATATGGCTACCGATAACATGCATAATTTTACTTAGTTTTCCTAGCACACCAATAAGCCAATCTTAACCATTCAACATCCAAAACCATGAAGCCACATTCAACCATTTACCAAGCATTTATAAACCATATCACACAAGAGATAAATGCACATGCATGCATATATAAATACATATAAGCTTACAACCAATTCAACCAAAATAATCCAAATTTCATGGCCAAATACCATATCAAGCCTTGACAATTACAAGCCAATAAATTTGGCCAAGTTCTTAATGATACATATAAGAAAATGACCAAGTTCCTATACTTGCCATATTCTCAAAATGTTAATATCATCGATACCCAAAATGACAGTTGATAGTGTGATGCAAACTCCAACGATCTCCAATCCGAGCTAGCTTGGTGACTATATAAAATGGAGTAAGCTATATAGCTTAGTAAGCTCGTATAAAAGAAATAAGCTAACCTTACCATACATTATCATGCAAATAATATAACTTTAGATAGTGCAATTTACCATATTCTCATGATTATAATTCATTCCATCACATCTTACCTTGAGTTCATCATTTCGCGAATTTAATAATCATAAGTTTTGTGCACATACCTGTACCACTCATAATGGTTTCATACTCATTCTCATCTTTGTCATACCTAATGAACCACTCAGAGTAATAAATTTTGGTACTCGAGAAACCTTGAACACAATGTGCCACATATGTAGCCATTGCTACCTCTATCTCATAACACATATATGCTCGCTCTCAAGCAACTCACTAGCCGGCTCACACAAGCTATCAGTCAAGACGTAGTTACTCGGTGCTGCTCACACAAGTTGTCAAGTAACCGCAACATATGCCGATGTACTCAGCCACCGGTAGGACGTATAGGACCTGCACTTGGATCACATAACATAAAACCCTAGTGACATGTCACTTATATCCTAATCTATTCCTAAGGTTCGATTGGGATTTCTCGCTTGCCAAATCATCATCAAATATGTCCGTAAGGTCGATTACACAATTCATGCACAAATTAAAGCATTTAAACACATTTAAAGTAAAGCTTATTTAACATACGAACTTACCTCGGTTACAAAAACAACCAAAGAGTTCTATTCGTCAATTACTTTGTTTTTCCCCCGATCTAGACCCGAACTTCGTTTTTCTTGATTTATAATACCACATTTAAATTATTTAATCATCACATTATTCAATTCAGCCCAAAAACACATTATGGCAAAATTTACATTTTTGCCCCTAACGTTTCAACATTTTACAATTTAGTCCTTAGGCTCGTAAAATGAATTTCTTTCAGTTTCTTTACAACCCAAGCCTACCCGAATGTTGTTTGTACACATAAAAACCCACATTTTTCATTTTTTCACACTTTTCTACACATTTTATAGACTTTTACAAATAAGTCCCTATTTGACTTTTTACCGAAAATCACTTTACAAAAGTCATTTAATAAAAATCAAACATGCATTTTCTACCATAAAACATTAAAACACAAGCATATTCAACATGGTTAAAATTAAAAACTTTAACTTTGTTTCAAATTAGTCCTTGAAGTAGCTAAATCAAGTTACAACGATAACAAAAACGTAAAAATCTTTAAAAACGAGACAAGAACGGACTTACAATCGAGCTTGAAAGCTTGGCCAAACCCTGGCTATGTCTCCTCTTCTAATTTTTGGCTATGGCGATGAAATTGAAGAAGGTGACATATTTTATTTAGTTATTTTTGTCTTCATTTACCAAATTACTAAAATGCCCTTAATGCATAACCTTAAATTTTAACTAGCCATGTCCATTTTTGTCCATACCAAAATATAATGCTCTAATTACCATTTAAGGACCTCCAATTTAAAATTTCATAACAATTTACTACCTTTAGCATATAGAACTCAAATTTTGCACCTATTGCAATTTAGTTCTTCTAGTCAAATTGGGCACTCAATCGATAAAATTTCTTAACGAAATTTTCACACAATTATTCTATCATGCTGTAGACCTTAAAGAAATAATAAAATAAATATTTCTACTTCAGATTTGTGGTCCCAAAACCACAATTCTGATTTGACCCAAAAATAGGCTGTTACAACTCTCCCCCTTTAGGGATTTTCGTCCCCGAAAATCTTACTAGAAAAGAGGTTAGGGTACTATTTTCTCATAGTTTCCTCGGGTTCCCACGTAGCCTATTTGACCCCGTGTGGTTGCCACAAAACTTTCACTAGGGCTATACTTTTATTTCTCAACTATTTAACCTCTTGAGCTAACACTTTGATCGGTTCTTCACCGTAAGTAATATCGGGTCAAATCTCAATCTCTGATGGTGAGATTACATGCGATGGATCTGATCGATATCGTCGTAATATTGACAGATGAAATATATTGTGGATCCTTTCTAACTCTGACGGCAAAGCTAGTCGATATGCCACTGGCCCTATTCTTTCAATAATCTCATATGGCCCAATGAAATGTGGACTCAACTTGCCTTTGCGACCAAATCTAAGAATTTTCTTCCACGGAGACACTTTCAAAAACACTTTATCACCAACTTGAAATTCAATATCCTTTAGTTTCAAATCCGCATACGATTTTTGTAGATCCAAAGCTGCTTTCAAACAATCACAAATTACTTTTACTTTATCTTCGGTTTCTTTGACCAAATCAACCCCATGAATCTATTTCTCACTAAGCTCAGTTCGGTACAACAGAGTTCGGTACTTGCGACCATACAATGCTTCATACGGTGCCATCTTAGTACTCAATTGATAACTGTTGTTATAAGCATATTCGAACAACGGTAGATATTTCTCCTAACTACCTTCGAATTCTAAAACACAATAGCAAAGGGTATCCTCGAGAATTTGAATTACTCTCTCAGATTGACCATCGATTGACGGATGCAACGCAGTACTAAAATTCAACTTCGTACCTAACGCTTCTTATAATTTCTTCTAAAATTGAGACATAAACCGTGGATCTCTATCCGAAATAATAGAAGTAGGCACCCTGTGCAATCTAACAATCTCAAGAATGTACAATTTAGCCAATTTATTAATTGAATAATCGGTACGTACAGGAATAAATTGAGCCGACAATCTATCAACAACAACCTATACAGTATCTTTCTTCGGAGTCAGAGGTAATGCCGTTACGAAATCCATCGTAACTCTATCCCATTTCCACTCAAGTACAGTCACGGACTAAAGTAAACCCGAAGGCACTTGATGTTTGACTTTCACTTGTTGACAAATGAAACATCTCGTTACAAACTCTGAAATGTCTCGTTTCATGCCTGACCACTAGTAAAATTCCTTCAAATCATTTTACATCTTTGTACTCCCAGGATGAATAGATAAACAACCATTATGTGCCTCATGAAGAATTTTTTGAATTAGTTCAGTATCTCTCAGTACACAAATCCTACCTTGGAACCTCAAACAATCATCCGATCCAATCTGATATTCTGAGTCACTATTTGATTGGCACTGAACTCTTTTAGCTTGCAACTCATTATCACCTTTGTGAGCTTCACAAATTTGCTGAAGAAATATTGGTCTAGCTTTCAACTTGGCTAGAATCGATCCATCATCGAAAAAAGCAAGTCGTGTATTCATCACCTTCAAGGCAAACAAATACTTTCTACTTAAAGCATCTGCAACTACGTTCACTTTCCCCGGGTGATAGTCGATCACTAACTCATAATCCTTCAATAGCTTGAGCCATCTTCGTTATCTCAAATTCAAATCTTTCTGAGTCATCAAATACTTTAAACTCTTGTGATCGGTAAAGATGTGACACGTCTTACCAAGTAAATGATGTCTCCAAATTTTTAATCTAAACATAATAGTAGCTAATTGCAAGTGTGCATTGGATAATTCTTTTTGTGCGGTTTCAACTGTCTCGAGGCATAAGCTATCACTTTACCCTCTTGCACCAACACACAACCAAGACTATTCAATGATGCGTCCCTAAAAATCACAAACTCTTTCCCTGACTCAGGTTGCACTAACACCGGTGCCTCAATCAACAACACTTTCAACTGTTTAAAACTCTCTTGACATTTCTCAAACCACTTGAATTTCACATCCTTTCATAACAATTTGGTCAAAGGTGTAGCAATCATCGAAAATCACTTAACAAAACATCAATAATATCCAGCCAAACCCAAAAAGCTTCTAACCTCAGATGCATTCCTTGGGGGTTTCCAATCAACAACTACAAAAATATTACTCAAATCAACCCGTATACCTTCTACTAAAACAATGTGTCCCAAAAGTCTAACTTTTCGGAGCTAAAACTCACTTTTCATGAATTTAGCAAACAGTTTCTTATCTCTCAAAGTCCCAAAGCCAAATCAAGGTAACTTATCTCTGAAGTACTAATATCATGGCCTGAAGCAAAATCAACCGATATGCATAGCCTAAAGCCAAATTAGTTATTTTTGTCTTTATTTACCAAATTACTAAAATGCCCTTATACATAACATTAAAATTTTACCTAGACATGTCCATTTTAAAATATAATGGTTTAATTACCATTTAAGGACCTCTAATTTAAAATTTCATAATAATTTCTACCTTTAGCCTATAGAACTCAAAATTTGCACCTATTGTAATTTAGTCCTTCTAGCCAAATTAGGCACTCAATCGATAAAATTTCTTAATGAAATTTTCAGACAATTATTCTATCATGCTGTAGACCTTAAAGAAATAATAAAATAAATATTTCTACTTCAAATTTGTGGTCTCGAAACCACTATTTTGATTTGACCCAAAAACGAGCAGTTATAGTTGTTCTTACTGACTTGTTAGTCTAGTGGAAGAATCGAAAGATCATGCTGGGGTACTGACTAGTTGATTGAACAAGAAAACTGAGATGGAAGTTGATTATGATTATTGAAGCAAGGTAATCACCCATGCCCAGATTTGATACATAATTGAGTATTTGATTTTTCGCGTTTTATTTATTTACTTTCTTATTATTTTTAGTATAGTTCGTCAAAACCCTTCTTTTAATTCTTTGTACTACAATCCAGTTAAAGTACTAATTAGATTTGTATATGTTTAGATTAGAATTAATTTTGTACTCATCTCCCTTGGGTATGATCCTTGGAATACTGACCTACTTCGTTGTAACTATATTACAACATGACCCGTATACTTTCGGATACCGCTTTTCATATCTTTTGTGCAGGATTTCTACTCTGGACGTTGGTATGTATGGAGGCGATCATTTATGTTAATAATTTCGGTAAAATATATATAATTAATATTTTGTATGAATCAAATTGAAATATTAATTTTATCTACGTTCTCTATTTATGTACAACAAGTTTGTACATATAGTGTGTTTAATATTTAACTACCAAATTAAATGAATTTAATTCATGTGACAACTAAATAAAATTCCTAATGTATTTGGATTCTTTTTGCTTCAACTATAGGGTGTGACACTGTAGGCTCTTCTAATGTTGGTAGTAATAGTAGAATGTTTCTAACATTACAAGCAATGAGTGACATCTAGCAAGGCATCACTGCTACCCAAGTTACAAGAAGTCGTGATTTGACATAACCTTACTGTGATAATATTTTCATGTATTATATCCTTTTATCCTTAATATCTAGATTGGACACTTGTATATTTCAATATCATATTTCTTGATTTTTTTTAGTAGGCTACAATAAAAAAAAAAGTTTGATATCTCATATCAACTTATTCGAGCAAGGCCATGCATTTCTAGTATCACTCCATCAAAAGGCCTAATATATTTCTCCTATTATGTAAGATGGATAAATCCTATCTTGATCAACCATATCCACTACATGGATAGTGTTATATCCGACATCAGTCTTTATAGTACAACTTATTACGATATACGTTTAATCATATAAAAAAATACGACTCATGATGTTGAGACAATGATCATCTCAAGTTTGAGGATCATATACATAGTTATCACTATGAGTAATAGTTGTGACTGTTACATGTTAATCCAAGAAACATACTCATGACATGTCAATCCAGTATGTTGTTCTCTAAGACAAACACATGTATTTATTTTAACATCTCTATTTCAGTGGAAAGAATTTATCATCAATCAACTACACATTAGTTTCAATGCATTATCATTGTCCACACCCACAATAATATTTGACTCAACTACACATTAGTTTCAATACATTATCATTGTCCAAACCCACAATAATATTTGACTAAGGACTTTTTTAAGAATAATCATATTATTTATAGGATTTTATTATTAGCCAATTTATTTATGCACACATAAAAAGAAGCTAAAATAACAATGACAATGCCTTATATTAACAAACAAGGTAAAATGAGTATATGATTACAATCATCTCATGATTGGTCTTTGGGCATAATGTAACAAGGCCTTGTGTGATTGGTGGGCCGAGTAGACAAAGGTTGCCCTTTTCATCCAAGTTTGTACTTGTGACGAAGGTGATATCAAGGTAGCTAAAAGAGGATATAATGATATCTCGAGCAATGTTAAAACCTGGGGTCTTCCTTGGGAGATGGGTATTATGATACCATTGAAGGGAATCCTTGGTTGTAACACCACTCACCCGTATTCAATGCTAGAATAGGGTTACGGAGTATTACCGAACTTATTACACAATTAAACATACATCTCTCATACATTTTTCTATTTCAAAAATAAATCATTCACAAACATCCATATCGTCGCTAATATGAGCCTACAACGCCCAAAAATGCATTCGGGGTGGTTCAGGACTAAATCGATAACTCAGAGAACTTTTAGAAAACTTAGAAAATTTTTCAAAATATAGGGGACACACGCTCGTGTGGCCTGGCCGTGTGTCTTAAACAGCCAAAGACACGCCTGTGTCATAAGCTGTGTGGATGGAAACACGAAAATATACAAACTTTTTCATGCCCTTTTTAACTCAAATTCATGCAAGTTCGGTCAAATTCTTGTCAAAAAATATATAATTATTATAAGATAATTTTTTGGTGCTTAAATTATTAATATAATGAAATTTAACTAATTTTATAATTAATTTTGATTATTTTCGGTAGATTTGCACAAAGGGCGAAAAACAGCTTGGCAGACACTGCTAGAAGCGCAAAATCGAGAAATAATTTTGAAGCATCAAGGTGAATTAATTTTCCAGCCTAAGATGCTCCAAATTATGTGTATTAAATCATAATACAATTAATTTTAATTTATACCCAATTTAACTTGGGTTGAATAAATTATTATTAATTAATTATGAAAAGTGGCCCAGTTGAGCTGAACCGAGAAAACCGAACCGACTGAGTACTGGGCAGCCCAAAACTGTCCCACATGCTGATCCAATCAGCTTGATTGGTTGATTAATTAGCTTTCAAAATCCCTTGAAGACTTTTTCAAATTGCAAACAAACCCCTACACTATTTGTGCCTTTTTAGATTTGCCCTACCTTGATATAGCAAGTTTGAATTCAAACTTGTCACATGTGTGGCCAGCCATGGAAGGGCTCTTTGGCTGCTGATTTTGGAAATTTTTAGCAGCCCTCTCAACCTTTAAATCCCCCTTGGCTGCTTATTTCAAACACACCTAAACTTTCTCATCTCTTCTCTTCTTTCTCAATTTTCTCTCTTCATTTCCCATCGATTCTTCTTTATCCTCTTGCCAATTTCACCTCTTCAAAAAGAGTCATTCATCCACCATTTGGAGTAGCATTAAAGTGTTCATAGCAGCCTTAGTTTGACAAAGAACAAGTGAAGAAGGAAGAGTGGAGCAAACCAGTCAAGCCACGGAGAAGCACCGAATTTGATTCTTGTTCTCTATCCTTTTAATTTTTGTTGTTGTTATGATGAACATGCCTATGAATATTTGTGATGTTGATATGTTTAATTTAATTAACATGGATTAAATTTAATCTGTGTTAGGTTGATTGCATTTCGTCTACTTAATTTATTAAAATTGTGTCTGTGTTGTTATAGGCCCCGATAAGATGTTTGATTAAGTAAAACCATGACTAAGTTATTCTTGCATTACAATTGTGAGGTAACTAATGAATTAATTATTTAAACGCATTGAAATTGTAATTAATTGACACGATACTTAATTAGTGCATGTTTAATCATCTAAGCGTTAAATTAGCAACGGTATCTAGCGATACATTTACCTTACATAACTTGCAAGATTATTGTGATTAAACTGTTTCAAGGTAGAAATACATTGTTACCTTACGTAACCTTTTATGTGCTTATGAGATTGAATTAATTGTTTGAATTGGCATAGGGATATGTACAAGAGGTTATTTTAATATCATAAGTATGTATGTGCATTAACACGTTTGCTTATTCAAATATGTTTAATCGATTGAATTGACATAGAGATATAGTCAAGAGATAAATGGATTTTGATAGGTAAGTATGTTCATAAGTTAGCAAATTACCAAGTTACCGTGAATATATTCGTAACAACATAAACATGAGTTTAATAATTCTAAGTTAAGAAATGTAATTAATCTAGCACAATTACATCAGCTTGATTAAAATCGTCTTTTGAAATCGTGCATTAGAACTTTATTTTCTCTTTATTTATTTTACTTAGTTAAAAATCCTTGCTTTTAATCACTTCCTCAGATCAAAATATTTTTTCCTCGCCAAAGTGTTTTGAATTAATTTCATAAATAATTCTTTTCACAGTCCCTGTGGGTATGATAACTCGACACTTACTTGTCACTTTATTACTTGTTGCGATTGTGTACACTTGCACATTTCTGTCGTTCAAAGTTTTTGGTGCCGTTGTTGGGGACTGTTTTAAAAAGTCATTATTTTTGAATTTGTTAGTTTTGCGTTTTGGTTTATTTTTCTATTCAATTTTAACTTAGATTAATTTTTTATTATTATTTCAGGTGTTTATGAGTATTGACTAAATTATCAATTTACTCCCTGTTGATCTTGAGATAGAAAAAACTTTTCGACAGTGAAGAAGACAAGCAAGTCAGAGAAGGATTGAAGAGATGAAGTTCAAAAATCTAAATCAAAGAAATAGAGCAAACCCTGTTCAAAATCCTATCCTTGTTGCTAATGATAGGGATAAAGCTTTAAGACAGTATGCCATGCCAGTATTTCATGATCTTAATTTGGGTATTAGGAGACCCAAAATTGAGGCACAATAATTTGAGCTGAAGCCAGTCATGTTCTAGATGCTCAGACTGTGGGTCAATTCAGTGGAATGCCTATAGAAGATTCTATTCCTCACTTAAGACTATTTATGGAGGTGAGCCATTCTTTCAAGTTAGCTAGAGTATCCAAAGATGCATTATGATTGAAGTTGTTCCCATATTCGCTAAGGGACAGAGCTCAAGCCTGGTTGAACTCATTGGCACCAAATTCAATTACCATATGGAAAGATTTAACATAAAAATTCCTTATGAAGTATTTCCTGCCTAGTAAGAATGCCAAGTTGAGGAATGAGATCACTACTTTCTAACAAATGGATGATGAGTCCTTGTATAAGGCATCGGAAAGGTACAAAGAACTATTATGAAAGTGCCCTCATAACATAATCCTACATAGCATCCAACTTGAAACCTTTTATAATGGTCTCAATGCACACAGGAGGGTGGTAGTAGATGCTTCTGCTAATGGTGGTCTCCTTTCTAAGTCTTATAATGAGGCTTATGAAATCATTGAGAGGATTACCAGTGACAATTATAATTGGCCAACCAGTCGACCAGTGTCAGGAAGATGAGTCGTTAGAGTACATGAAGTGGACACTCTCACTTCACTTGCATCTCAAGTATCATCAATATCCTCAATCCTTAAAAATTTTACCGCTAATGGGTTTAATAGTTTTGCAGGTCAGCCATCGAATCTAGTTGAAAATGTAGCCTATGTCTATTGTGGGGAAGGACATTTGTTCGAAGAATGTCCATCGAACCCAGATTATGTGTATTACATGGGTAACCAGAACCAAAATTGAGGAAGGGAAGAACTACAATTCAATTTCTATAACCTATCATGGTGAAACCACCCGAATTTTTCCTTGAGTAACCAAGGGGTTGGAACTAGTAACACTTATGCCCAACCTAGACTAACTCAGCTACCTAGTTTTCCCCAACAAGTTTAGAAACCAACCCAAGCTGAATAGTCCAATAGCATAGAGAATCTATTGAAGGCATACATGGAAAAAATGATGGCACTCTAAGGAATTTAGAGAATCAAATGGGCTAGCTTGCAACTGAACACAGAAACCAACCACAAGGTGATGTACTTAGTGATACGGAGAATTTAAGGAATCCAGGGAAGGAGCCAGCTGATGCTCAAAACTGAGAGAAAGTTCAACCGAGTGTTGAAATTTCGATTTCATCGGAACTAGAATCTGAAAAATTCGACAAGATAACTTTAAAACCAGATAATTCTAGTCAACTAACAACTTCATTAGATGTAGAATTGCCACAGAGGACAAAAAAACCAATTCTAGTAAAGAAGCCTCCACCACCCTACCGTCAAAGACTTCAGAATAGAAGCAGGAAATTCAATTCAAGAAGTTCCTAAATGTACTCAAGCAACTTCATATCAACATCCCATTGGTTGAAGCGCTTGAACAAATACTGAACTACGTCAAATTCGTGAAGGATATCCTGTTAAAAAGATGAAGACTTGGAGAATTTGAGATGGTAGCCCTGACAAAGGAATGCAATGCGTATCTTCAAGACAAACTACCCCCAAAGTTAAAGGATCCTGGATGTTTTACCATACTTGCAACATTGGAGCAACATATTGTGGTAAGGCATTATGTGACTTAGGTGCGAGTATAAATCTAAGACCCCTAACCCGTAACTGTCATTAGAATAGGTTAAGAGGCAATACCGGACTTATAACTCAGTTCAGAATGGAAATTTATCAAATAACATTACCTTTCAGTAAATATCACTCATTTACATTCGTTATATCATTAAATCAAGCATAAAAAGCCTTAATCATGCATTCGGGACTAAATTGATAATATATAAAAATTTCAGAAACTTATAAAATTTTCAATATTTCAAATAGCACACGCCTGCGTGAATAGGCCGTGTGCCTCATACCACTAATAGAGACGCTTATGTCATAAATCGTGTAGAAATAGGGTATACAGACTGACTTGTGTCACGCGGCTGAGGACACGCCCGGGTGTCAGGCCGTGTGAAAACTGGAGAGGATACTAACTTGGGTCACACAGCCAACCACACGCCTGTGTGTCTAGCCCATGTGCCCTTCAAAATGGCATCACACGTCCGTGTGCTAGGCCATGTGCCATTTAGGGGGTACACTGACTTATGTCACATGGTCAATCACACGCTCGTGTGTAAATCTCTGTGACACACATGGCCAATAAACACGCCCGCGTGTCTCAGCCTAGTCAAACCTGTAGGGTAAACTGACTTAATCTGTAGGGTACCCTAGGGGACGCACGGCCGTGTAACATAACCGTGTGTTACACACGGATGAGACACACGCTTGTGTCTCTGGTCGTGTGGACAAAAAATAGGCCATTTGCAAAGCTATTTTTCCTCCCTATAAATACAATCATTTTCAAATATAATTGACCATATTTATATAACTCAATTGGTAACCAAAATAACCATTTCAATACACATTATAAGCCATATCAAAACCTACCATTCACATGTCCAAATACCTATTTAACCACATGTATAATCCATTCATCTAACATCTATATATCAAGACTTCATTTGCATAATTTCATTCTATCTTTCCTTGCTAAAACATACCATACGTAAACACTTCAATTTAACCAAAATATAATATCAAAATAAGCCAAATCCCATCGCTGAACATATACACAAAAATATGCCAAAGTTAAAATATCAAGTAACACAACTATCATCCCTTAAACTAGCCTATACATGCCATATCTACAAATTCACAAGTTGAAAATTGCCAATCAAAATTTGGATTGTGTGATATTCAACCCCGACTTGTCTGAAACAAGCGAGCTAACGAACCTCTATAAAACAAAGAAAAAGAAACAGAGTAAGCTTATAGCTTAGTAAGCCCGTATAATTCAAAATTAAACTTACCATTTATACATAATCAAAGCAATACAATATGCAACCAATTCAATTAACCAACACCTAATCACAAGTATTCATCAAATGTTAGTTATTGTAAACATACATGAAATCATCCATTAATACAATGCTTCTCATCATTCTAGATTCATATATCATGTATAACATTAATAACATTTAGAAATCGTAACTCATTGATATAACATTATTTAGGCCCGTTGAACATATTATAACTTCAAAGGATAGTGGAGTGAACAATGACAGTAATCTGTCAATTCATCTTTATACACTCTCTTTCGAGTCATGGTCGGTAAGCTCCTCCCGAGTTGATAAATAGTAAGCTCTATGAAGCTGAACAGTAAGCACTATTAAGCTGAATCAGTAAGGTCCAATGAACTGAAATAGTAATCTCTTACCAGTTGAATCGGTAAGCTCATACGAGTTGTGGGGAGTCCGCAACAAATACAAAAGCTCGACCAATATAGTAATCCCAGTAATATGTCACTCGTATCCAATGAATTCATATAGTTCAAACAAGGCTCGGTAACAAATACAATATATCATTAAGACATTTATATTTCAAGTATTTCAATCATATACATTCAGTTCAACAATTACAAGTATAGAAAAGTTTGATTCTAATTATACGAACTTACCTTGAGTTGCTCAGATGAAAACTAACGTCTATTCGCCAACCTTTCTTTTTCCCCAATCTAGTTCTGGTATTTGCTTATCTTGATCTATATGATATCAAATTAACTAATTTAAACTTTCATTCAATTCAATTTAGCCTGAAACATTCATTTTGGCTAAATTACAAATTTACCCCTAGGCTTTTGACTACTTTGCAATTTAGTCCTTAACACATAAAATTGCAAATTCATGCAATTTAATACCAACCCATGTCTAGCTGAATTTCTTATAAACTACTAGCAGCCCATATCTTTCATTATTTCACACATTTAACTGCCACACTTTACATTTTCATAATTTAATCCCTAATTCTCATTTTTGTCAAAAATCACTTTATAAAACTTGTATATCTATTAACAACCATCAATAATCTAACACGAAACTTCAAAATACCCAAGTATTCAACAATGGCATATCTCAAAATCTATAACAGTTTCAAAAATGAAAGTACAGGCTAGCTAGATTAGGCTGCAACGAGCTCAAAAATGTAGAAATCATTAAAAACTGAGTTAAAATGGACTTATAAAATGGACTTACAATTTGATCCTATAATGGCTGAATGTTTTCAAGCTCTTCTAAACCCTATTTTCTCTTTTACAATCGGTTCCATGAAAAAGATGACACCAAATTAAGGGTGGGTTTGGGGTGGCGGTGCGGTGCGTTTAGCTTACTTTTTGTCTCACGCTACAATATCGCTATAGTATCTAATCTCACCACCACCACTATTTTTACACTAACTGCAGGTAAACACACCGCCCATCCAAACTCACCCTAAGTTTTTGTTTTATTGATTTTAACATTAATAACCAAATTACTAATATAACCTTATAATAAAACATCAATTTATCATGTAATTCATGGACATGAATGTCCACTAATATTAACAAGGGTATATTATCAACTTAAGGACTTCCAATATTAATTTCATAGCTATTTGAGTCATTTACCTAATAAATCTCATATTTTACGCATTACGTGATTTAGTCATTTTTACCAAATTAAGCATTTAAATGGTGAAATTTCTTAACAAAAATTTCACATAGCCAATATATCATGCTGTAAACCTTATTAAAATAATAAAATAAATATTTTGACTTTGAATTTGTGGTCCCAAAACCACTGTTCTGATTTGACCTAAAAACGGGCTGTTACAACTCTCTCCCTTAGGGATTTTCATCCTCAAAAATCTTATAGGTGAAAAGGTTAGGGTACTGTTTTCGCATAGCTTCCTCAGGTTCCCACGTAGCTTCCTCAATTTTGTGTTTATGCCAAAGAACCTTCACTAAAGCTATAAGCTTATTTCTCAATTCTTTGATCTTATGAGCCAGAATCCCGATCGGTTCTTCATTATACGATAAATTAGATTGTATCTCTACATCAACAGGAGAAATCACATGTGAAGGATCCGATCTATATCGACGTAGCATCGAAACATGAAAAACATTATGTATCTTTTCAAGCTCAGATGGTAACGATAGTTGATATGCTACAGGCCCTATTCTTTCAACAATCTCAAATGGCTCGATGAAGAGCAAACTCAACTTTCCTTTACGACCGAATCGAATAATTTTCTTCCACGGTGACACTTTCAAGAATACTCGATCTCCAACCTGAAATTCTATTTCTTTACGTTTCAAATTTGCATATGATTTCTGTCGATCTGAAGCTACTTTTAAACTGTCACAAATCACTTTTCACTTTTTCTTCTGTTCCTTTGATTAACTTAAACCCGTGATTCTTTTTCTCACTCAATTCAGTCTAGTATAATAGTGTTTGACACTTGCGACCATGTAGAGCTTCATATGGTGCCATCTTTATACTTATTTGAAAACTGTTGTTATACGCAAATTCAATCAGTGGCAAGTATTTCTCCCAGCGACCTTCAAACTTGAGCATGCAACTACGCAACATAACCTTAAGTATCTGTATAACTCTATCAGTTTGAACGTTAATCTGAGGATGAAAAGCAGTACTGAAATGTAACTTTGTTCCCAGAGCCTCTTGCAATTTCTTCCAAAATCACGATGTATATCTCGGATCTTTATTAGAGATAATAGGCAGTGGTACACCATGTAATCATACGATCTCAGACAAGTACAATTCAGCTAGTCTATCCAGAGAGTAATCTGTACGTTCTGGTATGAAATGAATAGATTTCATTAGTCGATCAACGACAACCCAGATAGCATCTTTCTTTTTTAGAGTTAAGGGCAATCCCGATACGAAATCCATTCAAACTCTGTCCCATTTCTACTCAGGAATCATTACGGCTATAGTAAACTCGATGGTACTTGATGTTCAGCTTTAACTTGTTGACAAATCAAACATTCGATACAAACTCTGATATATCCTGTTTCATTCCTGACCACCAATACATCTGTTTCAGATCATTATACATCTTGGTACTACCTGGATGAACAAAAAAACAATTATTGTGTGCTTCATGTAGTATTTTCTGAATAAGCTTTGTATTTTTCTGTACACAAATCCTATTTCAAAACATTAAACAATCATCAATTCCAATATGAAATCCTGAATCAAAATTAGACTCACAT
Organism: Gossypium arboreum; assembly: GCF_025698485.1. Classification (NCBI taxonomy): domain Eukaryota; kingdom Viridiplantae; phylum Streptophyta; class Magnoliopsida; order Malvales; family Malvaceae; genus Gossypium; species Gossypium arboreum. The sequence continues at coordinate 46,840,073 of NC_069070.1, read as the reverse complement.
TGAATCCATTTAGCTTGTAGTACACGATCATCTTTCTGAGCTTCACAAATTTGTTGAAGAAATATCGGTTAAGCTCTTAATTCAGCTAAGATAGACCTGTCACCACATATCATCAACTGGTGTTCATGGCTTGTAATGCAAACAAAGATTTTCAGCTCAAGGCATCAGCAACTACATTGGCTTTTCTCGGGTGATAAACAATAACAAAGTCATAATCTTTCAATAACTCGAGCCATCTTTGTTGCCATAAATTCAAATCCTTCTGTGACATCAGATATTTCAAACTCTTGTGATCCGTATAAAAGTGGCATTTTTCACTGTATAAATAGTGTCGCCAAATCTTTAATGCAAATACAATCGCAGCTAGTTCTAAATCATACGTCGGATAGTTCTTTTCAAGCGGTTTCAACTGTCGAGAAGCATAACCAATAAATTTTCCATCTTGCATCAAAATACACCCCAGTCCGTTTAATGATGCATCACTATAGATCACGAACTCTTTACCAGATTCAGGTTGAACTAAAATTGGTGCCTCTGTAAATAGTACTTTCAACTATTCAAAACTCTGCTGACACTTTTCTGACCATCCAAATATCACATCTTTTTGTAACAACCGTGTCATTGGTGTTGCAATCATCGAGAATCCTGTCACAAATCTTCGATAATAACCGCTAAAACTAGAAAACTACAAACTTCAGACACATTTCTTGGAGGTTCCCAATCAATAATAGCAGAAATCTAGCTCGGATCGACTCTAATACCGTTGGCTGAAACAATATGCCCCTAAAATCCAACCTCTTTGAGCCAGAACTCACATTTACTAAACTTTACAAACAACTGCTTATCACGTAGAGTCTGTAACACAACTCTTAAATGTTTGGTATGCTCAGATTCATCTCGTGAATAGATCAGAATATCATCAATGAATATAACAACAAATCTGTCTAAATACGGTCTAAATATTTGATTCATCAAGTCTACAAAAATGGCAAGAGCATTAGTTAAACTGAAAGGCATAACAAGGAATTCATAATGTCCATACCTTGTTCTGAAAGCGGATTTAGACACATCTGACTCATTAACTCGCAGCTGATAATAGCCCGATCTCAAATCAATCTTTGAAAATACTATAGCCTCTTTCAACTGATCAAATAAGTCATCTTTCTTTTTCGCGAATAATACTGATGCACCCTAGGGAGAATAACTCGGTTGTACAAAACCTCTATCTGTAAATTCTTGCAACTGAGCCTTCAACTCTTTTAATTCTGTTAGAGCCATTTTATTCGGAGCTATCAATATCGGAGTTGTTTAGAATACTAACTCAATACCAAATTCAACTTCTCTGATCAGAGGCAATCCCGGTAGTTCTTCTGAAAATACATTCGAAAACTTACAAACAATAGGTACATCTTTGATTCTGACACTTTCGTATCCAATACGTATGCAAGATATGCATCATAACCCTTTCTCAAATATTTTTGAGCTAACATAGACAATAACATTATAGGTAATTCACAGGAATCATTAGACTCAATCCGAAAAATCTCACCATTTTGACATTTCAATTCGATAGTCTTCTGTCTACAATTCACAACTACATCATGCATAGTCAGCCAATCCATACCCAGTATCACATCAAACTCATCGAATGGTAGAAGCATTAAGTCAACCCAAAAATAGTAACCCCGGATCATTAGAGGACAATTCTTACAAATTTTATCAACTAAAACAAACTTGCCTAAGTGGTTCTATACTTTAATTACAAGCTCTATAGACTCGACATGTAAAATCTTTTTAAATACTAAATTCATAAAGATATATGAATGGGTGGATCTAAGATCTATCAGTGCAACTATATTAGTATCAAAAAGAGAAAAAGTACCGGTAATAATGTCTGGTGATGATGCCTCCTCTCGTGCACGTATAGCATAAGCCCTGGCAAGTGCTCGACCTCAGATCTCATAGTCGAATCTCTCGTAGCACCTCGATTACCACTCATATTTTTAGTGTTTCAGGGCGGTGTCCCTCTAGCAGTTGTGTTACTTGTTTTCACTGGTTGTTCTCTTTTAGTTGTGAACTTTTCTGGAAAATCAAGGAGAAAATGATCAAAAGATCCATATTTAAAACAAGCTCCGTTCACTAATCTGCATTCACCATAATGTCACTTATTGCAATGTTTACATTCAGATCCAGTGTTTCTAACACTTCCCACACCGGCCATATATGTCGCCTGAGGTTTTGAGCTTGATTGTCTCGCATTTCTATCTCTAGTAGAAATTCTCGCAGAGGCTGTAGAATGAGGATGATATTCTCTAAATTTCTTTGATGTTGACTGATGTGATTTGCCCATAAATCTTTTTGTAGACTCTCTAGCCTCAGAATCAACTTTTCTTTTCTCTTTGTAAAGAGCTCTTCGGCTTTACAAGCTCGATCAAACAAAACAACAAAGTCTTTCAGCTCCAGAATTCCAACTAACACTCTGATTTTTTCATTCAATCCATCTTCAAATCTTTTACACATTATAGCTTCAGAAGAAACGCATTCATGAGCATATTTCCTGAGTCGTACAAACTCTCGTTCACATTTTGTAACTGGTATATGACCCTAGTTCAATTCAAGGAATTCTTTTCTAATCTGATCGATGAACCTTTGGCTAATGTCTTTCTAAATTCCAATTGAAAGAAATGCCAAGTGACTCGTTCTGACAGAACTATGGATATAAAGGTATTCCACCACTGATATGCAGTATCTCTAAAAAATGATACAACACACTTCATACATTCTTCCGGTGTGCAGGACAATTAATCGAATACCCTAATCGTGTTCTCAAGCCAAAATTTGGCTCTCTCGGGATCATCATTAGCCGTGGAAATAAATTCCTTAGCTCCGTGTTTCCGTATTCTATCAGCACGTGGTTTGTTTAATCGCAAAGGATCGATACCTTGAGGAATTACAGGGATTGGTTGGGGACCAGGTGGGGGTGGATGTTGCGGAATAGCTAGTTTTGTACGTATATACTATGTGAATCACTCATTCAATATCTGAAAGAAGGCTTCTCTAGCCTCACCACCGTGACTACTCGTAACAGGTCTAGATTTAGTAGGTGCTGTGACAGCCCAAAATAGACCCTAGCTGGAATGTGGTTTCGGGACCACAAAACCGAGGCATAACAATAATTTAAAATTTATTTCGATGCCTATAATATGTGTGTATTCATGTATGACATTTTTTTGATGATTGATTTAGTGTTATAAAGGTGAATTCCACTAGAAAGGACTTAGTAGTGAACTTTGAAAATACGATAGGGAAAGGGGTGATGACTAATTAAAGCATGCATGCAAAATAATGGACTTGCATGTCAAATTCCCCTTTACAAGTAATGGCCGCCATGACAAAGAGATATGGGTTAAACATGTCATGAAACATGTTTTGTTGGGCATTAGGGAGAAATAGTAAACAAATAAGCATGGGTAAGAAAAGAATGAAAAAAAATGTGTGTGAGAGAGTAGCATACCCCATTGCCGTGCAACCAAGAAGAGAAAACAAAAAATTTGTTCATGCTTGCTCTCTCCTTTTGGCCGAAAATACTAAGAGGAAGAAGGGATTTTGCTTCATTTCCTTTGTTTAGAAGAGATCTAGAAGGTGATTTGGCTAAATTTGCATCAAGATTAAGGTATGTATGAGGTTGTGTTGGGAGTTTCATGCATGTTTTGGTTGCTAACTTGATGTGCATGTTAGCCATGGCTCAAATCTTTGTTATGCCATGGAAATGGTATTTCGCCAAAGTTGTTATAGTGATAAAGCCATTGCATGCTAAGTGTGAAGCTTGATGATGATGCATGCAAAGATGGATTGCCAACTCTTGAGTAAAACTTTGAGTTTTCTCTTTGTTTTATCATGATTGAAGTTGAAAAGGAGCATGATTGTCATATTCGCCATGATGCATTCTTGAGCATGATTCATGCTTCTTGCATGTTAGTTAAAATTTGTGTTTTGGATGGCTATGGACACCTTGAAAATTCGCCATGCTCATATATGCATATATATGATTGCACATTATGTTTGGTTATGAACTAAGTGATGAATATATTGGTTTAAAGAAGAAAATGTGGAAGAATGCTTGTGAAATTGCAAGCACAATTGACCTAGCACACATATAAGTGCTTGATGCTATATTATAAGTTTTGGGCCACAATGTGCAAAGCATTAATTAGTAAATTGCATGCTGTTTTTGTGAGGTATTAAGTGCAAATTTGACCTCAACATGTACATGAATATTCGGCCTTGGGTAGCCTATTGAAGGCCTTAGCATTTCCTTGATGCTCAAGTAAATTGTATTGAATTGCTTGATGTAGTATAAAATGTGCATGACCATTGTGTATTCAAGCTAAAGAGTGGCCATATGACCATTTAAAATCCTTGTCATATTCGCCATAAGCAAGCACAATGAGGTTTTAATAAATTGAATTTGTTTGAATTAGCTCAAGAGCTAAGAGGGCCACAATTGGACAAGGGAAGGAAAAGGTGATCGAATAGCCAAAAAGCCGCTCGACAACATCCGAGGTAAGTCCTCAAGAAGTGACCTTACTTGAATTATGTGAGATGAAATATGGATGTGTATGATTATTGATTATGTGTGTATGAGTATTTGAATTCCACCGGGCTAAGTCCCAAGGCGAATATGCTAATGATTATAATTGTGTTTGAGCCTTAGTAACGAAAATGAAATATGTATGTCCAATGATTATTGATGTATGTGTGCATGAGAAATTGAATGATATCCGGGCTAAGCCCCAAGACAATTATGCTGAAATTATATCCGGTTAAGACCAAGGCAATTGTGCTAGTGGCTATTCCGGGCTAAGACCAAGGCATTCGTATGAAGTTATTCTATCCGGTTAAGACCAAGGCAATTGTGCTAGTGGCTATTCGGGCTAAGACCAAGGCATTCGTATGAAGTTATTCTATCCGGCTAAGACCAAGGCATTTGTGCACGTGATTATATCCGGTTATATTCAAGAATCTTGGGCTGGAGGTGAGTGTTGGTTGCTGTAATGAATTCAATCAAGACACTCGAAAAGCCCAAAGGATAAGGTACGTTATATGTGCATTGAAAGTCGACATGTTTGAGCAACATTCGCTCAATCGACTAATGAATTGATTGATACTTGTGAAATTATATAATGATGAAGTGTGAAGTAAGAATGTGTATAAATGAAATGATGCATTTGGCTATGTGAATGTATTGCTGTAATTAGAGTTGATTATATTCCTTGAGACTTACTAAGCATAAAATGCTTACCCGTTGCTTTGGCTCTCGCTTTTTTTAGATTTCGCTCAAGCAATCAATTTGGGATCGTTGAAGTCAAGTCATCCACACTATCAAGCCTCCATTTTGGTATAAATTTTGGTTGAACTTGAGATGGCATGTATAGGACTACCTCATGTTTGTTAAATATGTTGTAATGTAAGTATGTACGGCCATGCGAAAATGGCTCGAAAAGGAAGCATGAACTTAGACTAATTGTGGTTTGTATATATATATTTGGTGTCATGATGTGGCTATGGCTTGGAAATAGGAATGTTGGTCATATGATCAGCCATTGGCATGGTTAAAATGATCATATATGAACCTATGTATGGCAAGACTAGTTGATTCATGGAGACTACCAAATAGGTAAGCCCTACCTTAAAAACAGATGCTGCCAGCTGCAGTGGCGTGAATGTGAAAAATCACCAAAATTCATAGGAATGGAATTAAATAGTGAATAAGCTATGTAAATGAACCTTGATGAGTCTATTTTCTTATGGAAGAAACGAAATGGTCATAGGAGTTACAGGTTAAGAGATATTAAAGTTATTGTGAGACAGGGCCAGAATGGTTTCTGGGTTCCCTGTCGCAAATTTAAAAATTCACTATAAATTATCAAAAAAGAATTAGGAGACATACCATATATTTGCAGATTCCATTTTGAGTCTAGTTTCATTAGAAACAAACGGCATCAGCATTAAAGCCCTGTACAGAGAGATATTCAAGTTATACCACGCGAAGGTCAGAGCAGTCGATCCCTGTAACATGGGTGACTTTAACTAATAAAATGCACCAATTGGCCCGACCAAAAATTCTAGAAATAAATCCATGGATGGATATATGAGTCTAAATTCAGGGAAAATTTACGAAACCAGTTTCCGAGTTTTGAAACTCGAGATATGATTTTTAAGGCGACAGTGACGCAGTTTTTCCAGCCTGACTGGAAATGTCCAATGGATGGGCAAAACAAGTGAACTTGGCTTGCTAACCCCTCGTGTCCGACACCGGCGATGGTCTCGGGTTCGGGGTGTTACAGGTGCTGTCCCTTGAGCGGGAGCTGGCGCATTACTTTCTACGTCATTTGCTACAGCTCATTCGGGATCCATTACTAGATAAATAACACATTTGGAAATGTCAGGAGTTATCACACTATCACAGTTTTATATATCTCATGTGTAGCTAGACTCACATACAATACGTTAGCGTTAGAATCGACTAAATCGTAGCTCTAATACCAACAAATGTAATACCCCTAACCGGTAACTGTTGCCAGAATAGGTTAAAAGGCATTACTGGACTTATAACTCAATTCAGAATGATAATTTATCAAATAACATTACATTTCAATAAATATCACTCATTCACATCCATTATATACTTAAATTGATAACATATAATAATTTCAAAAACTTATAAAATTTTCAACATTTCAAATATCACATGCCTGTGTGAACAGGCCGTGTGCCTCACACGGCTAATATACACGCTCGTGTCTTAAACCGTGTGGAAATAGGACATACATACTAACTTGTGTCACACGGCCGAGGACACGCTCATGTGCCAGGCTGTGTGAAAACTGGAATGGATATGACTTGGGTCACACAGCCAACCACACGTCCATGTGTCTAACCCATGTGCCCTTCGAAATGGCCTCACATGCTCGTGTGTTAAGCCATGTGCCATTTAGTGGGTATACTGACTTATGTTACACAGTTAATCACATGCTTGTGTGTGAATCTATGTGACACACATGGCCAATAGACACGCCCATGTGTCTAAGCCGTGTCAAACTGTAGGGTATACTGACTTAATTTGTAGGGTACCCTAGGGGATGCACGGCCGTGTAACATAACCGTGTGTCACACACGGCTGAGACACACACCTGTGTCTCTACCCATATGGAAAAAAAAAGGCCATTTGCAAAGCAATTTTGCCACACTATAAATACAAGCATTTGCAAACATAATTGACCATATTTATACAACTCAATTGGCAACCAAAATGACCTTTTCAATACACATTATAAGCCATATCAAAACTGACCATTCACATGTCCAAATACCTATTTAACCACAAGTATAATCCATTCATCTGACATCTATATATCAAGACTTCATTTGCATAATTTTATTCTATCTTTCCTTGTTAAAACATACCATAATTAAACACTTCAATTTAACCAAAATATAATATCCAAATAACCCAAATCACATCGCTTAACATATACACAAAAATATGCCAAAGTTAAGATATCAAGTAACATAACTATCATCCCTTAAACTAGCCTATACATGCCATATCTAAAAATTCACAAGTTGAAAAGTGCCAATCAAAATTTGGATTGTCTGATATTCAACCCCGACTTGTCTGAAACGAGCGAGCTAACGAACCTCTATAAAACATAAAAAAAGAAATAGAGTAAGCTTATAGCTTAGTAAGCCCGTATAATTCAAAATAAAACTTACCATTTATACATAACCAAAGCAATACAAATATGCAACCAATTCAATTAACCAACACCTAATCACAAGTATCCATCATATGTTAGTCATTTTAAACATACATGAAATCATCCATTAATACAATGCTTCTCATCATTCTAGATTCATATATCATGTATAACATTAATAACATTTATAAATCGTAACTCGTCGATATAACATTATTTAGGCCCGTTGAACTTAGTAGAACTTCAAAGGATAGTTGAGTGAACAATGATAGTAATCCGTCAATTCATCTTCATACATGCTCTTTCGAGTCATGGTCGGTAAGCTCCTCCCAAGCTGATAAACAGAAAGCTCTATTGAGCTAACAGTAAGCTCTATCGAGTTGAACCAGTAATATGTCACTCGTATCCAATGAATTCATATAGTTCAAACGGTGCTTGGTAACGAATACAATATATCATTAAGACATTTATATTTCAAGTATTTCAATCATATACATTCAATTCAACAATTACAATATAGAAAAGTTCGATTCTAATTATACGAACTTACCTTGAGTTGGTCGGATGAAAACTAACGTCTTTTCACCAACTTTTCTTTTTCCCCGATCTAGTTCCGGTATTTTCTTATCTTGATCTATATGATATCAAATTTACTCATTCAAACTTTCATTCAATTCAGTTTAGCCAAAAACATTCATTTTGGCTAAATTAAAAATTTACCCTAGACTTTTCACTACTTTGCAATTTAGTCCTTAACACATAAAATTGCAAATTCATGCAACTGAATACCAACCTGTGTCTAGCCAAATTTCCTATATACAACTAGCAGCCCATATCTTTCATCATTTCACACTTTTAACTACCACATTTTACGTTTTCACAATTTAATCCCTAATTCTCATTTTTGTCAAAAATCACTTTGTAAAACTTGTATATCTATTAAAAACCATCAATAATCTAACAAGAAACTTCAAAATACCCAAGTATTCAACAATGGCATATTTCAAAATCTATAATAGTTTCAAAAATGAAGGTACAAGCTAGCTAGGTTAAGCTACAACAAGCTCAAAAATGTAGAAATCATTAAAAACTGAGTTAAAATGGACTTACAATTTGATCCTACAATGGCCAAATGTTTTCAAGCTCTCCCAAACCCTATTTTATCTTTTACAATCGGTTCCATGAAGATGATGACACCAAATTAAGTTTTTGTTTTATTGATTTTAACATTAATAACTAAATTACTAATATAACCTTATAATAAAACATCAATATCTCATGTGATTCATGGACTTGAATGCCCACTAATATTAAAAAGGGTATATTATCAACTTAAGGACTCCTAATATTAATTTCATAGTCATTTGAGTCTTTTAACTAATAAATCTCATATTTTACGCATTATACAATTTAGTTCTTTTTACCGAATTAAGCATTTAGATGGTAATATTTCTTAACAAAAATTTCACATAATCAATATATCATGCTGTAAACCTTATTAAAATAATAAAATAAATATTTTGAATTCAGATTTGTGGTCCCGAAACCATTGTTCTGATTTGACCTAAAAATAGGATGTTACAATAAACTTGATGCTTTTGTCAATATTTAGAAAGTTAGGGATAGGTGAAGTTAGACCTACTACAGTTACAATTCAATTAGTAGATCAATCTTTAGCACATCCAGAAGGAAAAATCAAGGACGTATTGGTATGTGTAGACAAATTTTTTTTCCTCCCGACTTTGTGGTTCTAGAATTTGAAGTAGACTAAGAAGTGCCAATCATCCTAGGAAGGCCTTTCCTATCAACCTAATGGACCCTTATTGATGTACAGAAGGGCAAGCTTACTATGCGTGTTCAGGATGATTAGGTAACATTTAATGTTTTTAAGTCTATGTGATTTCCTAACACAATTGATGATTGTTCTCCAATCTCCGATTTAGAGGATTTAATCATGGAAAAGGAACTCAACTATGTTGAGGATCCATTGGAACAAATTTTGACATTAGACCCTCCAAATGATGAACAGGAGGATGAATAATTAGCTTTTGTTAGAAGCTAATCAAAGGGGATTTAATCCACAACCCCATTTTGAATCTTTGGAGTTAGAGAATAGGGATTATGCCCAACCAAAAGCGTCAATTGAGGAGCCACCTAAATTAGAACTCAAGGTACTTCCTTCATATTTAAAATATGTTTATTTAGGTAACGCTTCTACTCTACCTGTGATTGTTTCAGCAAAATTAACTATTAAGCAAGAAGAGAAACTCATCCTAGTATTGAAATAATTCAAGAAGGCTATCAGATGGACCATAGCCGATATTCGTGGTATTATTCCATCTGTATGCATGCACAAGATTATCTTGGAAAATGATGAAAAAGGGACAATTGATGGACAACGAAGACTGAACCCCATCATGAAGGACGTGGTGAAAAAGGAAATCATCAAGTTGTTAGATGCGGTATAATTGACCCTATCTCATACAGTTCATGGGTGTAACCCCCAACCCATATCCTTCGCCAGTCTTGGTTACGAGGTATTACCGATCATGTCACAGTTCATACTTTAAAGCATTTCATTTTAGCAATTCAAAATTTTAAACACATCATTGCTTGCTAAATTAACAAATATCAAACCTTAAAATTTTATATCATTTATATGATAACATATTTAAAACATAATTCAACATATAATGTAACAAATTATATTTTTGTTTATAAATAGGACATGTAACAACCCAACAACTTCATTAAAGGAATGTCAATCTAATTTTTATAAAAAGCCCTGCACACGTACATGTTGTACTACCTATGAAACAAATTTCAATACCAAAACTTGGCATTCATTTGAACATCATTATCATATTAATCAATATGAATTTTATATTTCATGCATTAGTATAATTTACTACATCCATTCGATCATACGTATATATGCAATTAAAGGCATTTAACAAATCTGAATAAAACTTTATAGCAAGCCATGTTTACGATTTAATAAACAACCAATGTATAAGAGATAAAACATATGTCATCGAGCTCAAACACATTTTACCATTAAAACTTACTCATTTTTGAACCCTAATAATAATTTAATACCATTTCATGCATAATTCGCTAAATCATCAAGCTTCCATTTAATCACAAATTTCAACCTCTACTCACGCTCATAAATAAATTAGTAGAAATCATAGTACATAATTTAATAAGCAATCACATGTGTATCATTGGTGCAATTTAACATGGTCGTACATGCTATTAATACATGTATATACCTAGTGTGCATTTACCTAAAATTTAAAGCCACACTTAACATGTGAATACAGCCAGACAATTGACCAAACAATCATGGAACAAATTCAATACTTGTTACCCTTCATCACCGAATTATAATACTTAAACCTAATTTCATTAAAGATTATATCTAATAACATACGAGATTAAGTCAAAGCATATTAAGGAATTTCAATTATATACATACTTTATCTTAGTATGAAACACCTTCAAACTAACTAAACATGCTTATGACCGATTCAATCATACCACATACAAAGTCATAAAACAACCTTAATGTACCATCACATAATACAATTTATAATTATTCATAGCACACGGCATCACGACCAAAATAGACTTAAACCATAACTAAACCAAAACCAAAATCAAGCAAGGTAGTTAAGCCATTTTCGCATGGCCAATATACATACATTTTCAGAATAGCTAACTCCAAAGCCAGCCTATACATGCCATAATTTGAGTTTAGCTTATAAGGTACGAAAATAGTAGATAGTGTGATGAACTTGTTGTCAATCCCTGAGCCTGTAACTTGATCCAAAATCTCGGACGATACAGAACGGAACAGGACAGCTAGTCGACAACTTTCATTTCCCCGATCCAAATCCAATTTCTTTGGTTCTTGATCTTGATTGAGCTTGAGTAAGTCCTGAACCCTAACCTTCTTTTCTCTTTTCTTTTGTTTTAGTTTCAGTGGATGAAGAACATTATGACACCATATTATAATTTCTTTATGTTTTTTTATTACATATGTTTTTAACCATTTTACAACTTTACCCTTTAAAAATAAATAAACATAACACATATTTCTAAGGTCATTGCCATCCACTACATGCAACTATGGTCTAATTGCAACTTAAAGGCTTCCATTTAAAAAGCCAATAGCATTTCGGCCCTTTATACAAATAACCATTAAATTTTTATTTTACACGATTAAGTCATTTTATTTAATCGACACTCAAGTGATAAAATTAAATCACGAAAATTTCACAGATATAAATTCACAAAAACTAAACACGAAAAATAATTTTAAGATATTTTTCTAACTCAGATTCATGGTCCTGAAACCACCGTTCCAACTAGGGTCTAAATTGGACTGTTACTATTTTCCCCCTTTAGGGATTTTCGTCCCCGAAAATCTTACCAGTGAATAGGTTTGGATTGTAACACCCCGTACCCGAGACCGTTTCCGGAGTCGAACACGAGGTGTTAACGGACTTAATTCATTAATTAAACAGCTCATACAATTCATTTTAAAATTTCTAGACAAGCTGGCTAACTGCATCACAGTCGCTTTAAAAATCATATCTCAAGTTACGAAACTCGAAATCCAATTCCGTAAATTTTTCCTGAAACTAGACTCATATATATATCTACTAATTTTTTCTAGAATTTTGGTTGGGCCAATTAGTACAGTTTATTAGTTAAAGTCTCCCTGTTTCAAGGTTCAACTACTCTGACCTCTGTGTATTACGAATCAGATATCTCCTGTACAGAGCTTCAATGACTATGCCGTTTATCTCTAATAAAACTAGACTCAATAAGGAATCTGTACATATAAAGCGTGACTTCTAATTATCTTTATAAAATTTATGGTGAATTTCCAAATTCAGAACAGGGGATCCAGAAATCGCTCTGGCCCTGTTTCACAAAAATTTAAACATCTCATAAAATATAGCTCATATACCTGTTTCGCTTATTCCATATGAAAATAGACTCATCAAGCTTCGATTCCATAACTTATTCATTATTTAATTCCATTTCTACTATTTTTAGTGATTTTTCAAACTCACGTCACTGCTGTTGTCTGAATCTATTTTATGGTAAATTTTACCTATTTCATGGTTTCCATGGATTAGCTAGCAATTTGACATACATAATACCAAATATGATCATGATTAGCCATTCCAATGGCTAATCATTACCAAGCATTTCTATTTCCATACCACTCAATAACCATATCATAAGACCATACATATAAAATGATTATAATGCTATACATGCCATACTCAAAATATACAAGCCATTATGCCAAGATGGTATACGGATAGTGTGAGCGTGCCTCCGACCGTTTCCGATTTCCGAGCTGGCTTGTCAACACTACAAGGAATGAAAAGGAGGGAGTAAGCATAAATGCTTAGTAAGCTCACATGCAAATAGCAAGTAACATAACCATATAAGCAAACATAAAACATCATTTGCATAATCATCACCAAGACATTCATATCACCTTTTCATTTATCATCTTACCATATTGTTGTTATATCGAGTTTTCAACCCGAGGGTTAAGTACATACCTGTTCAAAGTATCCATTTCACAACACTTACCAATACGTCCCTTTCATCTTGAGTATTCCTCCATTTGAGTAGAACTTTACCCGTTGAACACATCGAATATAATTCGGATACATGGATAACTTGCACATAAGTGCCACATATGTAGCCAAGCTACCATGTAACCCGCCCATAAGTGAACTCGGACTCAACTCAACGAGCTCAGCGTTCGCATCCATAAGTGAACTCGGACTCAACTCAACGAGTTCGGATGCCTAGTTACATCTCACGAACTCGGACTCAACTCAACGAGTTCGACGCCGCATCCATAAGTGAACTCGGACTCAACTCAACGAGTTCGGATGCTCAACCATCCTAGTGACATGTCACTTGTATCCTAATCCATTCACGAGGTTCAACGGACCTTTTCCCAATCATGTGTCTCAACCATCTTCTACGGAATGCCGATACCGATACTCGGTAGTATTTCACATTTTCCAAGTATATCACATAATTTGACATATTATCAAACAATTATCACAAGTATAATATTTCATAATAATTATCATATCATTTAAAAACATTAAAACATTTAAAATAATAACTATGTTACCAACATTTACATATGAACTTACCTCATATGCTAAAATGGCTATTTTACCATTTCGTCCACCACTTGGTATTTTCCCCATTTTAGCCCAATTTCAGTTTTCCTTGCTCTATCATTTAAAATATAGTCTAATTAGGACTCACATTATTCAAATTGACCCAAAATCATATTTTTGAAAAATTACAATTTTGCCCCTAAACTTTTGCATATTTACACTTTTGCCCCAAAGCTCGTAAATTAAAATTCAGCCTATTTTCTTATGTTTTATGACATGCTGATCATTTTTCCTTCTATGGAAACATCAAATTCTCACTCTAACATGTACTTATGACTATTAGGTATTTTTACCGATTAAGCCCTTTCGCTGCTTTTCACTTAAAACCGAGTAGCATAAGTTGTCTAACATAATTTAAAACCTCATATTCTACCATAAAACACCAAAATACACAAATTTCACCTATGGGTATTTTTCCAAATATAAACCCTAGGTTAAATTATTGCTAGCATAAGCTAAATCGAGCTACGGACTCCAAAAACGTAAAAATCATTAAAACGAGGCTAGAACGGACTTACAATCGAGCTTGGAAGCTTGAAAACCCTATCCATGGTTTCTCCTTGCTATATTCGGCCATGGGGTTGAAGATGAGCAAAATTGGCTTTAATTTTGTATTTTAATTCATTTTACCCCTAAATGACCAAAATGCCCTTACTACTAAACTTTCCAAAATTCCATCCATGTCCAATTTTGTCCATAGACTTAGAAATTGGATAAAATTACTCTTTAAGGACCTCTAATTAATAATCTAATTCAATTTTATGCAAAATACTTCTAGAACACAAGTTTTGCAATTTATTCAATTTAGTCCCAAATTTCAAATTAAGCACTTTATGCATAAAATTTCTTCACGAAATTTTCACACAATCATGAAATCATATCATAGACCTTAAAATAATCATAAAATAATTATTTCTATCTCGGATTTTGTGGTCACGAAACCATTATTCCGACTAGGCCCAAAATCGATATTACAACTCTCCCCTTCGTGATTTTCGTCCCCGAAAATCTTACCGTAAAAGTGGTCTTCACTTTTAATCTCATATTTGGTGTCAAGAACTTGCACTTAGACTGTACCTCCAATACATCTCTTCAATTTCTCATATGATCTAAAAGCTTACAGTCTCAACTCTCAACTGTTCTTAAATTTTCAACCCTTCTCAATTTCCCATGATATCATGACATAAAACCCGGATCTCAACTTGATTTAATGGAGACCGGAATTCCAAGAAATCCGACAATCAAAGAGACCTGAAATTCCATGAATCTGATGAGTAGGAATTCATTCAATACAGATGTGATTTATAGATCTCGCCAAACATTTAACAATAAGATACATCACATTTTCCTCTTTCCGCCATAGAAATAATTCTGATATGGCCTCAAGAATAATCCTTCTCATTTCCATCCCAATATCAACATTGACAAGGATAATTTTGATAGATCCCAATCCTCGGCTTTAACCCCTTTAACAACTCCGATTTTATGTAACATCGGATGCTCTAAACTATCACATTACCTCACTGTCTTGAAACACATCACAATTCATACAACAATACATTACTGAAAGTCAGGAAGTCATTGCTCAATGTAGATCGGTCTAGTTCAAACGCCTTGTTACCAATATTCTCATCTATCCGAACTCATCAACATGTAATAAACTTTTCAGCTTTCACAAGATGGAAACCTTATCATTCGAGTGACTTAAACTAATATTCAACTCTTTCTAATAAATATAGACTTCTCGCTCAAACTATTTACTCTTTGATCTGTACAAAATGAAATTCTATTATCAAACTTGGGAAAAATAATCCCGACATAATTGTCACATGAAATCTTTCAAATAAATAATTTACCATACCGACTAAAACTCGCGCTTTTATCACCTATGCCTTTACTTGATGTCAAATCCTTACATAGAAATTAGAAAATCCCAATACTAAAATCACCACATTACCAAGATCAAATTAGAAGTATAGTCATATTTGACATGATTATCACGAAATGAAGAACGATTTGAACATGAGTCATAATTGACAAATTATGGAACAAAGATAACAAGAAAACCGAATAAAGAAATCCAAGATAGAGAAACCCGAATAAAGAAATCCGAATAAAGAGATCCAGATTAAGAAACCCAAGATACGATACTATGCCGAGAATCGAAAACCAAATTCATAGAGAAAATACAGAATACCACGATAATTTTTCAAAGAAAGAAAGTCCAAAAGAAAACATCATTTAATCCCATCAAATCAAATATAACAAGATCAATATATCTTCCCATACATATATATTAGATGAAGCATCAAGTAGAAGAAACAGAATCATAATATCATACGTATTCTCTCATCAATTCTTATCGAATTAAATGAAATAGAATACCCGATAAAATAAAGCAATATAAATTATAAACCAATCAGACTACCAATGCTTTCATCCAACACCGAATTAGAAGACATTCCCATATAACAAGAATTTCTTCAAGATCAATAGCCATAGAAATATTCACGAGAACGGGTGAACACATAGAACATCTCAAAAGAGACTGCTATCTGTCCGGTCATAACTGTCACACTCAGATAATTCACATTTGAAATATCATTTCCCCAACTAGTTCTGCCGTCACAAATTTTATATTAAACCATTCACTAAAAAAGGCCAATTCTGAATAAATTTCGATTTACACTTTTCTCGACCTTGCACTTGAGTAATTCGATTTACCAAGGAGAATTCCTTTTCTAACTGGGACAGTGCATAATTCCAATAATCTTTATATCAATCAGATACTTTCTGGCTTTGACTTTACTTATCAGCTCATTTTCAATCTCGAATCATACTTATAATTATTCTATCACTGAACTCTTTGGGTTTTCAACAGGAAACTTATTCAATACAAATCTCATGAAATTCCATTATAAGTACCACTTTGGTAAGGGGGAGGGGTTGTAGGACCTCTGACTCGACTTTCTTATACATACACATATGACACAACTTCCATCATCATAGTAACATCATCAAAATCATGTCATTCATTCATGTTGGCTTACACCAATTTTCCTATTGTCCCATTTAGACAATATACTTATGCATACATTCTATGTTTTCTAGACAGCTTTACTTATCCATTCATTTAATTAAATTAATTCATGCTCATGACATTATATAAGGCCAAACAAACATAAATATTTGCATCACAATCACAACTTTCATTTCGTGCATCATCATGTACATATCATTACAATCATACAATTCAGTCCAACAATTTAACATAGATAAGTTCATTTCATTATAATCCTTTATCTCATAAAAAATTGTATATCATTAACATTCATCAACATTCAACGTCCAATCAAGACAAGGACATTTTCATCCGTATTATGATATTATGACCTTTATTCATACCTCTACTACTTTTTATTTATTCCGTTCATCTTATCAAGTAAGCTACATACACTACATCGTATGAGCATTAAGCAAATATGGATATTTATCACAACATGAACTTTCATCTCACATATTATCACATATGTATCATAAACTTTTATTCGTACTTTTTGAACCGACACTTATCATAATCATAATTTTACTCAAATATCTTCACATAACATTGAACATGGTCGGCATACTCGGTTGGAGAGTACCTGTCTAAATAAGACGGTACTTATACGCGTCGGAAGACATCACACTATCACGGATCGCTGGCATGTATAGCTAAACTTTTACACATGCTAGGTTAGTCCGAGAACCGACTAAACCTGCTCGATACCACTAAATGTAACACCCGCACTGAGACCGTTTCCGAGTCGAACACGAGGTGTTAACGGACTTAATTCATTAATTAAACAGCTCATACAATTCATTTTAAAATTTCTAGACAAGCTGGCTAACTGCATTACAGTCGCTTTAAAATCATATCTCGAGTTACGAAACTCGAAATCCAATTCCGTAAATTTTTCCTGAAACTAGACTCATATATATATCTACTAATTTTTTCTAGAATTTTGGTTGGGCCAATTAGTACAGTTTATTAGTTAAAGTCTCCCTGTTTCAAGGTTCAACTACTCTGACCTCTGTGTATTACGAATCAGATATCTCCTGTACAGAGCTTCAATGACTATGCCGTTTATCTCTAATAAAACTAGACTCAATAATGAATCTGTACATATAAAGCGTGACTTCTAATTATCTTTTAAAGTTTATGGTGAATTTCCAAATTCAGAACAGGGATCCAGAAATCGCTCTGGCCCTGTTTCACAAAAATTTAAACATCTCATAAAATATAGCTCATATACCTGTTTCGCTTATTCCATATGAAAATAGACTCATCAAGCTTCGATTCCATAACTTATTCATTATTTAATTCCATTTCTACTATTTTTAGTGATTTTTCAAACTCACGTCACTGCTGTTGTCTGAATCTATTTTATGGTAAATTTTACCTATTTCATGGTTTCCATGGATTAGCTAGCAATTTGACATACATAATACCAAATATGATCATGATTAGCCATTCCAATGGCTAATCATTACCAAGCATTTCTATTTCCATACCACTCAATAACCATATCATAAGACCATACATATAAAATGATTATAATGCTATACATGCCATACTCAAAATATACAAGCCATTATGCCAAGATGGTATACGGATAGTGTGGCGTGCCTCCGACCGCTTCCGATTTCCGAGCTGGCTTGTCAACACTACAAGGAATGAAAAGGAGGAGTAAGCATAAATGCTTAGTAAGCTCACATGCAAATAGCAAGTAACATAACCATATAAGCAAACATAAAACATCATTTGCATAATCATCACCAAGACATTCATATCACCTTTTCATTTATCATCTTACCATATTGTTGTTATATCGAGTTTTCAACCCGAGGGTTAAGTACATACCTGTTCAAAGTATCCATTTCACAACACTTACCAATACGTCCCTTTCATCTTGAGTATTCCTCCATTTGAGTAGAACTTTACCAGTTGAACACATCTAATATAATTGGATACATGGATAACTTGCACATAAGTGCCACATATGTAGCCAAGCTACCATGTAACCCGCCCATAAGTGAACTCGGACTCAACTCAACGAGCTCAGCGTTCGCATCCATAAGTGAACTCGGACTCAACTCAACGAGTTCGGATGCCTAGTTACATCTCACGAACTCGGACTCAACTCAACGAGTTCGGACGCTCGCATCCATAAGTGAACTCGGACTCAACTCAACGAGTTCGGATGCTCAACCATCCTAGTGACATGTCACTTGTATCCTAATCCATTCCTGAGGTTCAACGGGACCTTTTTCCCAATCATGTGTCTCAACCATCTTCTACGGAATGCCGATACCGATACTCGGTAGTATTTCACATTTTCCAAGTATATCACATAATTTGACATATTATCAAACAATTATCACAAGTATAAT
Source organism: Gossypium arboreum (assembly GCF_025698485.1). Lineage (NCBI taxonomy): Eukaryota > Viridiplantae > Streptophyta > Magnoliopsida > Malvales > Malvaceae > Gossypium > Gossypium arboreum. The sequence goes on along the minus strand of NC_069070.1, from coordinate 46,820,647 downwards.
ATTTCATAATAATTATCATATCATTTAAAAAACATTAAAACATTTAAAATAATAACTATGTTACCAACATTTACATATGAACTTACCTCAGTATGCGAAAATGGCTATTTTACCATTTCGTCCACCACTTGGTATTTTCCCCATTTTAGCCCAATTTCAGTTTTCCTTGCTCTATCATTTAAAATATAGTCTAATTAGGACTCACATTATTCAAATTGACCCAAAATCATATTTTGAAAAATTACAATTTTGCCCTAAACTTTTGCATATTTACACTTTTGCCCCAAAGCTCGTAAATTAAAATTCAGCCTATTTTATTATGTTTTATGACATTCTGATCATTTTTCCTTCTATGGCAACATCAAATTCTCACTCTAACATGTACTTATGACTATTAGGTATTTTTACCGATTAAGCCCTTTTGCTCGTTTTCACTTAAAACCGAGTAGCATAAGTTGTCTAACATAATTTAAAACCTCATATTCTATCATAAAACACCAAAATACACAAATTTCACCTATGGGTATTTTTCCAAATATAAACCCTAGGTTAAATTATTGCTAGCATAAGCTAAATCGAGCTACGGGACTCCAAAACGTAAAAATCATTAAAAACGAGGCTAGAACGGACTTACAATCGAGCTTGGAAGCTTGAAAACCCTATCCATGGTTTCTCCTTGCTATATTCGGCCATGGGGTTGAAGATGAGCAAAATTGGCTTTTAATTTTGTATTTTAATTCATTTTACCCTAAATGACCAAAATGCCCTTACTACTAAACTTTCCAAAATTCCATCCATGTCCAATTTTGTCCATAGACTTAGAAATTGGTAAAATTACTCTTTAAGGACCTCTAATTAATAATCTAATTCAATTTTATGCAAAATACTTCTAGAACACAAGTTTTGCAATTTATTCAATTTAGTCCCAAATTTCAAATTAAGCACTTTATGCATAAAATTTCTTCACGAAATTTTCACACAATCATGAAATCATATCATAGACCTTAAAATAATCATAAAATAATTATTTCTATCTCGGATTTTGTGGTCACGAAACCACTATTCCGACTAGGCCCAAAATCAGGATATTACATGGATAACGTTCTCTCATTGCATCCTCTGGCTCCCATGTTGCTTCCCCAACTCCCTGTTTATGCCATAGTACTTTAACTAATGGAATTTTCTTACTTTGTAACTCTTTAATCTCGCGAGCCAGAATACGAATCGGTTCATCCTCGTATGTCATACCGGGCTTAATCTTAACCTTAGCCGGACAAATCACATGTGAAGGATCAAATCGATATCTATGAATCATCGAAGCATGGAATACATTGTGGATCTTTTCTAGCTCAGATGGTAATAACAGTCTGTAACCAATCGGCCTGATGCGTTCTATTACCTCATACGACCCAATAAACCTCGGACTTAATTTGCCTTTGCAACCAAATCTGAGTATCTTCTTCCATGGTGAGACTTTCAAAAAGACTTTATCTTTGATCTAAAACTCTATATCTTTACGTTTCAAGTCCGCATATGATTTCTGACTATTTGATGCTACTTTCAGACTTTCACGGGTCACTTTTACTTTCGGTTCAGTTTCTCTGATCAAGTCAACCCCATGTATCTTATTTTCACTAAGCTCAGTCCAATATAATGGTGTACGACATTTACGATCGTACGAAGCCTCATTAGGTGCTATTTTGATACTCGATTGGAAGCTATTATTATACGCAAATTCAATCAGAGGTAGGTATCGTACCCACGTACCTTCGAACTTGATAATGCAACATCTCAACATATCCTCAAGTATCTAAATGATTCGCTCAGACAGACCATTTGTTTGTCGATGGAAAATAGTACTGAAATGTAATTTTGTACCTAGAGCTTCTTGTAGTTTCTTCCAAAACCGCGATGTAAACCTCGGATCTCTATCTGAAACAATAGATATGGGCACACCATGTAATCTCACAATCTGAGAAACATACAATTTAGCCACCTTATCAAGTGAGTAGTCTATATGTATTGGAACAAAATGAGCCGATTTAGTCAATCTATCCACAATAACCCAGATTGCATCTTTTTTGCTCTGTGTCAACGGTAACTAGATACAAAATCCATAGTAACTCTGTTCCATTTCCACTTAGGTATCATAATTGGTTGAAGCAATCCAGAAGGTACCTGATGCTCGGCTTTTACTTGTTGATAGATTAAGCATTTTGAAACAAAGTCAGAAATGTCTCATTTCATACCATGCCACCCTTAAAGTTGTTTCAGATCATTATACATCTTCGTACTATCTGGGTGAACAGATAACCGACTATTGTGAGCTTCATTCAAAATCATCTGAATCAACTCTGAATTCCTCAAAACGCATATTCAGTTTCTGAATCTCAAACAGTCATCAAAATCAACTCGAAACTCTGAATCAGCATTTGAATCACATTGAGCTTGTTTTGCTATCAACTCATTATCAACCTTCTGAGCATCACAAAATTTTTGAAAAAATAACGGTCTTGCTTTTAAACTCAGCTATTATCAAACCATCCTCGGACATAGCCATATGCGCATTCATTGCAAGCAAATCAAACAGTGATTTCTGGCTTAAAGCATCAGCAACAACATTAGCCTTTCCCGGGTGGTAGTCAATCACAAGCTCATAGTCTTTTAGTAACTATAACAATTGACGTTGTCTCAAATTCATATCTTTCTTAGTCATCAAGTATTTCAGGCTTTTGTGATCAGAATAAACATGACATTTCTCACAAACAGAGAATGGAGCCATATCTTCAATGCAAACACAATAGCTGCCAATTTTAAATCGTGTGTCGGATAGTTCTTTTCATGTGGCTTCAATTGTCTCGAGGCATAAGCTATAACTTTGCCTTCCTGCATCAAAACGTAGCCCAAACCATTTGAAGATGCATCATAATAGATAACAAATTCTTTACTCGATTCTGGCTGAACTAGCACTAGAGCTTCTGTCAAAAGGGCTTTCAAATGATCAAAGCTTTTCTGGCACTTTTTTGACCACTCGAACTTAACATCTTTCTGCAATAGCTTTGTCATTGGGGTTGTAATCATAGAGAAACCTTTCACGAACCGTCTATAATATCCAGAAAGTCCCAGAAAACATCAGACTTTAGAAACATTCTTAGGAGGTTTCTAATCAAGTATAGCTGAAATTTTAGTTGGATCAACTCGAATACCCGATACTAATACAACATGACCCAGAAAAATGACTTCGCTTAACCAGAATTCACATTTATTGAACTTTGCATACAACTATTTATCTTGCAAATTCTGCAATACAAGTCTCAGATGTTCGGCATGTTCGGTTTCATCATGAGAGTAGATCAAAATGTCATCTATGAACACAACCACCAACTGATCCAAGTACTGTCTAAAAATCTAATTCATCAAATCCATAAAAACAGCAGGTGCATTAGTAAGTCTGAAAGGCATAACCAAAAAACTCATAGTGTCCGTACCTAATTCAAAAAGTAGTCTTTGGCATGTCGAAATCTTTAAATCGCAATTGATAGTAGCCAGAAAACACTGTAGCCCCTTTCAGCTGGTCAAACAAATCATCAACTCGCTGCAACAGATATTTATTCTTTACTGTCACTTTATTGAGCTGTCTATAATCAATACACATTCTCATTGTTTCTTCTTTCTTTTTAACAAACAGTACTGGTGCACCCCAAGGAGAGAAACTCGGTTGCATGAAACCTCTATCTGTTAACTCTTGCAACTGAGCTTTCAATTCTTTTAATTCTGTAGGTGCCATTCTGTATGGAGTTATGGATATCGGATTCATCCTAGGCATTAACTCAATACCAAACTCTACCTCCCGAATAGGTGGCAAACCTGGTAATTCTTCAGGAAACACATCTGGATACTCACACACAACAGGTACTGATTCAATGTTTCTTTCGACCACTGTACTATCAAGCACATATGTAAAGTAAGCTTCGCAGCCTTTTCTCACATATTTCTGAGCTAACATCGAAGAAATCACTGCTAGTAACCCATTCAGATCATTAGATTCAATCCAAATAATCTCATCATTCTAGCACCGTAAATCAATAGTCTCTCTTTTGCAGTTCACAATAGCATCATGCAAAGTCAACCAGTCAATACCCAAAATTATGTCTAACTCATCAAATGGTAGCAACATCAAATCAGTTGGAAAGCACAAATCTTGAATCATCTTGGGACAATTCTTACACACTTTGTCAACCATAACACACCGTCCCAAGGGGTTTGACACTCTAATCACAAACTCAGTAGACTCAACAGGTAAAGCCTTACTGAATACTAATGTCTCATACACATAAGAATTAGTAGAACCAGGATCAATCAATGTAATTACATTAGTATCATAGAGAGTGAATGTACTAGTAATGACATCTGGGGATGAAACCTCCTCTCGTGCACAAATAGCATAGGCTCTGGCAGGTGCACAAGCCTCAGATCTGATTGTTGTATCTTTAGTCCCTCTCTGAATGCCACTCGTATTACCCGCATTTTTGGGTGGTCTACCTCGAGCTACAGTATTACCCGATCTCTTATTCTGCACAGGATTTTCTTCAGCTAACACTAGACAATCACAAATATAATGATCCATCGATCTACATTTAAAACAAGCCCGATCATGCAACCTGCAACTGTTGGGATGTTTTTTGACACAATGTTTACACTCGAGTTGATTTGATCTGACATTCCCCACACTAGCTACTGAAGTAGCTCTTGAGCTCATAGGTGGTCTACTCTGATCCCATCTAGAATAACCCAAAGTGGCTTTGGAAAGACTGAAATCATCTCGAAACTTCTTTAGTGCCGACTAGAATGACTTACCGGTTGTTCTTTTATGTGCATCTCTAGCTTCAAAGTAAACTTTTCTTTTCTCTTTCCCAATCTCTTCAACTTTGCAGGCTCGCTCAACCAGTACTACGAACTCTTTTATCTCAAGTATGCCAACTAATAGTTTAATGTCTTCGTTCAACCCATCTTCAAATCTTTTACACATTATGGCTTCGGTAAAAACACAATCTTGGGTATACCGATTGAGTCTCACAAATTTCCTCTAATATTCTGTCACGGTCATCTGACCCTGTTTCAGCTTCAGAAATTCTTTGCACTTCTGGTCAATAAATCTCTAGCTGATATATTTCTTATGAAACTCAGTCTAAAAGAATTCCCATGTAACCCGCTCTTTCAGAAACACTGATACTAGAGTATTCCACCAATGATATGTTGTGTCCCAAAGCAAAGATATGGCACATTTCAAACACTCATCCGAGGTACAATACAGCTCATCAAACACACGGATAGTATTATCAAGCCAAACTCAGTGCACTCGACATCATTATCATCAGTAGCTTTAAACTCTTCAGCCCTATGTTTCCTGATTTTATCGACGGGTGGCTTATATAATCTCAACGATTCACTTACTTGAGGTACAGTGGGCATCAAAGATGGATTAGTCAGGGGTGGAGGTTGTTTTGCAGTCGAGTTACTCTGGATATATTGTGTAAAGAAGTCATTCATCATTTGGTAGAAGGCTTGTCTAGCCTCTCCTTCTTGGTTATTCGAATTCGATTGAGAATTAGTCGGTTCTATCCCTTGCGCGGGAGCAGGCGCTACACTCTCGACATCATTAGCTACAGCTCTGTTGGGATCCATTTCTATATGAAAGCACAATTTCAAATGTTAGAAGTCATCACTCTATCACAGTATATAATATGACATGTATAGCTAGACTCACACATGCTACGTTAGTCCTAGAACCGACTAAACCGTAGCTCCGATCCAACAAAATGTAAAACCCTTAACCCGTATCTGTCGCCGGTCTTGGGTTACGAGGTATTACCGATCATGTCACAATTCATACTGTAAAGTATTTCATTTTAGCAATTCAAAATTTTAAACACATCATTGCTCGCAAAATTAAATTTGTATCATTTATATGATAACATATTTAAAATATAATTCAATGTATAATATAACAAATTATATTTTTGTTTATAAATAGGACATGTAGCAACCCAACAACTTCATTAAAGGAATGTCAATCTAATTTTTATAAAAAGCCCTGCACACGTACATGTTGTACTACCTAAGAAACAAATTTCAATGTCAAAACATGGCATTCATTTGAACATCATTATCATATTAATCAATGTGAATTTTATATTTCATGCAATAGTATAATTTACTACATCCATTCGATCATATGTATATATTCAATTAAAGGCATTTAACAAATCTGAATAAAACTTTATAGCAAGTCATGTTTACGATTTAATAAACAACCAAAGTATAAGAGATACAACATATGTCACCGAGCTCAAACACATTTTACCATTAAACCTAAATTATTTTGGAACCCCAGTAATAATTTAATACCATTTCATGCATAATTCACTAAATCATCAAGCTTCCATTTAATCACAAATATCAACCTCTACTCACGCTCATAAATAAAGTTGTAACACCCCTTACTCGTGTCCGAGGTCGGGACAGGATACGAGGCATTACCAGACTTAAACATACACAATCACATAAAATCAGGCCAAAAATTTCATTCAAATAAAAAGCATTCATACATGTGTATAACATCACTTTAACGGGCTTACGAGGCCCTAAACACGCATCGGAGATTATTCAGGAATAAATCAAAAACTTTTAAAACCTTTGGGAAAACTTAGAAAATTTCATCATGAAATAGGGTCACACGCCTATGTCAGTAGGTCGTGTGATCACACACGCCCGTATGGCTCGGGACACGCCCATGTCCTTAGCCTTTGTAACTTTCTATTTATGATGCCAGCAACAAAATAGAGTCACACGGCCAAGTCACACGCCCAGGTGCTACGCCGTGCCCTCCACACGGCTGAGACACAAGGTCATGTCTCTGCCCGTGTGGCCAAGAAAGTGGCTATTTTCCAAGCCATTTGGCACCCTCATTTGCACATACTTAAGCATAATTTTAATGGCATTTTTCATGGCATAATTGAGCATTTAAACATTATCAAACAAGTCCTGATCATGGTAATTTCATATCAATTTATTCATGCATATGGTACCATACTTTGTCTAGTTTAAACTTATCAAACTTTCATTCCATGACTATCATTAATCCATTCTCTTATTTCATACTTATGCCAATTATGTCATCAACCAATTATCAAGCACCTAAACCATATCCACACACCCATCCATATTAAACAACATTATCATCATAAGCCAATACATTTGGCCAAATCAAATGACACATACACAATTGACTAAGCCCCTATACATGCCATAAACACAAGTGCTTGAATACTTATACCCTAAATAGTAGCTTGATAGTGTGATTGAATCTCCGTTGATTTCCAACCCGAGCTAGCTAAATAAACCTATAAGAGATAGGAAAGGAAGGGAAGTAAGCTATATAGCTTAGTAATTCCGTATGAAAATAATAAGAAACTTATTAATATGCTTTTTCCAAATTCTAACAAGATGTTTTCAAGGTAGCACAACCATAATTGCACATAATTCAGTCAAGTTGTCTACTCGAGTAATGGTCACTAAATTATTTATAACGTTAGCTAAAGATTTCTAAATTATGATCCATTAATTTACCTTGAAACTAGACTCATATATCGTTCTACCATAAAATTTTCAGATTTTATGGATAAGGCCAATAAGTACAGTTTATTCTTCAAATTTACCCCTATTTAGTTATTTGACAACTTTGACCTTTCTTTACTAAAAATTAAATATCTCCTCATACGGGATTCAGATGATGTTCCCGTTTATTTCTTTTGAAAATAGAATCATTAATTTTTTTAAGCACATAAATTATAACCTACAATTATTTTTAAAAACTTTTTAATGATTTCCCCAAATCAGAATAGGGGATTCCATAATCATTCTGACTCTGTCTCAAAAAAAATTCAAATATCTCATAATATAAAATTCTTTTGCTTACATTGTTTCCTTTATAAGAAAATAGGATAAATAAGTTTTAATTGCATATCTTATTCAACGATGAATTCGATTCCTACCATTTTTGGTGAATTTTCAAAGTCGAACTACTGCTACTGTCCAACACTATTTTAGTGTAAAATAGTGATAACTAAGTTAATAACACTTTTACAAATTATTTCAACCATCATGGGATAAATACATATTTATACAACATAAGCATGGACCCATAATCACAAGGTCATCACAATATCATTCTCATGAGTTTTGCATACATACCTGTACCGATCCTTATCATTCCAGACATACACGTAATGCCATTGTATCTTTGATGTCTCGCAAACTAAGTGCCATACTCAATATCTCGCACACCAAGTGCCATTCTCAATATTTCGCACACTAAGTGCCACATATATATATAGCCGAAGCTATCTCAAATCGCACACTAAGTGCCACATTTAGCCGAATTTATTTCAAACCGCACACTAAGTGCCATTCTTAGCCGATATGTCATTAAACATAACAAGAGTCAGGTATATACAATTTATACGATTTCAAAGCATTAAAAGAATAAATTTAACAATGCTTATTACATACAAACTTACCTCGATCGTTAAAACGACAAAACGGATTGATTAGTCTGATACTTTGTTTTCCCCCGTTCTAGATCCAATTCTCGATTACCTCAATCTAAATAATATCAAATTTTACTTATTTAATCAACATTTCATTCAATTTAACACAATTTACACATTTTGGCAAAATTATATTTTTCCCCTATTTTACACATTTTTACAATTTAGTCCCTAGACTCGTAAAACAAAATTTATTCAAAGTTATCACAACCCAAGCCTAGTCAAATATTTATCATGCTTATAGTAGCCCTAAATTTTCATTTATTTCACCATTTAACCACTAAGTTTACACATTTCATAATTTAGCCCCTAACTTGAATTTTCATTAAAAATCACTTAACAAAACTTGTATATCTATCAACAAGTATTCATAATCTGTCAAGAAACTTCAAAATACATGCTTATTCATCAATGACATCTTTCAAAATCTTTAACAGTTGTGAAAACAGAGATATGGGCTAGCTAGATTAAGCTGCAATGATATCAAAAACGTAGAAATTATTAAAAACTGAGTCAAAAATGAACTTACGATTAAACCTTGAGATGACCGAACATTTGAAGCTATAACCATGGTGTTTTCTTTCTCATTTTTTGGTGGAAAAATAATGGGTAGACCTTTGTTTATTTTATTTTTACTTTACTTAATTACCAAATTACAAATTTAACCTTAATATTAAAATATTAAAACACATTATGGTTGTCCATCATTGTCTGCTCAAGTTACTAATAGGCAATTTACCATTCAAGGCCACTATATTACAAAGCCAAGGCTATTTAACTCCTTTAACTAATAGAATGCAACTTTTGCATTTTACTTGATTAAACACTGTTTTATCAAATTAAGCATCCAATCGATAAAATTAATTCACGAAACTTTCACACATATATAACCACATTTTATAAAAACCAAAAATAATATTAAAAAAATTCTCCAACCTCGGATTTGTGGTTCCAAAACCACTATTCCGACTTAGCTAAAATTGGGCTATTACAAAATTAGTAGAAATCATAGTACATAATTTAATAAGCAATCACATGTGTATCATTGGTGCAATTTAACATGGCCGTACATGCTATTAATACATGTATATACCCAGTGCGTATTTACCCAAATTTAAAGCCACACTTAACATGTGAATACATGCCAGACAATTGACCAAACAATCATGGAAAATATTCAATACTTGTTACCCTTCATCACCGAATTATAATACTTAAATCTAAGTTCATTAAACATTATATGTATCTAAGAACATACAATATTAAGCCAAAGCTATTAAGAAATTTCACATATATATACTTTATCTTAGTATGAAACACCTTCAAACTAACTGAACATGCTTATGACCGATTCAATCATACCACATACAAAGTCATAAAACAACCTTAATGTACCATCACATAATACAATTTATAATTATTCATAGCACACGCCATCACGACCAAAATAGACCTAAACCATAACTAAACCAAAACCAAAATCAAGCAAGGTAGTTAAGCCATTTTTGCATGGCCAATATACATACATTTTTAGAATAACTAACTCCAAAGCCAGCCTATACATGCCATAATTTGAGTTTATCTTATAATGAGTGTGATGAACTTGTTGTCGATCCCTGAGCTTGTAACTTGATCCAAAATCTCAGACGATAAAGAACGAAACAGGGTAGCTAGTCGACAATTTTCGTTTTCCCCTAATCCAAATACGATTTCTTTGGTTCTTGATCTTGATTGAGCTTGAGTAAGTGCCAAACCCTAACCTTCTTTTCTCTTTTATTTTTTTTTAGTTTCGATGGATACCATACTATAATTTCTGTATGTTTTATTATTACATATGTTTTTAACCATTTTACAACTTTACCCTTTAAAAATAAATAAACATAACACATATTTCTAAGGTCATTGTCGTCCATCACATGCAACTATGGTCTAATTCCAACTTAAAGGCTTCCATTTAAAAAGCCAATAGCATTTCGGGCCTTTATACAAATAACCATTAAATTTTTATTTTACGCGATTAAGTCCTTTTATTTAATCGAACACTCAAACGATAAAATTAAATCACGAAAATTTCACAGATATAAATTCACACAAAATAAACATGAAAAATAATTTTAAAATATTTTTCTAACTCAGATTCGTGGTCTGGAAACCATCGTTCTCATTAGGGTCTAAATCAGGCTGTTACAATGGGTAAGTCCGGTCAGTGCTACCAAAGAAAAGAGGTATTATGATTGCTCAGAATGAGAATAACGAGTTGATATTGACTAAAATGGTTACGAGATGGAAAATTTGCATCGATTACCGGAAGCTGAACAAGACGACTAGGAAAGATCACTTTCCTTTGCCGTTTTTGGGCGAGATACTGGATTGACTCGCGGGGCGAGACTATTACTATTTTCTTGATGGTACCAGGTGATCAACACAAGACATCATTCACCTACCCGTATGGTACATTTGCATTTAGACGCATGCCATTTGGTTTATGTAATGCACCTGCTACATTTCAAAGATGCATGATGTCTATTTTTACTTACATGGTTGAGGAATACTTGGAAGTCTTTATGGATGATTTTTCAGTATTTGGAGTTACGTATGATGATTGGCTAGCCAATCTAGCCTAGGTACTAAGGCGATGCGAAGAAACAAACCTCGTACTCAATTGGAAAATGTGTCATTTCATGGTACGAGAAGGTATTGTTCTAGGGCATCGAATAACGAGACATGGAATCGAGGTAGATAAAGAAAAGGTAGACATTATTGAGAAATTCCCACCTCCAACATCTGTAAAGGGTGTTAGGAGCTTTTTGGTCCACGCCGATTTCTATCGAACCCTTATACAAAGTATTGGAGAAGAACACGACATTCAAATTTGATGAGAAGTGCGTAAGAGCTTTCAATGATGTGAAGAGTCAGTTAGTTTTGGCACCATAATCATCACACCAGACTGGGATTTTCCATTTGAATTGATGTGTGATGCAAGTGACTTCGAGATGGGAGTTGTCATGGGCCAGCGAAGGAATAAAGTTTTTCATCCCATCTACTACGCAAGTCAAACTCTGACAATAGCTCAACTGAATAATACGGTAATAGAGAAAGAGTTACTTGCTATTGTGTTTGCTTTTGACAAGTTTCGATCTTATCTTGTAACTACCAAAGTGATTGTCTATACGGACCATTCGACAATTAAGTATTTACTTGACATGAAAGACGCTAAGTCGAGGCTGATCCGATGGGTACTTCTACTTCAAGAGTTTGATCTAGAAATTCAAGATCGAAAGGGAGTAGATAACCAAGTAGTAGACCACTTGTCCAGATTGGAGCCGCAAGAAGGGAGTTCTCCTTTTATACCAATTCAAGAGACATTTCCAGATGAACACATATAGAAGGTAAATCATCTCCATAATACCCCTTGGTTTGGCTAACTATTTAGCCTCTAGATTGATGTCGATTGATAAGACATATCATCAAAAGAAAAGGTTTCTTCACGATGTGAAGTACTATTTCTGGGAAGAGCCATATTTGTTTAAAAATTGTACAGATCAAATGATCAGGAGATGCGTGGCAGAAGACGAAGTACATAAGATTCTATACCATTGCCACTTAGCTCCGAGTGGGGGACACTTTAGAGACACATGTACTATGGCCAAGGTATTGCAAGCTGGATTCTTTTGGCCAAATGTAACACCCCTTACCAGTATCCAAAGCCAGAACAAGATTTAAGGCATTACCAGACTTTAACACAAGCACACATACAAAACCAGGCCATAAAAATTTTGTTCAAATCAATTTCATTCAAACATATACAAATTGTCCCTTATATGGGCCTACGAAGCCATAAACATACTACGAAGGTGGTTTGAGACTAAACCGAGAACTTTAAAAAACTTTAGGATAACTTAGAAAATTTTCATACTTTGGAGAGTCACATACCCGTGTTGGTAGGCCGTGTGGTCTCACACTCCCATGTGGCTTGGGACACACCCATGTAACTATCTGACTATGACGTCACCAATCAAATAAGGTCACACGGCCAAGTCACACGCCCGTCTGCTTGGGCCGTGTGGTAAATTAAATTCCAAAAATTAAGTGTAGACTTCACACGGCTTGGGTACACGCCCATGTCCTAAAGCCGTGTCCTTCACATGGCTGAATCACACGGCCATTTCTCTACCCGTATGTTTACTACTGGGCATTCTATTTTGCATAATTAGGGTACAGGGGACACACGGCCAGTTCACACGCCCATGGGGCAGACCGTGTGTCACACACGGCCTAGACACATGCCCGTGTGTATAACCATGTGGACAATTTCTAGGCTATTTTCCAAGCCATTTGCCACCCTTAAGCATTCACAACTTAGATCCACTTCATGGCATACAGTATGACACTTTTAATCACTTAAGCAAACACATTCGTGATTAAATTATGACTTGACAATGTCAACATATCACCTATCCAAATTATTATACTTTCACATGGCATCCTACACCAATTTCATACTTGACTATTATCATTACTACCCTATTTTCAAGTTACACATTTGCACCACATTTATCAGCAAACACATTAATCATATTTCACACTCACCATACATGCCATCCATCACACTCATTAACCATAAGCAATTATAACCACATTAAAGCATAAGCACATTTACATGAATACATCAATAATTATGGTTACAACCCAAAATAATCAACATGAGCCACCTATCATGGTCATATACAAAATAATCATAATAGCATCATGAGCCAACACATTGGCTAATCAATATGACACAAAACAAAAAGGCCAAGTGTAACAGCCCGGTTTAGACCCTAGTTAGAATAGTGGTTTTGGGACTACAAATTCGAGTCAAAAAATATTTTAATATTATTTTCTAAGTTTTTTATATGTGAATTAGTATGTGTGAAAATTTCGTGTGAAAATTTTATTGTTTGTGTGCCCAATTTGGTAAAATAACCTAATCGCAATAAATGTAAAAGTTGTCTACTATCTGTTAAAGTGCTTAATTGATTTGTCTTATTAAATAAGAGGTCCTTATTATGTAATTGGACCATGGATAGTGGGATTGGTCATAAATAACTTTAATATTAATGTTTTATAAGCTATTAAAATAAAGGTAGAATTGTAAATGATGAATTAATGTTTATTAATTAAAAAAACATAATTTTTGCTTCATTTATTCATCATTTTTCCAAAAATCACCAGGGAAATAAGAAGAAAAACACAAGCTAGGGTTTGGCACCTTGATTTGGTGATTAAGGTATGGATTTTGTTTCATTTCTAATAATTTCTACATTTTTGTGATTGTTGCTTAATGTTCTATCAAGCCTATGTTTGAATTTCTGAAATTGTTGATGATTTTGAGTTGAGCCATTGATGAAACTATGAGTTTTATGAAGTTTGATGATAGCATATGGAAGCTTGATGTTGGGTTAAAATGTTTTGTCTTTGAATTTTTTATGAATTTGAATAATTTCAGCTAAATTGTGAAAATAAGGTTTTGAGGGACTAAAATGTGAATTAGATAAAATATGTGGACTTGTATGAACACTATGAAAATTCAGATAAGCTTGTGTAAAAGGAAATTTTATGTTTTTTATGATTTTATGAATTAGGGACTAAAATGTCAAAATGTATAAATGTGAGGGCTAATTTGTAAAATGCCCTAAATATGTGTTTTTGGATTGAATTGTATGATTTGGTGAATAAAAGAGTTAAATTTGAATTTATATAGATCAAGAACAAAAGAAAATGAAATTAAATCAGGGGAAATCGAAAGTCGTTGAATAGTCGCTCGTTTCCGTTCATTTTTGTATGAGGTAAGTCAATAAACAAATAAATGTGTTTTGAATTGAATTATTAATGTTTATATGATCTTGAACAATGATAAATCATTATATGAGTTGAGCATGAGATATCTGAGAAAGTATCGATAAAGTTTCGACGTCCAAAAAGCCCCGTACGAACCACAGGAATAGTTAGGATACATATGTCATGACATAGGATCCGATATGTGATTTCATGTAAGACCACGTCTGGGATGTTGGCATCGAGTTATGATTTATGTGTAAGACCATGTTAGGGAAATCAGAATCTATTTGATTTCGTGTAAGACCCTGTCTTGGATAATGGCATCGATATTTGGTTACATGTAAGACCACATATAGGACGTTGGCATTGTACGAGCTTTCTGAGCTTTTCGCGTAACCTTATGATTCCAAACGATTCAACGGGCATTCCGAGAAAAGAATGAACATATGAAATGTGTATTCGAATCAGGTACATTTGAAATGTATACAATGTTTGAGAATATAAGGTAAGTACATGTACAATAGATAATATGTGTTATAAGTATGAGAAAATATGTTATATGTCAAAATGAATTGGGAATATATGAAATGTGTATGAACTATGTTGTTTATGCTAGCATTTGGCTATCGATATATGTAATTTGATAATGCTTATTTGTTTAAAATTATAAGTTTATTTGTATATGGCTTACTATGCTTTTGAAAGCTTACTTTGTGTGTGTATTTGCATTGTTTTATAAATATCAAAGATATTAGGAGCTCGGGGATCGTCGAGGATTATCACCACACTATCAAACTCTATTTTGGTACCTTTTGAAACTGTATATATTGAAGTATGGCATGTATAGCCTAGAAGTATGTGAATCTGTTTTGTAGAGTGTTTATCATGCCATGTGATATGGCTTGGTTTTGGTTATGATTATGGTTTGATTTTGGTATATTAAATGTGATGAAATATGACCAAAATGATGTGTTTATGAATGGTCAAGAAATTTGGTAAGTTTGGTAAGAATGTGGTACGAGATTGAATGAGTATACTAAGGTTATCAGCCATATGTTTTGGTTTGAATATGGCTCATGATATGGTATGTTTTGGTATGGATGTTAAGCATGGAATTTGTTGATAATGATATGGCATGAATGACGGTTGTTTTGTGGTTAAAATTGGTTGGAAATATAATGCATTTGATGCTTGAATATTTTTTGTAGGGAGGACCCTAAATGGGTGGCAAATTGGCCTTGTAAATGGTATATTTTGCCCACACAAGTAGGGACACGAACGTGTGTCTCAGCCGTGTTGCTTAATGGCCATTTCAAAATGAGCCTGAGCAGACCACAAGGTCACACACACAGGCGTGTGCTAAGCCGTGTGACCAAGTCAGTTTCGAGCACAGGCTAGACACACAGGCGTGTGACTTGTCGTGTGACCCAAGTTAGTAGCCTCCCTAATTTTCACACGGCCTGGCACACAGGCGTGCCTTGTGGCCGTGTGGACAAGTCAGTATGTATGCCCTGTTTTGCCACGGCCTAGACACACGGGCATTTCTAATGCTGTGTGAGGCACACGGCCTGTTAACACGGGCTTGTGGCCTGTATAACTTTGAAAAATGTTTAAGTTTCAAAAAATTTTATATGTGCTTGTTTTAGTCCCAACTTCTTTTTAATGCATGTTTAAGGTCTCGTTGACCTAAGAAAGGGACTTAATAGTGATATTTGATTATGATATGTCGATGTTTGATTTTTTATTATGAATTTGTTTGTGAAATGTGTTGATATGTCCGGTAATACCTCTTAACCCTAGTCCAGCGACGGATACGGGTTAGGAGTGTTACTCTAAGTCCCTATACATGCCATATCCAATATGATAAAGCTTACTATACCGAAATGTTCAATTGATAGTGCGATTGAGTCTCCGACGTTCTTCGATGCCCAAGTTAGCTTGGCGAAACTATAAAAGATGGAAAAGAAAGGGGGTAAACATAAAGCTTAGTAAGTTCACATGCAAATAAAAGGCAACTTAAGCAAGCTTGAATCATGCATTTAACATAACGAACATAATCTTGCATTTTATCAGTTCTCATAAACTTGTTCCTCATATATATAAATACATGTTCTTACCACGAGTTTATCAGATTTCATGTCATTCACATGAGTTCGAGGTACATACTTGTGCCCACTTGCACATTATAACTTACTTTAGTGTTTTGATGCAATCGTTACGATTATTCATAGAACTTCTTTGAACTACCCGTTGAACATTTGGAATACTATCAGATACATCGAAAGTTTGCACCTAAGTGCCTTATATGTAGCCAATGCTATTTCATATCTCAGATCACATGTTCCTCGTTTATGGGCTAATCATAAATCTGCTCATGCAGGCTGTCAGTATTCATAACACATGCCGGAACACCTCGGAATCAATAACATATATGAGGCCAGTACCCAGATTTCGAAACATGTGTCACATATATCATGAACTCAAACCACAACTCAATGAGTTCAGATGTCACATATAACATGAACTCAGACCACAACTCAATGAGTTCAGATTATATAATTTCTAGTGACATGTCACTTGTCTCCTAACTATTCTTAAGGTTCAAATGGGATTCTTTGATACCACATTTCTGTCTAACTTGCTCATAATGTTGTTTTGAATGCTCATAGCACCAATCACATACTCTGTCAAACTTATGCGCACATATGCCATAGGCCCTAGCCATAGCTCTGGCTTCAAATTTCACTGTTGTATCCCTTGTAACATTTCTACTACTAGCCCCATTACCGGTATTTCTCAAGGGTCTCCCCTTTGTAGCTATACTATCTGACCTTGTATTCTGAAATTTTTCTTGCTCAACTATCTCAGGACAATCCTTGATATAGTGCTCTTGAGAACCACATCAGAAATAAGATCCATCGCTTACCCTACACTTACCGAAATGGCCTCTACTACAATGTTGGCACTCAGGTCTAGAAGCTTTATCATTAACCACACTAGCCATAGATGTAGCCTAGGATTTAAAACCTAAATTTTTTTTCTTATGGTTTCTGTGACATCCCTAATTTGACCCTAGTCGGAAAGTGGTTTCGGGACCACTAAACCGAGTCTTATAAGTAATTAAAAGTTATATTCTATGTTTATGATGTTAGTAAATGCATGTGTGAAAGTTTCATGCATTAATTTGATCATTTCTATGTGAATTTATTAAAATGGACTTGTATGAAACATTGTTGAAAGGTGATAGGCTAATCTTACAATGGTCTAATAGTACATGCATGCAAAAGAGTGGTTTTGCATGTCAATTTGCCCAAAAAAGGGAAGAGTGGCCGCCATGACAAGAATATGGGCAAGGGAACATGTTT